>NC_051411.1:19558707-19578707 GCF_015228065.2 Penaeus monodon
TTCTTTTTCCCGCCCTTTTTCCCCTCTCTCCTTTTTTTCCCCCCTTATATATATATAATTATATATAAAAGATTTTTTATTATTTTTTTTTTTTTTTTTAATATTATTTTTTTAATATTTATATATTAATATGTATAAATTTATATAGATATAATATATATATTATAAAAAATAAATAAATAAATATATATATATTAAGCATTATAAATACAATATTTTTAAAATATAAATATAATATATATATAATTATACATATATAATGCTATAAAATTTTAAATAAAATTATAATTAATATATATATACAAATATTATATATAGATATGATTAGATATATATGCATATATATTTTTCCCCCATACTGTGGGGACTCTTAGCAAAAAAATTTCCCCGTTATACCAGTACACTGCAACCCATTGTACCAAGTTTCTAGATTTACAGTGTGTGGGGTGTTTTATAGAAATAGTATATAGTAAAATATATTATAATAAATATAAATATATAAATTGTATACATTTTTATATATATATATATATATAATATATAATATAAAATTAATTATGTTATATTATGTTTTATGTGTAAATTTTTATACACACACACCCCACACACACACAAAACACACACACACACACCACCACACAAATATATAATATATAAATAATAATATTTTAATATTATTTTAATATATTTTAATATAGTGTGTGTGTGTGTGGTGTGCATATATATATTATATTATTATATATAATATATAATATAATATATTATAAATATATAATATGATATTAATATAATTTATAAAATTATATATATATATATATATTATATATTATATATAATTACATAAAATAATATAATATATATATTATTATAATATATATATATATATATATTTTTAAATATAATATATGTATAAAATTGTATGTTTTATGTGTAATATATTTATACACACACACAACACACACACACACACACACACACACAACCCCCAACCAACACACACATATATATTATATATATATAAAAATTATATATATATATATATAATAAAATATGTTTTTTGTGTGGTGTGTGTGGTGTGTACATTTTTATATATATATATATATATATATAATATCATATATATATATATATATAATTTAAAAATATATAATAAATAAAATAATTTTAATATTTATAAATAAATAATATTATATAATAGTATATAATATAATTGCATTAAATACATTTATAATTATATTAATATTATATATATATATGCATATATATATAATATATATTTATAAAATATATATTATATATATATTTTTAATATATATATAATATATTTTTTTTATTTTTAAATTTATATATTAATATAAAAATATATATATAAAATTATATATATATTATATATATAATATATATATATATATATATATATATATATGTTGCATTATATGTTACATTTATACACACAAAACCCAACACCACACACCACACACCACACACCCCACACACACCACACACACACACAAAACCACAAAACCCCACAGCCCACACACCCCATATAAAATAAAATATAGAAAATAAAAGGCAAATAAATATATTTTAAATTATAAATATATAAAACATAAAAAAAAAAAAATAAAAATAATAAAAAATAAAATAATACCCATAATAAATAAATAAAGAATAAAATTTTTAATAATGCTAATATATACATATTAATATATATAAATTACCCTAGGTAAAATAAATTAAAATTATAATAAAATTTAAAAAATTTATAGTTTTAATAATAAAAAATTTATTATCTAAAAATATAATACCTTTTATCGCTTCCCCTCCCCTCCTCCTCCTCCCTCCCCTAATAAAAAATTATAAAAGGATGTTTTTAAATTATAAATATGTCTGTAATTTAAAATCTGATATTTTTTATGTATTTAGGGGAATAGGTATAGATTATACCTAAAAATATCATATTCAAATAGATATTATAAGGGGGAATAAATTTAATAAAATTATTATTTTAATTTTAAAAATTTATATATAATTTTAATTTATATATAAAATAATCATAAAACATATATATAGGGCAATATATATAATATATATTTTTAAAAAATATAAAATAATATTTTACAAATATTATTATAAAATAAAATATATTTTAATTATTTTATATTTTACTTTATATATATAGATATAGAATAGATATATAGGGAATATATAATTTTGTGTGTGTGTTGTGTGGGTGTGGGGTGTGTTATAATATAAAATTTTATATTATAATTATTTTTAAAATATAAAATATAAAATATATATATATATATATTATATATATATATATATATACATATATAATATATATATATATATATAAAATTTAATTATATATATAAAATATTATATAGTTATGGGTGTTTTTATGTGCATATATATGAAAAAATTTGAATATTATACTTATTATACTAAAATTAAAATTTATATAAAGGGATTATATATATAAAAATTAAGCATTTTATTTTTTTTTATTTTATTTAATAATATTTATATATAAAATTATATAATATATTATATTTTAATATATAAAAAATTATATATATATTTTAAATAATATTATGTATATTTGCACACCCCACACACACACCACAACACCACAAAACCACACCCCACCACCCCCCACACATAAAATTATATATTAATATATATATAAAAATATATATGTCTTGAAATTAATGTATGTGTATACTAAATGTATATATTTGTATATTAGTGTGGGGTATTAAAATCTTATACATAAATATAAATACATTATTTGGTGGGGTGAAATATATATATTCCACATACAAAACCACACACACACACAAACACACCCCAAAACATATATTATATATATATTATTATATATATTATATATATTATATAAATTATATATTTTATATATACATATATATATTATGAAAATTTTTTATTCATATACATATGTGTGGTGTGGTGTGTGGTGTGTGTGGATTGATAATTTCTATTTCGTTACCAGGACCACGTGGCGTGACCACGCGGATCCAAGTCCCAAATAAGAAACCACCCGCTCACGAGGACAAGGGTTTCACATTTATATCTCACTCGTTTGACCGAGAGTTCGTCGCCCAGCGACCAGCGCGGTAAGGTCAGCTCCGCCTTCCTGGCCAGCGGGCGGGCGACCGCATACCGCCTACCCATGACTAGACATGTCTGTGTGTTCTTAAAAACTCCCGTGTGCCAACCTTAGAAATAAAGAGTGAATGCCGTTAACAAGTATAACAAACCTCTGTTCACCTTTGGTACTAAGGATATAGCCTTTTACAATCTGGTGTCACGGTGGCGCTGCGTCCTTTGGCTCGCAGATGAACCAAACCTTCAAAGAAAAAACCCGTCGACCGCCAAGATATGGCTCAAGAAACAAGTACACTTTGGGCCCTCTCTTATTTTCCTTCTCCATACATGTTTTAAAGGGCCTTTGTTTTTTTTGTGTGGTTAAAATGGTGCCTAAATGCACTTTTTATTACTATTGCCTCACCTCAGATTGCATTGCGTGTTGATCGAGTAGTGATCATTAAAAGAATATCGTTCGTTAGGTTAAGTAATTAATTAATTCTCTCGTCTTGGGGCTTTATTTGTTTCAACTGCAATGAATTTAACCGGTTTGTGATTATCTTATCACGAATATCATTTCATTTTATCTCGTTTCTTCCTCGCTCGACTGACCGTTCTTTTTCTTTCGCTTGGCGGGTCACTTTAGTTTGAAAACAGGTTGTTTTCCTGTCTTGACCTGACCTCACTTTCTCTTTTCCCGGTCGGTGGCGACGTGGGAAGGGTCAGATGACCGCTTGGTTCCCTTTGTAATTTGGTTGTTGTTTTGTAGACGCCTTAGGGATTAACTTAGCATTGTTCATTGCTTTGGTGACACGCTTCGGCACTAGAATGGAGTTTGTAAGCAATTTCATTAAAAATCATTATTTTGAATATAGCGTAGGATCTTCCACAATCATAGGACAGGATTGCCAAATTGCCTCGGGGTTGCGTAAACGCCTAAAAGATCTGCGCTCCATCGTTCGAAAGTAGGTACAATAAACCAAAGTTATTCGTTCGCCACCCGCGGTTATGTCCGTTAATTAATGTAGTACTAGGGTTAAGTAGAATCAATTATTCGCTTTTTAAATCAAAAACCTTTCTCACCCTCCTCAAGTCGCTGAAAATTTTTTGGGTACTCCAAGCGTTTGTGTGATTCATGATAATTTAAATATCCTTAGGGAACTCTGCGAGCACCCATCACAGATACGCAGAAGAGAGCAGGTTATCTTAAAGATTTCCCTGGCTCGAGTTGCCTCGGCAGTTCAGATTTCTGACCCCGAGAAGATATGCTTGATAAAAAGTTGCCGAAATTTTTTTCATGTCACCATTCATTCATGTGTACATTCTGTCGCATATCATTGTATGTTGAAATAATTTTAAATAGCTAGCATTGCTATTTTACTTCAGTTTTTTATAGTGAACGTTAAAATTCGTGTTTGTGATTATTCTCTGTGTGAGGTCACTTCGCCTTCCCTCTCACTCATGCTATCTGCCCCACTCACACACGCATACACACACACATTCACCTCACTCATACACACAGGACAAAAGACACTGACCCTTTTCATTAATAGGGTTGGTTGCTGTCTTAGTGCCGGCGTAAAGATTTATGGTGTATCTCTTTAGCCCGCAATTTTGTCTGTTGTGTCGAGTGGCCCGTACATGATGTACAAGTTACATCTATTTCTTTTCTGTGTGACGACTGTGGTTCAAGTAAATCTTCGCGGATTGCCAATGTTGTTTCCCTTATTTACTCTCATATCTATCAGAGACGGTTGATAGTTCAAGCCAGGTCCACGCGGATCGCTACTGACGTCTCCCTCTTCTATTTTCTTCTTTATCTTTATGAAAATAAAACAACAAAATAAAAAAAAAGACGAAAATAATTTCAAACCAACATTAAAAACCGCAAATTTTTATAAATCACCGGTAGGGGGTAGTTACAACCATCTCTTCTGTTGCCTTCTTTTCTCTTACTCTGGCCCTTACGTGTATGATCTGGTTCCCCGACTATATATTGCAGTCGGACCAACACGGCACCAAAGGAAGATCCTGCTACAGTTCTGGTCACTTAGGATGTCGTGGGGAGGACGTCATCGAAGATCGCCATAAGCCCGCAGACCAGGATTTTCATCAGAAAAGGTGTTAAGCCATCCCAGTGTAGCGAACCAGCACTTGCCGCAGGTACCAGTCGCCCCAGAATGCTGTGCATAGGCGACGCCTGGCAGACGCCTGCAGATCCGGTCAACTCCAGGAGCTCGTAGCGCAGGTATCAGCCACCCCGAGATGCCGCCCCTGCCCCGACGCCTGTAGATCCGGATGAAGATTACGAGGACGTGTGGACGCGAGAAGGAGGACCTGTGCGAGACTTTCGAGGGCGTGTGGACATCAAGGATGGACAGATTACACCGAGGACCAGGAGGATGAGGACAACATGGACAAGCAGCCACGAAGATGCACCAGGACAACGCACGAGAACGAGACGAGCAGCCAAGTTAGGTCACCCTTGAAGGCACCTCGAGGGCGAGGCGCGAGCAGGTGGCCGAGCAATATAGGATGTGCATAATTCTATTTCTGTTACCAGTGGACCACATGGCTGGTGACCACGTGGATCCAAAGTTCCAAATAAGAACCACCTGCTCAGCGAGGGCGGAGGTCACATTATATATCTCACCTCGTTTGACCGAGAGATAGTCGCCAGCGACCAGCGCGGTAAGGTCAGCTCCGCCCTCTCCCTCTGGGCAGCTGGCTGCGACCCGCATACCGCCATACCCATAACTAGACATGTCTCATGTGTTCTTATACTGTGTGTGTCAACTCTTAGAAATAAAGAGTGAATGCCGTTAAGTATAACTACCCCTCTGCTCACCATTGTACTAAGGATGATAGCCTTTTACAATCTGGCCACGTCCCCTCTATGCGGACAACTATGCTGAGTATTTGCTTTCTCGGCAGCAGCAAGCGTTTCAGCAAGCAAAGGCGTTCCTGACCAGGTCTCGTGACAGAATAATTGAGTACCAGCAGAAGATCCCTCGTGCGAAATCTATCGGGTCGGTTCCTTGGTTTTTAAAGGAAAATAATGCTCATACTACTATTCGGCCTAAGCTTAGTCCGTTATTTGTGGGTCCCTACAGAGTTGTGGCAGTAAAGAACAACAAGGCAGAGTGCAAGTCTGTCACTGATGGCTCTGTGCAGTGGTTCCATTTTGACGTCCTGAAGCTGGCTGATCAGTATTATCAGTCTCAGGAATCATGATTGTCCTCTCATTGGTCATCCTTGCTCCGATACATTATCCTTTTCTCATTTACTTGCAGTAGTCCTCGAGAGTTAGCGAGTTCGTCAGGTATATGTGTTACTCCCGTAGAGTTTTGTTTCTATCTCTATAATTAGCTGCGATTGCATGCTATTACCTGCACCGCTCATTCTAGGACGGACCATTATATCCCATCCTTTTCTCTTGTAACTGGTTATTGTGATATATTCTTTATGTGGTCGTGCGAGTGGTGAGTGGGTATCTGGCTCTCCCTTCCAGGATGCTGTCGTCCATATTCTTTGTGGCACTCCTCATGGGAGGAGACTTGCATCGCCTGCCGCATAACGTGAAGGACGCACCTGGGGCTATAATTGAGGACCTTGGGAAGCTTTTCCCTATAACAAGCCAAGTGGGGGCCCGGTTCTCGCTATTGCCACTCCGCAACGCTTCCAAGCTCATGCTATACCACAGGGACCAGTTAATTTCTCTCTGTGACAACCTTACCATAGATCCTTCTCTTGATGCACATGACATTCGCCTATTCACTCGTATCTTATCATCGACGTGCCCGAGTTGAATTCTTCGTAAAGCCTCTCAATCTACAGGTAGGGCCCGGCGAGGTTATTTAATTTTGTTGGCAATATTTCGCAGTATTTTTCGGAGTTGTGGATGACGACACTCTTACATCCGAATTCAGGAAGTATAAGGAAAGCTTATCGTCTGTAGTTCACAGTTTCGACTCGTCTGCTCATGCTGTCAACATGCTTGAGAACAATGTTCAGCAATTAGCTTCTGATTCTAAGGCTGTGCGAGATAAGGTCGGTCAGATTGTAGGCACAGTAAACAGGTTTCTCATCTTACCTCATTTATCTTTAACAGTTTTTTTCATATCAGAGCACAGTCAACAAAATTACACAGCGATTGAATAGTTTGGCGACAGCCCTCATTTGTGCGGCGCACGGAGAGGTGTCGCCTGACGTGATTTCGCCTGTTGACATGGGCGTGGTACTTAAGAGGGTATCTTCATTTTCTGTCAAGACTCTTTTCCCTTTAGACAACGCACTGGGTTTTTTGCTAGCCTCAGGTCTTTCCTCACTGCTCTGGGCTGTCTGTTATTATTCCAGTCCGTCCTTCTACTATCTTTAGGGCGTACCGCGTACACCCCTTCCCACACAAAAAAAACAGTTCTATTAATGGTTCACCCTGCCTCACACATTTATTCTTTGAGAGTTAGGAGGTCATGCTCTATCTTTTCCCTTTCCTTTTACTTCTTAGACTCCTGTTTGAAGCCCACCCAAGGACACTTTTGTGTGCTTTTCTTCACCTTTACCTTTAAACTCTTCAGACTCCATCTTGTGCTCGGCTCTTGTTTCAGTGGCCTGATCACCTTACTCTGTTTTCCCTTTTAGGAGGTGAGAGATCAACTCTCGCCTTTCATGCTCAGCCTTTCGCAGGCGACACTGATCTATTTCTATCAATCAACGGCCGCCACAATTGCTTGCGAGGAGCTTCAGCCAGATAGGTTACTGAAGGGAACCTTTGTCCTGCCTCTTTTACTGTGGGGTTTCGTTTCTGTCATTTAAAAGTTCCGGCAATCAAGTCCTTCGTTTCGGATGTCACTGCAGATCCTATAGCGATTAGGCCGGCGCTCTAACCCTTTCCGACAATCAACTCACAATCCCCGGAGCGCATCTACGGCGCATTAGTAAAGGTTCGGACGCGGACGGCGGGTTGATGTCAGACTTTCCCCATAAACCTATCTATCCTGTTTATGTTACCTTATTAGGCATGTTGCCCCCTTTTTAGTGTTTGGCACGTGCTATGCGAAAGGTATCGGATGACAGGGAGGAGGATCGTATCGGCAGTAAGGCCATCGAGCGTGCTTCCCAGTGTCCATATCACGGACCTTCCTTGTACAGCAGCAATGTCCATAGGCACTGAGTAATTGTATAGTAGTTGCTTTTACTCTATCCTTTTATCAGAACGCTCGAGGTTCAAGTAGATCCTTGTGGATTGCCTTGATCATTCCGGTCTATCAAAAAAAAAAAAAAAAAAAAAAAAAGCATCGGCTTATTGTTTAACGGCTCGTAGTGCTGTAGTTGCCCCCCCCCCCCCCACACACACCTGTCATATCTTTCTCTCCACCTATCTTGGCCCTTGTGTGCATGGTCTTGTTGCTATTAGCCTGGTTATCGATACCCACACCCCAGGCGAGGAACCCCGCGGACAGCTGGAGACTCAGGAATGACCATGTCAGGGACCGTCTACAGAATATGGCGCTAGGACGAGGACGTCGCGTATACGGCGCCGAGGACGGGACACCGGAAGAGGGACAGGAAGATGGACACCGAAGAGGCCGGGAGGAGGATGAAGACGCGCGCCGCGGAGGGTGACATCTACGGTGTGCCGTCAAGCATTTCTCCGGGCGTGCGAGTAGGACAGCCTTGAGGTGGAGCAGTCTGTCAGCGCCTCGAGGGCGAGGCGAGGGTAGGTGGCAGAGCGGTGTGACATCCATAAATAGTGAAATCTGCCTGAGCCGGGGTGACATCCATTAATCAAGGAGGTCGGCTAGGCAGCTGCTGACCTCCTGGGTCATGACCTCACCTTCGGCGATAACGAGAATCGCCTGGAGGGGGTAGCTGAGGGCAACAGCTGTGTTCCCACGCCCTAGGCTGGAAGCGACCCAGAAATACCCGAAGGAGTCAGTCCGAGTCCGTTCCCTGAACCGCGAACACCTTCCCCTTTAGCCCGTAGGAGCTGACGCCGCCTCCGCCACGTCTACCGCGTCAAGATCCATTTTAATCTACGTGTCTGTTCCCTCAATAAAGCTGAGAAACAGATACTGAGTTTTCCTCTGGACATGCCAGATAATATAGTGGTATTCTAGTATAATTCAAAGTAGAGACCATTATAGTGTGTGTGTGTGTGTGTTTGTATGTGTGTGTGTGTGTGTGTGTGTGTGTGTGTGTGTGTGGTGTGTGTGTGTGTGTGTGTGTGGTATGTATGCATGTATGTATAATTTTATATAATATAATATAAAATATATAATATATATATATTATATATAGATAAATATATATATAGTCATATATAGTATATATATGTTCATAATATTTTACTATATATATTTGTATACATGTAAGTATATGTTAATGTATACATTTTATATATATATATATATATATATATATATGTTTACTTATTTATTGATATATATATATATTTACACACGCACACACACACACACACACACACACACACACACACATATCGGGCCTATACATCGGCGCGGCACATAAAAGGAGCACTTGCTAAAAATTCAGGAGTTGTCCTGTGACTTTTGACTAGTGTGCTCCCTTCCGTCATGTGACCTCGCCTGGATCCTCTCAATCCCTCACGCTCTCTGATTGTACATATTATGTTATGTTTGTGTATAGCGTAATTTTGTGCCCTTATTAGTAAACCTTTCTGTATGTTTCCTCTGGTGTTTTTCCGTTGACCTTGACCGCTCTGATTCCTTCGTCTTTTTTTTACAAGTCGAACCCTGACATTGGCGACCTTGCCAGGATCAGACGGTCTGGAAAACGGCACCATGAGGAACTACGTGAAGGAAGGTGAATTGCTGTACCTCGAAGGCATGGCCTTTTTACACTACATATAGGAGCAGGAGAGGATCAGACGCGAGCAGCCGGCCCTGTACTACCGGAAACGGGAGATACAGAGGCAGCTGTGGGAAGAGCAACGTCGCAGGAACCGCAAAGAGGACAGGCGTCGAGAGGCAGAGCAAGCGCTATGGAGGAACGTGGGTCCCCGCTTTTGGCCTTGCTCTGGCGCACCTGCCCAAGGACCCGTCGCAGCGGAAATCCTGTCGGCAAGACGGACAAAAGCGTAGGAGACTCCCGGGGAACGGCCGTCAGAAGAAGCAGGCGCGGTCGAGGAAGCCTCAGCCGACGGTGAACACCACGCCAGCGACTGCACGTAAATCGGAGGAGTTAGCCGCCGTTGCATGTCCGCTTGGAAAACTGGTGGGTGCGGGATGTGCACCCGAACGACCAGTTGGCGTGGGATGCCCGCCCAAGGATATGGTGAGCATCTGGCTGTCGGAAGAGCTACCTACCGAAGTCGCACCGGAGGAGCCGCCTGCCCAGGACGCGCCGGAAGAGTCGTTGACTGCCCATGACGCGCCGGATGAATCGTCGCCTAAATATATATCCATATGTATATATACATATATATTTATGTATATATACACATATATGTATACGAACACACACACAAACATATATATATATATATATATAATATATATATATATATATATATATGTATGTATGTATGTATGTATCTATATATGTGTACATATATACATATATATTCATATATATGCATAAGTATAAGTATACACATATATATTTATATATATATATATACATATATAATATATATATATATATATATATATATAGGTACTAGAAACCAGATTCTAAATCTGAAATTGATCATAGAGAAAAACAGAAAACAATCAGAAAGACCTATACCTGTGTTTCATCGATTACTCGAAAGCTTTTGATCCTGCTGATCACGATATCGTCTGGAATAACATGAACGATATGAAATTTCCAAAACACATCATCCAACTAATAAAAGCCATGTATGACCAACAACAAGCAACTGTAAGAACCACTTATGGGTTAACAGAATGGTTCGAAGTCAACCAAGGAGTACGACAGGGTTGCATTCTGTCTCCGCACCTTTTTTATATATATTCTGATACTGCTGGCAATCAAAACTATATCATCGGCGTACCTTAGATTTGATATTTTGTATCCTTCAACATCTACAGTTCCTTCAAAATTCTCCAGAGCACCTCTCATAATTGTTTAAGAATATATGTTAAAGGCCTGATTTTACCCAGTCTTCTGGCCATCTTCTTTCGTTCCAAATTTTTGTACAAAGTTTGTAGAAGAAGTATTGAACACTTTCGCCAGTATTCTTGATTAGTTCTGCTGTTATTTCATCCATTCCCAGGCTCTTGTTATTCTTTAACTCTTTTATGGCTTTTATAACTTCGTCTAGCAGTGGCGGTGGTTCATCTTCGCTGTCATTGAGTCTAATTAATGTTGTTGTTAGATCTTTATTCTTTTTGTATAGGTTGGAACAATATTGATTCCATCTATCTTTGACTTCTTTTCCATCACATAAAACAAGTTCATCTTCAGTTTTGATAGTGTCCATTGTAGGTTTAAATTTTCGCGTGATGTTTCGTACTCCTTGGTAGAGTTCTTTAGTTGTCTTATTGATAGAACAGTTTTCAATTCTCTGGCAATGTTCATTTAAATATTTTTCCTTATCTTATCGCAATAATCTTTGAATTTTTGTATTATGTTTTTTGTAAATTACTTCTTCAACTGGATTGTTGATACCCTTTGATTTTAGGCATATTCTTGTTTCAATTTCACTTAGTGTTTTTTCAGATATCCAGGGGGAATTTGTCTTTTTCTTTTTGGCGATAGTTTTAAAAGCAGCGCTCAGCAAAAGTTTTTTTTTCCTTCTTCCTAAACTATTTTTGGGTTTTTTGTTTTACACTTCACATTGATTGAGTATTTCAAATTTTTGACACTGAATTCTGAAATTTTGTTATAAAGAGTTTGTAGTCGAGCTTTAGAGGTGGTGTTGGTTTGCTCCATCTTTTGGTCTTTTTGAAGCGTAGTTAGTAGTTGGTGGTCCTGTTGCAGTGGCACAGATCTTGTCTTGGCATTTTTATGCAACTTTTCCATTTTTGGTCAGCACAATGTGTCAATTTGGTTGCGTGTTCTTTGTCTTGAAAAACCACGTGTACAAGTGTCTTGGTGGTTTTTGGAAACCCTAATGTATTTGGCTTAATATAATGGATATATTTTGTACTACAGAATCAATAAAATCTTCACCTCTTTCATTTATATCTCAAGGCCGTTTTTTCCCACGGGTGTCATTTTTCAAACTTTTTGCCTACTTTGGCGTTGAGGTCCATAAATACTTTCATCTCTGTTAGGATTGTATCTAAGTTTTTGAGAGTGTTAAAAAATTTTCCTTTTCTTCATCCTTGCAATTTGTTGGTGCATAGCTTTGATAATACTAAGTTATGAGGTTTTGTTTGTATCGACTTTTAAAGTGATCATTATTGGGTTTTACCCAATTAGTGCTTTGCGGGTTTTTTTCGTGGAATCATAGCAACTCCGTGACTATAATTTCTTTTTCTTTTAAGAAAAAGAACCTTCTTGTTTTCTTTAGTTTTGAAACTTCCATTACTTTTAAATTGGCTCACTGATTCCTAGTATTGAATGTGACTATCCATTTTTTAAACAGACAGTATGTAATTTACCATTCTTCATTTTCCTTACGTTTCCACGTCGGTTTTAATGTGTTTCTTAATTGGACATGTTTTTCTTTATCTTCTTGTCTTCCAGATGCATATTAACATTGCAGCTGGTTGCCCACTGATATGCGCCCCTTTTAACCACGCGACGGCTATGTGGTATGAATTATCATTTCTGTATTAATCATTGGTGTAGGGGTTGTCAGGAGAAAATAAAAGTTGAGTGGAATAACCCAGGCTCCTTCTAAACTGCAGTCTCCAACTAACTAGGGGAACTATCTCTGCCGCTTTAAAACAGTTACACTGCAATACGAAAGATATATTATTTGGTGAACCAGTATCAGTAGAACCGAGGGTTTTCAGATATCCACTGTTGCTGCCGACAGTTTCACCGCAACCTGGCATGGGAGCAATAGGGTGCTATCCTGTTCAAGGGAACCAGGGGCAGTTATTGCTACCCAGGACAAATATAATAAAATATATATTTATATAGTCAGGTCTGTTTATATATATATATATATATATATATTATATATATAATATATGATTTATATATGTATGTATATATGTGGGGCATGTAAAATTTATATATATGTATATATATGTTCGTATATATTTTATATATTATATATATTTTAAAATATATAATATATATATATATATGTGTGTGTGTGTGTGTGTGTGTGTGTGTGTGTGTGTTTTATACATATATACTACATATATATACATACATACATATATATATACATATATAATATATTTTATAATATATATATATATATATTAATATTTTATATATATATATATATAACGACCACATTCTTGTCAGCACGCGTGGAGGATCCTCCAGAACTGCAGGGTTTACCGGAGTGCTGAGTTCGTGGCACCGACCATAGGCTGCTTGTGGCTACCCTGCGGGTCCACTTCAAAACTCCCCGTCCCCCAGTGGCCACCCTAAGGGGGTTTCACTTGGACAGACTATGGGAGGAGGAGTGTGCCCGTGGGTTCGCCACGGCAGTCTCTGACCGACTCACAGAAACCAACAACCTGACGGACCCAGTTGCTCTGTGGGAGTCCTTCAAGCGCGTAACACTCGAAGCAGCTCAGGAGTCCATTGGCGTACGCCCAAGGACAAGGCAGAATACCATCTCCCTGGAGACATTAGAGGCCACTGAAGCATGTCGCATGGCTCGGCTGAATGGGAATAAATCTTGCGTCGTTCCATGGTGCGTAGGGCTTGGACACTGCTGAAAAGGGGACAAGGAACAGTTCATCAGAATCTTGTTTGAGGAGGTCGAAGGCCATTTCTTGGTAAATGACCTTCGCCCTGCCTACCAAAGCCCTGAGAAACTGAACCCTAAGCCCTCCTACAGATGACTGCAGTCCGATCAGCGGATGGACGGATCATCTCAGATCATTTTTGGGGTTCGTGAACGTTGGGTGAGTATTTTGAACAGTTGTACCAGGTGGACCCTCCAACAGTTAGTTGGATGCAAGCGATGTCTCAGTGCCTGTGCCGGACCACCCCATCAGCGAGGAACCTCCTCCCCTAACAGAGGTTAGGCTGGCGATTTCCAAGCTGAAGAGTGGGAAAGCTGCAGGCATATGTGATATCCCTGCTGAATGCTAAAGGCTGGGGGTGAACCTATGGCTCGGGGCCTGCATACAGTCCTGACTGCCATTTGGCAGTCTGGTACCTTTCCCCCCTGACCTGCTGCGGGGCGTGGTCACCCCTCTCTGGAAGGGGAAAGGGGATCGAGGGGGACTGTAGCAACTACCGTGGCATTACACTGCTCAGCATACCGGCAAGGTTCTCGCCCACATTCTTCTGAAATGGATCCGCAACCACCTACTGAGGCACCAGAGACCGGAGCAGTCTGGATTTACTCCTGGCAATCCACAATAGACCGTATACTAGCGTTTTCGAGTAATTGTGGAACGCCGTCGTGAGTTTGGTCGTGGGTTGCTTGCACCCTACATAGCCCTCAAAAAGGCGTTTGACTCGGTGCATCGGGAATCGCTATGGGAGATCCTGAGGCTCAGGGGAATTCCAACACAGATTATTGGCCTGATAGAAAGCCTCTATACTGGTACTGAAAGTGCTGTAAATTTGTGGGGGGTATGTCGAACTTCTTCCAGGGGTGAGGCAAGGCTGTGTCCTTGCACCCACACTTTTAACACTGTATGGATGGATAATGGGCAGAGCTACTAGCCAAAGTCAGTGCGGAGAAAACATGGGCCCAATATTAAGGTCTCGGACCTTGACTTTGCCGACGAGTTGCCATCCTATCTGGTCCTTGGAGTCACTTGTGGTGGCTCTTGATGCATTAGCAATGAGGCGAAGCCCTAGGCCTAGAGGTCTCCTGGACCAAGACCAAGATTCAGGACTTGGGGGCCTGTTAGGGGAACCCGTTCAGTCGATCCATGCTTGCGGCGAGGACGTTGAAGTCACAGAAAGGTTTTAAAATACCTGGTAGCGTAGTCCATATCTCTGGGTTGTCAGACCAGGAAGTCAGTAGACGGATTGGTTGGCAACAGGAGCCATGAACTCGTCAACAAGCGTTGGAGATGTCGGGTACCTATGCAGAAGGACCAAGCTGCGTGTCTTCAAGGCCTTGATACTCCCAGTTTTGCTATATGGAAGCGAAACCTGGACGCTATCCGTGCCTTGGAGTTCGCCTTGATGCCTTTTTTAACAAGTCCCTTCGCCGGATCATGGGACAGTTGGCAGGACCACGTGTCCAACCGGCGGTTGCACCGTGAGACTGGCATGGGACCTGTTACTTGCATAATCCGGGATCGCCAACTCAGGCTATATGGCCACCCAGCTCGCCTCCCTATGGACGACCTGCCCATCAGGTTGTCTCTCTGCGAGACAACCCTGGGTGGAGGAGGCCTGTGGAACGTCCTAGGAGATCATGGCTTGGGCAGCTCGACGAGACCTGTCGCGAGGAACTAGAGTGGGCCGTGTGCCTGCCTGGAGACTCGCCTCGAGGGATCCTCGTGGCTGGAAGCGAAGGGTGGATGCGGCCATGCGCCCCCGTCGGCGTTAGCCCTGTGATGATGATGATGATATATATATATATATATATATATATATATATATTATATATATTAAAATATATATATATATGTCGTGACTTGGGGCGATCTCTACGCTTTTTGGCGAAGATTGACCTATGGTCTGATTAGCCGAGGTCATTTCTTCAAACCCCTGTTGTCTTTAAAGTAGCATGATTTATACATCGACCCGTTTGGATGAGATGAGGCTTTAATACAAACGGTGTGCATTTTTTCTTTTTTTTTACGGAGATGAAAAACCCAACATTTGGATGAAAAATTAACATATAATTACGAATAAAATGGACTTTAATTAAACAATAATTTTCACGCCTTGTATAAAGGGAAACGTCTAACTATATCATTATTTCAAAGATAAATACTGCTCGCAGGATCTTATTACAGAATCGGCGAATTTATCACCATACAAGTGTGCAAGCGCGCAGCAGACGGACGTTGCAGGAAACCTGCATGAACAATCTTTCAGCATCCAACTGCTCTCCCCCCATACATGCCTGACCCTTCTTGCTCATGACTGCAGTCCTTATTCCCAGCCAAGGTCGAAAATCTATCGAGCAGAGCGCGAACGAGGGAAGTGGTGGCTACGCACTGGCAACCATTAAAAGGAAATAGATCCGCATGGGTGAACGAACTATGAAATTAGAAATAAGACTAGGCAGATGTGGTAAAAAAAAAAAAAAAAAAAAAAAAAAAAAAAAAAAGTGAAAAACAGTTGGGGGTTTTTTTTTTTTTTTAATATGCGTGGAAATGTTTTTAGTATTAACAGGGGACAGAATCGTATGTCTGAATTATGTCTAAGATGATTCTTTATTCTATTTGGATACTTTTTTTTTGGGGGGGAGGGGAGGGGTTGCATGTTTGTGTCTGTACAAATGAAAGAATTATGAAATAAAAATTAAAAGGTTTAACATGTACCCTATATTATCCTTTTTTTTTCTTTGACAATGGGATATAAATTTATTATCATATGTAATCAGAACAATATGAATATTTTTACGAGATGAACATGTAAATACACAGAACTCCAATAGAATGAATAATGAAGTTTGTTCTAAACTATTTTCATTTGGAAACGAGATAATATTGTTTCTTCCAACAGAGGGCATACACACACATATAAAACTAAATAGAAATAAATGAGTAATATAAATGGCATGGAGAAAATATCATCATGATTCCATGAAAAAAGAGAGAGAAAAGAAGGGATGAAAAGCTCACCCAGCATCACGGGTTTAAAGGGCAAAACCATACTATTTAACACCTCCCCCCCTCCGGAGTTAGAGGGTGTGGAAAAAGGAACGAGGTAGAAGGCAGTTCCTTTTCCTCTTCAGACGCCAAGTATTTTTTTTTGTCTTGATATGTTCACAGGGGTAAAACTTTTAGATATGTTGTTATAGATATTTGTTAAAAGTTTGGGTCTTTTAAATATTGAAAAAAGGTGTTCATAATTTAAATTAGTTTTAAATAATTTTCAAGCCATAGTGTAAACATTGGAACACAAAATATATAGTACAAATTAAAGGTTCCATGTACCTATATCAATAAATGAAAAAAAACGACTACAGAGAACGACGAAATAGTCGCACTCTCATATGCCGTATTTATTATAAAGTAACGGTATTCCTTGTCACGACTACTCACTTCCGCTACCAAATTTAATTCATACACCTTTTCTCTCTACAGTGCTTACGGCACACACACACCGTGTGTGTGTTGGGGTGTGTGTGAGTGTATGTATATATGTGTGTGTGTGTGTGTGTTTCCCTGTATGTGTATTTTTATGTGTGTGTGTATGTGTTTGTTTGTGAATGGCACTGCATCACTCACTCTCTTTCTCTCTCTCTTTGTCTATCTCTCTCTCTCTCTCTCTCTCTCTCTCTCTCTACTATCTATCTATCTATCTATATATTATTTTATTTATTTATTTATCTATTCCTTGTATCAGTCTCAACTGCCCTCTCCGTCCCCCCTGGGTCATTTCTCTTGTTTGGTGTCGTGCTGGGATTCGTGGCAGCTTTTGTACCTTATGGCCTGATGGAGGAGACTTAAAATCAGAGATCACTAACTTTTTTTATAGTGAAAACATTACTTGGTCAAAGGATTGTATTGGCCATGTTTGAAACAACTATCCACATTGTGGGTCAAAATATCTTGAAAGTGAGTTCGAACCTTAACTTTGATAAAGATTTTTATGGTTCATAGGAAATGCTTTCGAGGACTTGTTGAATCCTTTCACGGTACTTGCAGGTGATTTAACGTCCTTCCTGAACGTTTTGAAAGTATTTTTTGTGTTATATGCACATCTATAATTGTTTAAGTTTGGGATAACGTATACATATGCTGATATGTCATTATTTTCCTCTTCCAGAATGGCTAAAGAAACTTTGAAAATAAACCTCAATAGGAGTCATCGGTAACTCTCGTACAGTTTTACAGATTCCTTATCTGTGTTATTTACAGAATACTGTCTTATAAAATAGCGAAGTTTAGTAGTGACTAACCTATTTAAACTCACAATGTGTAAGCAGCTTGCTTAACGATTATTCAACGGGATAAAATTTGAATGCTGTAATTCTTTAAAGAAAAATAAAAGTAGGTAACTGGTAACTGTTGATTATGTAACGCGGTTTCTATATATTAAATGGAGACCTTTCCAGGAGTACATTCTTGGAGAATCCCTCGCGTAAAAACTGTAAGTAAACGAAGGCAGAAGACAATTTCTGATAATATATTGAACTATTATACCGAAATATTAGTATCTTCCAACATTGCTGCACTTCTTACTATGCCATTTTGTTTGTTAGATTAAGTTTTAAATGTATGACAGAAAATACGATGATCTGTGAGTCAAATGCTTTTTTATAATTACGACAATATTTTCCCGCAGTATTCACTCTTCGGTTTGACTTTTTGGGAACATTTGAAAAAGATGAAATAATTGAATATGTGTAATATAAGAAACAAAAACCTTTTGTAACAAGTCCCTTCGCGGATCATGGGGTACATTTGGCAGGACCACGTGTCCAACCGGCGGTTGCACCGTGAGACTGGCATGGACTGTTACTTGCATAATCCGGGATCGCCAACTCAGGCTATATGGCCACCTAGCTCGCCTCCCTATTGACGACCCTGCCCATCAGGTTGTCTCTCTGCGAGACAACCCTGGGTGGAGGAGACCTGTGGAACGTCCTAGGAGATCATGGCTTGGGCAGCTCGACGAGACCTGTCGCGAGGAACTAGAGATGGGCCGTGTGCCTGCCTGGAGACTCGCCTCGAGGGATCCTCGTGGCTGGAAGCGAAGGGTGGATGCGGCCATGCGCCCCCGTCGGCGTTAGCCCCTTGATGATGATGATGATATATATATATATATATATATATATATATATATATATATATATATATATATATATATGTCGTGACTTGGGGCGATCTCTACGCTTTGTGGCGAAGATTGACCTATGGTCTGATTAGCCGAGGTCATTTCTTCACCACTGTTGTCTTTAAAGTAGCATGATTTATACATCGACAGTTTGGATGAGATGAGGCTTTAATACAAACGGTGTGCATTTTTTCTTTTTTTTTACGGAGATGAAAAACCGAACATTTGGATGAAACTTAACATATAATTACGAATATAAAATGGACTTTAATTAAACAATAATTTTCACGCCTTGTATAAAGGGAAAACGTCTAACTATATCATTATTTCAAAAGACTAAATACTGCTCGCATGGATCTTATTACAGAATCGGCGAATCATCACCATACAAGTGTGCAAGCGCGCAGCAGACGGACGTTGCAGGAAACCTGCATGGAACAATCTTTCAGCATCCAACTGCTCTCCCACCATACATGCCTGACCCTTCTTGCTCATGACTGCAGTCCTTATTCCCAGCCAAGGTCGAACTCTATCGAGCAGAGCGCGAACGAGGGAAGTGGTGGCTACGCACTGGCAACCATTAAAAGGAAATAGATCCGCATGGGTGAACGAACTATGAAATTATGAAATAAGACTAGGCAGATGTGGTAAAAAAAAAAAAAAAAAAAAAAAAAAAAAAAAAACAGTGAAAAACAGTTGGGATTTTTTTTTTTTTTTAATAGTGCGTGGAAATGTCTTAGTATTAACAGGCGACAGAATCGTATGTCTGAATTATGTCTAAGATGATTCTTTATTCTATTAGGATACTTTTTTTTTGGGGGGGAGGGGGAGGGGTTGCA
>NC_051411.1:19588707-19595243 GCF_015228065.2 Penaeus monodon
AAGATTGTGATGGTAAAGTAATTGTCCTATAAATCTTCCCATATGCTCTGAGTGTCATATGATCAACCATAATTATCTCATTCATAATTATGTGCTTTATATAATTTATATTATAACTTTAGTAACGTATCCCTCTAAACATTTTGCATGCGTACGTAACCCCTATGTAAACATTAGTGTTGTACACTCCTCCAGAAAATACTCGTGTAGCTCAGCAGAGCTCCGTATTTTATTTACCTTTTCATATTTTACATATAAAACATGGTGGCAGCTGTACTCCGTCTCCAAGCATAGACAAAGAGGGGAAAAAGTTAATAACAATCTGGAGATACCTAAATATGGAGATAAAAACACGAGAGGTAAGCGACCAACCAACAAAGAGACTAGTGCCACGTCGCGCCCAAATCACGAAACATTCACTCTCGGTGAAGAAATCAAAACAAATAAGACTGAAGTATATAAGAAGCATGCGAAAGTAATTTACAGTTCGCCTCATAGCTCCTGTGTATCCGACACAGCTCAACTTTGGTGCACCATAACTGTCTTAATACTCGCACTGCCACGTCAACAGTCATCAAAATGGCCGGCGCCGAAAATGGTCGTCACTCGCCAAGTATGAACTGGAAAACTAGCGATTCGTATGGCGCGCTTATGACTTTCAAAAAACTTTGTAACATATACTTCAAGGTTAAGAAGATACCAAGAGAAGATCTGTCAAACCATATCATTCTATACGCCGATATTTCCGGGCAGGAAATGATAGAGGCAAGCAATCAGACTGAAGAAGATATGAAAGACCCTGACAAAGTTTTGGATACTCTTCAGACTCGGGTAAAACCAAAGACTAATAAATATGTCGACAGACTCCGGTTACGAAGATTTATTCTAAGAGAAAATGAATCGTGTGATGAGTTCGTAAAGAGATGTGAATCTCAAGCTAAGAGATGCAAATTTACTGAGAAAGAACACGAATCAAGAGTCATGGAGCAATTCATGGATGGAATCCATAGTAATGATTTGCAAATAAGCCTTATTATAGAAGGTGAAGACATAAGGTTGAGCAAAGCCATTGACATTGCCAGATCTTTTGAAGCAACCATAAGAGATACCAGAGACATGAGAGCCAAAACAGTCAGTCAGGACTTAAATGTTGATGCTGTAAGACATATTTTATAAGGGTATCAAATCCATATTTAGAAATGTGGGCGAGCACACAATAGATACTCCCCACAATCCTGCCCAGCATATGGTGCTAGGTGCAATACATGTGGCAAGATGAACCACTGGCAAAAAATGTGTCTGTCAGTACCAAAAAAAAACAACAACATACCGGAGTAAGAACACGGGCCAAAGTCAATACACCAGAAATAAAGTCCATAGGAACTTCAACAGTGACAAATTCAAGAAAGCTAACAGAACATCTGCAGTGCATGAGTTCAGCCAAGATGACCCTAATGAGGACTCTTTCACAATAAGTTCTGTTAGAGTAGCAGAGGTGTCAAACAATGATGATAGGGAAGCTCTCCGAACTATCAAAGACAGGACCCCCAGCAACAAGACAGGGGCTGGAGCAAACCTGCTTCCAATGAGAGCAGTTCGAATCATGTGCCCAGATTCATTAGATGCTTATGGAAAGCCAAAAATCAATCTGACCAACAATCGTCAAAAGAATTTAATTACAGTGAACAATCTGAAACTCAAGCATTTTGGGTCAATCAACTTAAAGTGCACATTCGACAACTCACACTGGGTCAATACAGATTTTTACATTCTGGACCAAAAAGTTGGACCAATCATTTTGGGTCTGCCAAGCCTGAGAGCCCTAGGCATGGTCACAATTCACGAGACATGGATGTACTCTCACCCAACCATAGCCGTCCAGTCAATGGATGATTTAAAGAAATCATACCCAGGTCAGTTTGATAGAATTGGAAATTTTCAAGGAAAATACCACATAGTGCTGAAAGAAGGTTCAAAACCAGTCGTCCATGTACTAAGAAAATTTCCTATACATAAAAAGGAAGAACTTCAAAACCAGCTTAAAGAGATGGGAACATTAGGAGTTATCAAAAAGGTGTCGGAACCCACAGATTGGGTCAACAGCATGGTTTGCACCATGAAGAAAGATGACAGTCTACGCATATGTTTATATCCACAAGATTTAAATAAAGCTATAAAGAGAAGCCACCACAAGACGCCCACACAAGAGGAAATTACACACAAGCTTGCAGATTCGAGATTCTTCGGCAAACTTGATGCAAAGAATGGTTATTGGTCAGTCAAGCTTGATGAAACCAGTTCATTCCTCACCACATTCAACACTCCTTTTGACCGCTACAGATATCTCAGAATGCCTTTTGGTCTGATTATGTCACATGATGTTTTCCAGCAAAAAATGATCAGATCCTCGAAAACTGCCCTGGTACCATTGGCATCGCTGACGATGTAGCTGTGTTTGGAAAAAACTGAATAGGTGCACGACATAGATCTGCATAACCTCTTCAAGATAGCCAAGCAGCAAGGATTAACTTTCAACAGTGCAAAATGCATGATCAAGCAGGAACAAGTGAAATTCTTTGGCACTGTTTATGGCAAGGAAGGCTCTCACCCAGATCCAGACAAGGTATCAGCAATTAAAGCACTGCCGAGCCCAAGAAATATCACAGAGCTGCAACAATTTTTGGGAATGGTCACCTATATGTCGCCATTTATCCCAAACCTGGCTGATGAAACTGCACCACTTAGAAGTCTCCTAAAAAAAAGGTATAGACTTTACATGGTCACTGACCCATGAGAAGGCATTTGAACACAGTAAGGATATTTTGTGCACCAACAGTCATACAAGTAGATGCATCTCAAAAAGGTATTGATGCTGCAGTAGTACAAGACGACAAGCCTATTGCGTATGCATCCAAGTCTCTGTCTGAAACAGAGCAACGCTATGCCAATATCGAAAGGGAACTACTTGCGGTGGTGTTTGGGTGTGAAAGATTTCACATGTATGTATATGGCAAAGCATTCCAAGTGGAGTGACCATAAACCACTAGAAATGATTCATCTAAAGAATCTGACAGCCGCACCGCCCAGGCTGCAGTGTATGTTGATGAGGCTGCAACACTATGATGTCACAATCCGATACAAGGCAGGAAAAGATCTCTTATTAGCAGATGGTCTGTCACGTTTGCCATCAACCGACAACCAACACATTGGTCTGGACCTGCAGATCAACTTTGTTACATTCAGCAACGAAAAACTAGACCAACTTCGACAGGAAACATCGAGAAACGGCACCCTCCATGGACTGAAAGAAGTCATTATCCAAGGATGGCCAGAGAAAATGAAAGATCTACCAAGGATGGGCTAGTGATAAAAGGCAGCAGAGTCCTAATCCCAGCATCAATGCAGAAAATTGTGCTCGACTGCATCCACGAAGGGCACCAAGGCATCACAAAGTGCCAACTTCGAGCCAATCAATAAGGACATTGAAGAGATAGTCCAGCAGTGTTCCATATGCCAAGAAATGTCAATGTCACAAACAAAGGAAACCCTCATCCCGCATGGACTTCCCACACGACCGTGGCAATATGTTGGAACAGATCTTTTCCATTATGGAGAAAATGACCACCTGATTGTTGCTGACTACTACTCACAGTTTCCAATTATTAGAAAAATGCCCATGCATGTCACAAGCACGGCTGTGATCAAGGCATTGAAGAATTTGTTTTCTGAGTATGGAGTTGTTGAAAGAGTATATAGTGACAATGAACATCAATACAGCTCTGAAGAATTTGTAAAGTTCGCTTCGAACTGGGAGTTTGAACATATAACAAGCTCACCCCACTATCCTCAGTCAAATAGATTAATCGAAAGGACCGTTCAGATTGTCAAAAACACCATCGATAAGGCAAAAAGAAGCAACCAGGATCCAGAAATGGCATTGTTAATGATACATACCACACCACTGGATAGCAAGTTGCCGAGCCCAGCAGAACTTCTGAACGGGAGGAAGATGAGGAGCAATCTACCCCTTCACCTGCCTACAAAGGAAAGGCGGAAACATGAAGTCTATGCCCTGATAACAAAGACTCGTGGAAAACACATGAAAAACATGACCAGTGGACCGTGGAAAACACACCTTTTTTCACGTGAAAGCCACGGCTTTTTGCACAAACGCGCCACGTGGTATGATGGGCAAGATTTCCATGAGGTATCCACGTGCAAAATACACGTGTTTTACACAAGATCTTTGGTGGAGTTGTTCATGTGATATTGGACTAAAAACCCACGTAAAATTCATGTGTTTTTCTAGTGATATCCACATCATTTCCCACGTCTTCAGGGTCTGGCTTTTCAATTTTCTCCCGAACGGTAACGATGCAACCGACCTGAGGAAATTCAGTATATTATATATGATTTTTTTTCTTTATTCATATATATATATTATATATATATGAATTATTGATTTAACATGAAAAAAGCGTAATTACCTTCTATCACGTGCACAAAAGGCGATGACATGCATGAAACTGCTTTATACCACACTACGTACACTATATGTGTACATTCAGTACACGCTCGCGCACACACACTGTGTCCGCACACACAGTGGCAAAGACAGTTCAAAATCTAGCATCCAGGGGCGTCACTTAAGGGGGGGGGGGGTATGGGGGGTTCACCCCCCAACTCTTAAAAAAGCCTCTTTTTGCAGGGCAAAATCTAGTTCTGCAGGGCAAATTTTCTGGTATTTATAATTTATAATTTCCTACCAATAATACGATATATAATACTGGTTGATGGTTCATTCCGGGCTATTATACAGAGCTAGTGAGCATTTTCTTTTTCGTGATTTGCAGGGCAAAAATTATTTTTTCAGAGCAAATTTACCCGTCACCCCCCCAACTCATAACATGAAGTGACGCCCCTTCTGGCATCAGCCATGATATTATACAAAACGTATATGATCTGCTTGATCTCTGCATGTTAACTAACCTTTAGAGCTGAATTTTCCTGGGTAAAGTAAATATATCATGACAAACTCGATGAAGACAAAAGGTTTGGAAGAGAAGACGACGGAACTCTAAGCTTTCAAAATGGCGGTTAACACAATAATTTGGCGCAAATAATTTGGTTCCAGATCCGACCGCCAGCGTTAGAAGGGTTCGGAAGTCTCGACTACACTCGGGCGGCCACTTTACACGGCCGACGATCATTATTCAGAATATCATGCAAGCTTTTTTGGAAGAATGTGCGGTGGATGCAAGTTTGGTTTTCGCAACAAAGGCAAAAAAGTCTATCAAGAAAACATTTTTTTTTTTTTTTGCTTTTGGTTTTCGATTTATTTTTTTCATTCAGCAAGTATTATGTATAGAGGGACTCCCCAAGGTTACTATGTGGTCTTGCAAAAAAAACTTGATGGAGCCGCTGTCTAAAATTAAATTTTCAAAGTGGCAGGCATGGAATTCACGTGGTATTCTCGTGCATAAAAGCCACCATGAGACCAGGTGAAGAATGAGAAATGGACACGTGGAAATCATGTAGTATTCTCATGCATAATGCCACCAAACAATACCCGAAAAAAACAATAGGAGAACGATGAAGTGAACACGTGGTATTCTCGTGCATTATGCCACCAGACAATGTCGGAAAAACCAAGGGAGGAAACGAGAAATGAAAACGTAGAAATAACGTGGAAAATATGTCCTGAACAAGACTATCACGAGTTGGCCAGTTGACCACGTGTTTTCCACGAGCCATTGTCGTCAGGGTGAGAACTTCAAGAGGAAGCAAGACACACAAAAGCTGTATTATGACCGAGGATCAAAAGACCAACAGACACTCCTACCATGCCAAGCTGTTCGAGTTCAAGACCACATAACTGGAAGATGAATACAAGCCACAGTCATTGAGAATTCCCAAGCACTTCGATCCTACATAGTAGAGACACAAATGGAGGCATCTTAAGAAGAAACAGGCGATACATCAGGCAGACACCACAGCCCAGGTATCCACTTCCAAAAGAAGACCATCGAGAAAAGTACTAAAACAACAGTGAATATGAATAACAATGATCATGTGAGCAAAGCTCCTAAAATAGTGCCTCAAGAACAAGAACTACCCTATGAAGGCACAAGAACAAGATATGGCCGTACCATCAAGAAGCCCAATAGACTGAACTTGTAATCAGTTTCATTCTCTATAGTGTGTATGTGAAATGCTTTATAGTGTTAAGGAAAGTGCTCTCATAATAGCCGGTATACTAACCTGATTCTCGAAACAAGGTGCTATATTCTTTTTGAAAATTACTGAAAAAGGTGCTAATTCTTATTTTACATGTCTGTGAACTACAAAGCATTCTCAGGTGCAATCTCAGTTACCCAACTTAAGAAGCTCAATGAATGTCAAACTATATTTTTGATACACTTTAGATTCTCACATATTTTGTAACTAACTGCCAAAGGTTATATCTCATATATGATAAGAATCTAACCCCATTTCTTTTGTTCTGAAAAGAGGATGTCATATGATTACCATAATTA
>NC_051411.1:19595343-19600343 GCF_015228065.2 Penaeus monodon
TTTTTTTTGTTTTTGGTTTTCGTTTTTTTTTTTTTCTTTCCCAAAAGTTTTATGTATGGGCTCCCCAAGGTTACTATGTGGTCTTGCAAAAAAAAACTTGAGGGAGCGCTGTCAAAAATTTAAAATTTTCAAGGGGGCAGGCAGGGAAATTTCACGTGGTATTCTCGTGCATAAACCCACCATGACCAGGGGGAAAATGAAAAAGGGACCGGGGAAATCATGTGTATTCTCATCATAATGCCCCAAAAAATACCCAAAAAAAACATGGGAGAACGATGAAGTGACCGGGGTATTCTCGTGCATTTCCCCAACAATGTCGGAAAAACCCAAAGGGGGGAAACGAAAAATAAAAACTAAAAATAAGGGAAAATATGTCCTAAACAAGCTACACATTTGGGGGCCAGTTGACCACGTTTTTTCCACGAGCCTGTCGCAGGGGTAGAACTTCAAGGAAGAAAACACACAAAGCTTTTAGCCCGGGGGATAAAAAGCCACAGACCCCAAAACCATCCCAAACTGTTCGAGTTCAAGACCAATAACGGGAAGATGAATACACCCACAGTCATTGAGATTCCCCAACCTTCGATCCAAAATAGTAGAACCCAAAAATTGGGCATCTTAAAAAAAAAAGGGCGATACATCAGGCAGACACCACAGCCCAGGTACCCTTTCCCAAAAAGAAGACCATCGGAAAATACTAAAAAAACAGGGGAATTGATAACATAAGATCATGTGGCAAAGCCCAAAAATATGCCTAAAAAAGACAACCCATAGGCACAAAAACAAGTATGGCCGTACCATCAAACCCCAATAGACTGAACTTGTATCGTTTCTTCTCTATAGTTGTTGTAAATGCTTTATGTGTTAAGGAAAGTGCTCTCATATAGCCGGTATCTAACCTGATTCTCGAACAATGGGTATATTCTTTTGAAAATTACTGAAAAAGGTGCTAAATTCTTTTTTACATGTCTGTGAAATACAAAGCATTCTCAGTGCAATCTCATTACCCAAATTAAAAGGCTCAATAATTTTTAAAATATTTTTTGAATACACTTTAATTCTCAATATTTTGTACTAATGCCAAAGGTTATATCTCATATATGATAAAATCTAACCCCTTTTCTTTTTTTTCTTAAAAAGAGGGGTTATATGATTAAACCCTAATTACTCATTTATTTAGTACTTTATATACTTTATATTATAACTTTACTAACTATCCCCCTATACATTTTGCTGCGTACGTAACCCCTACTAAACATTGTGTTGTACCTCCTCCCAAAAATCTCGCGTAGCTCAGCAGAGCTCCGTATTTTATTCCCTTTTCCCCCAAATGGAGTAACCAAACAAAAATAAAACACTGAGATATGGTTTTGCAACGCATTGTGGGGGAGCATGCATGCGGTGTCCGTGTCGGCTGAATAAAAGCAAAAACTTTTCACAAAGAAATCCTCAGAAAAAAAATAGATGTATTTTCCATGAAAATTCAAACTTATTTTATGCTTTAATTACAAATCATTTTCAAGTTTTTATTTTTTTGGATTACACCTAATGGGTTAGCTTTGATAAAGTCGTCTAAGAGGTTTTTTTTTCTTTGGCGACTTGTCGCGTAGATGGCGGTTTTGTTGGTGTTCCTGGCCATACTTAGTCTGTTCGTGGGCGCCGTCCGCGTTCAGGGCTTCATGCCGGTTCCCCCTGACGACGGGCCCTGCCCCGTTTTCCCCGTAGTAGAAAAATTCGACCTCCATGCGGTGAGTTGCTGTCTGAGTATAGTTACCCACCATTACCACGCGAATGCGACGACGGAGGCTAGCCTTCAGATTAAGATATCTGTAACTTATTTATTAACCATAACAACAGCTGCACTTCAGTAAGATTTTGCAAATTTATTATTTGTACTACAATATTGCATAAACTCTTACATAATGTACCCATTGATTGCTAATTCCACTCAACGCCGACATAATGGCTCTAGCGTTGCATTCATTTTGGTGATTTCTAAAGATTTATTTTTCAGTGAAAATGATAACGATGATCATAACACCTATGTAATGATTGTTTATTTATTAACACGATTTTGATTTAGGACACATTAACAATGGTACTTTTACCGAGAAGGCATATCTATGTTTTGTTTTGTTTTTCTTAATGTCAAATCCAGAGTCCCCGAAACAGGTAACTGTATCATTTTCCCTTAGTACCTCGGCCGATGGTATGAGATCGAGCGCTTCTTCAATCCGTTCCAAGACGGCTCCTGCGTCACGGCCGACTACGCGCTCTTCCCGAATGGCAGCGTGTCCGTTCTCAACTCCGACGTCCAGGAGTAAGTACCGACGTGCTCGCAAACACGGGAAGTCGGAGAAGGACAATTGTGAGAAAAAATATCCATGATACTATTTTAGTTAAAATTTATTATCAATGATCTTATTTTCGTAAATTACATTTGCCAATAATTTTGTTTTGTTTTATTATTATTATTATTATTATCATTATTATTGTTATTATTATTATTATTGTTGTTGTTGTTGTTATTATTATTATTATTATTATTATTATTATTATTATTATTATTATTATTATTATTATTATTATTATTATTATTATTAATTTTCTTTTTTTCTTTTTTTTATAGAGGTGAACTAAATACAATCGCTGGCGTGGCGACTCTATCAGATGACCCAAGTGCTGGTCAACTCTTTGTGGAATTTCCTTTCACCGCTGGCTTCGGTAAGTCTGTAACATCTCCGCAGTCCAAAATCCCATCAAAATATACATATGGACATTGACTACAGGTCACATGATACATAGCAAAACATGATGCATACCTATATATTCATTACTTGTGAAACTACCGATAACAAGGACATAAATCATACTTAAAGGATTGAGCGGTAACCACGGTAAGATTTGGTACTTTTTGTTTAGAGATTGGTCACATGAAATAATTTGGTTTATGTGATCTGTTAACATGAATTCTGAACTTCTACCGCTACGTGGATTTTTGGTTCCGTTCGTTCTCTTCCTCTTTTTTCCTTTCTCTTTCTTTTTACGTAGACGCCTTTGAGCCTACGCCACAAGGTACTTGGTAATAGGAGTACGGTCTGTTTCCCAGTGTATCAGGGATTTTTACGTAAGCGTTTTAAGAGTTTTCTTTGGTAGAGGAAAAACTCCTCAGGCGTTTTAGCCAGAAAGCTAGAAAACTATTATTTTGTAAAATAAATGTTCAGTTAATGCCTTTCAGATGGAAACAGCATGGGGAGAAACAAACCTAACTACAATGTGGTTGCAACCGACTACAAAAACTACGCTGTTGTCTACACGTGTGAATATTTTGGACCTGAACTTAAATTTGGTAAGTTTTTCTTCGTAGCAGAGATGACGATTTTTTTTTTCTTAAACATAACCTACTTTTATCAACATTTCAAATATAGCGAACTAATCAAAATTTCTGTCTCTACCTTTCCAGAATTTTCTTGGATATTGGCACGTAGACCACAGATTCCAAACTCATTTTTGACGGATTTGAAGCACTGGCTGCAGCTGGTCAACATCAATGCCAAGCGGTACATGCCCACCGTGCAAACCAACTGTCCAAATCGAGCAGTATCTTAGGACGTAAAACCTTATTGGATATTTTATCTGTGCGATAGTAATTGCCTTTCAATAGATAGTAGGTTTTTGATCTGGAAAGATAATTAGTGAAACATATGATGAAATGAACTTTCGTGAAGTGCAAACCTCAGATCTATTTACTTTAAAGTTCAATAAAATTATTAATAAAGACACGAAAGGTTGACTTCAGTAACCTGGTACAAGTAAACCCAAACCCTTTTGATACTCTGATAACGAAAAAAAAAACATGAGCTTTGTGAAGGTCCTCGCTTTTCGAGCGATAGCCCATCTATTTTTTTTTATTGATCCAGTAGTTTTATAATAAGCACACACACACATACACGTGTGTGTGTGTGTGTATGTATGTATGTATGTATGTATTATATATATATATATATATATATATATATATATATATATATATATAAACATACACACACATATATAAACATATATATATATATATATATATATATATATATATATATATATATATATATATATATATGTATGTATATGTATATATATCAATATATATCCATACATAAATGCTATATACATGTATATATATGAATATATAACTGTATATGTAAATATCTTACAGAATATATATGTATATATGTGTGTGTGTGTGTTTATATATATATATAAAATATATAATATATATATATATATATATATATATATATATATATTTATAAATAAATATATATCTATGCTATATAAATATATATCATGTATATATCATATATAGATATTACAAAGGTATAACGTAGTTATCCTTAATAAATCTGATTATATAAGCAAAGCTCATTCCCTTTTGAACGACAACTCGACGTATCAAAAACTGCGCTAAACCCTTCCCCTTCTGTCACGGACCCCCCCCATTTCGTAAAAACCTTAACTATTGCTGCTTTTTCCCTGCCCCAAATTCTTTGATCGCTTTAAAAGGGTTTTAATCCCTATTCTATTTTTAGGGCCCTTCCTAAACTCAAAAAACAGGGCGCCCCTCTAGGCCTTTTTATCTGTTTTGCAACTGGGTTACCCCCCTTTAACTCATGGCTGCGACGTTTTATCCCCTTTTATGGGGCCCTTTTTTTCTGATAGTCTTTAACATTCAAGGGATTTCATGGTAAGATTGAAACTTCCCGACGCACGAAAATTAGTGATTTTTGGTAGTTCTTTGTTCACAAATTTTTCCGCTTGAAGATGTTTAAAATTTTCTTGAAAGAAAACTTAATTCACTGTGATAAGTCCTTTTCCCGGTCATTGCTTTATCGATCTCATTCGTTTGTGCGTCCAAATAATGTCTTTACTTTTTGAGGTGAATTTTATAAACAAATCAAGGGTACGCGGGGGGAAGTGTTTAAGCCCGGTCTTGCGTTTTATTT
>NC_051411.1:19605343-19607843 GCF_015228065.2 Penaeus monodon
AGACAGGCCCAAGCCACACAGGGTCCAACTCTCACCCCCCGACAGGGCCTCTTGGGGGTCTCATACTGTCTTCAAGAATAAACCAGCAAGCTAAGCCCATCCATCTCTCTCTCTCTCACATCTGGTGACAGCGGTGCTCCCATATCACGTGTCGCTTACATCTGGTGGCTTGTGTGGGCACAGGCTTGGCGCTTAAGTGATGTCGTAACTGATGGTCCCCGACTTGCTTTGTCGCGGGAAGGTACAGGAACTCTATACACGCCACACAGCCACACAAACACACATCTAAAAGCTCGAAAGAAATGTTGTAATCTCTATTAGGAAAACACACTATCCTGGACAATATATATATATATATATTATATATATATATATATATATATATATATATATATATATATATATGTGTGTTTTGTGGTGTTGTGTGTGTGTGTGTGTGTGTGTGTTGTGTGTGTGTGTGTTTATAATTTATAATTATAAAATTTTAAAAATAAAATTATTATTATTTAATTTATATATATATAAAAAGAATAAATTATATTTATAAAGATATATATATATATATATTATTATTATAAATATATTATAATATATATAAAATATAAATTAATAATTTATAATATATAATAATTTATATTATATTTAATTTTAAATTAAATAATAATTCCCTTTTATATATTTTATATATATATATAAAAATTATATATATTTAAAATTTTATATTAATATTTTAAAATCTATAATTTATATTATTATTTTTTTAATATTTTATATTTTTTTATATTATATTTTTATTCTTCTTAATAATATCATCCCCTTTATAATTTTTCTTTTATATATATATTTTCTATATATAATTTTATTTTTATAATAATTATATTTTTTTTTATTATTAATTATATTATATTTTAAAATTATTTTATAATTTTTATATATATGGTTAATGGTTAAAACCCCTCCCCCCCCCCAAAAAAAAAAAAATTGTCATCAAAGGGTCATGTAGCATATGGGAAGGTCAGAAAAGGTAGTGAAGCGCACTTTAGTTAGTAGTTGTTGCATGCTGTATGTATTTGATATTTAAAAGGTTAAAGTGGGCAAGGGTGGAGTGAATGGGTTAATAGGGGTTGTTAAGGGGTTTTGTTAAGTGAAAGGGTTGAATCGTCTGGGAAGGGAAAAAGGTTGTCCCAAACAGAAATTTGAGTTTTGTAAGGTGTCTTAGGCTGGGGGGTCGGGGAAGGGGGATGGTGGGGGGAAAACAAAGTACGGGCTGCATCAAAGCTGGACAACACAGAAGTGTGAAACTGAAAGCGGGCATTCATAGGGAACATAGGGTGGACCAAATGTGACTAAAAAGGATGGTTGTCGGTGTGGCCAATAATAAGTAGCGGGGGGAGAGCCGTCCCCAACTCTGTTGAGAAAAGGAGCTGACCAGGAGGGGATTGATCGTTTTACAGTATGTAATTTATTAGTGCGGAGACTTGACCAGAAAGATTGCCATCGTTATACAAGAAGGTCTTAAAGTGGGGGTAATAATCGTGCTGAAATACGTGAGAAACTTGGTTAGTGGGATGTGGACATAGCGGCGTAACGTGCTAGAATGTCTGCGTTCATTACCAGGGATTCCAACATAACTGGGCACCCAGAAAAATCTGAAAGTTTTATGGTGTATGAATAGGTAGAACAAACAGTTCTGGATCTTACAGACAAAGGGGTTGGTCGAGTGCAATTTATGAACGTTAATGAGTTACGGGATAGTGAAAGAGGAAGAAAGGAGTGAGTATATATGTCTTACAAGACCTGTCGCGAGGAATTAGAGATGGGGCGTGGGCCTGCCTGGAGACTTGCCTCGTGGCTGGAAGCGAAAGGTGGATGCGACCATGCGCCCCCGTCGGCGTTAGCCCCTTGATGATGATGATATATGTTTTAAAGCAAAAAGGAGTGTGTACAGCTCTGAAGGAAGGACATTGGATTCAGGAGGGAGTATTTGAAAGCGAGTTGGGAAGGTTACTGGGAAACCAGCACCAGAGGTGGATTTAGAGCCATCTGTGTAAACATGAATACTGGAGGAATGATGGAGACATGATAAAGGAAATGGGTGAGAAGTACAGTGGGGGGAGTGGTATCTGATTTTGGTGGGTCAGGGAAAACAGAGGAGCAAATATGGGGGAAAGGTATCGACTTACAACCACGTGGCAACCAGCCATGTGGTCTATTGTCTAATAGCTTACACAAATTGTGCTTGTGTACACGCCACAGACAGTAAGGCTGTAAAGTAGTAACTAGGAAGGATAGGGTAGTTCATGAAGAAGGTTGTGGGGGTTGAGGTGATGAAGTTCAGTATGTTGGAAGAGTAGGATTGTCTCCTGGAGATTGAGTGTTGACTTGAGTGGATAATAGGTATTGAGGAGGGGTAGCAGTTACAGTGTTCAGAGCCGTGGTCAAAGGATAGCCTGGGGTCGGGGAATCAGGAGAGTGAATTGGTAGGCTGTTTGATGAAGGG
>NC_051411.1:19612843-19639443 GCF_015228065.2 Penaeus monodon
GCTCTTGTTGATCGAGTTCATGGCTCCTGTTGCCAGACCAATCGTCTGCTGAGTTCTTGGGTCTGACAGCCCAGAGATATGGACTACGCTGCCAAGGTATGTAAAACTCTCTGTAACTTCAACGTCCTCACCGCAAGAATGGATCAACTGAACGGGTTCCCCTAATAAGCTCCTAAAGTCCTGAATCTTGGTCTTGGTCCAAGAGACCTCTAGGCCTAAGGGCTTCGCCTCATTGCTAAATGCATCAAGAGCCGCCACCAGTGACTTCAAGGACTCAGATTGGATAGCAACATCATTGGCAAAGTCAAGGTCTGAGTCCTTGATATTGCCTAGTTTAGCTCCACACTGACTTTGGTTAGTAGCTCTGCCCATTATCCAGTCCATACAGGTGTTGAAAAGTGTTGGCGCAAGGACACAGCCTTGCCTCACACCTGAATTGACAGGGAAGAAGTTTGACAGAGCCCCACCACACTTTACAGCACTTTCAGTACCTGTATAAAGGTTTGCTGTTAGGCCATTTCAGAAGAATGTGGGCGAGAACCTTGTCTGGTATGCTGAGCAGTGTAATGCCATGGTAGTTGCTACAATCCCAACGATCCCCTTTCCCCTTCCAGAGAGGGATGACCATGCCCCTCAGCAGGTCAGGGGGAATGGTACCTGACTGCCAGATGGCAGTCAGGACTGTATGCAGGCCCCGAGCCATAGGTTCACCCCCAGCCTTTAGAATTTCAGCAGGGATATCACATACGTCTGCAGCTTTCCCACTCTTCAGCTTGGAAATCACCATCCTAACCTCTGTTAGGGTAAGAGGTTCCTTACTGATGTGTGGGTCCAGCACAGGCTTGCTTGCTTGCATCCAAGCTAACTGTTGGAAGGTCTACCTGGTATAATTGCTCAAAAACTCAGCCCAATGTTCATGAACCCCAACATGATCTGAGATGATCTGTCCATCCGTTGATCGGACTGCAGTCATCTGTGAGGAGGGCTTAGAGTTCAGCTTTATCAGGGCTTGGTAGGCAGGGTGAAGGTCGTTTACCAAGAAATGGCCTTCAACCTCCTCAGCAAGATTCCTGATGAACTGTTCTTTGTCCCTTCTCAGCAGTGTCCGAGCCCTATGCGACGCAAAACTTGATTACTGTTCAGCCGAGCCATGCGACACGCTTCAGTGGCCTCTAATGTCTCCGTGGAGATGGAATTCTGCCTTGCCCTCGGGCGTACGCCAATGCACTCCTGAGCTGCTTTGAGTTTTACGCGGTTGAAGAGCTCCCACAGAGCATCAGGTTGTCAAGTTCTGTGAATCGTCAGAGACTGCCATGGTGAACCCACGGCACACTCCTCCTCCCTTAGTTTGTCCAGGTGAAACACTTTAGAGTGGCCAATGGAGGGACGGGAGTTTTGAAGTGGACCTGCAGGTAGCCACAACCACCTAAGGTCAGTGCCACAGAACTCGGCACTCCGATAAACCCTGCAGTTCTGGAGGATCCTCCATTACATGCTAACAAGAATGTGGTCGATCTCCTTGGCGCTGGTACCAGGTGCCAGCGATCCTCATTTTCTGGACCTAGCAAATCCCGAAGAAGGAGGCTATTCTTGCTGCTGGGATCAGCTCCCGAACCATGGGGGCCGACAGACATCTCATAGCCAGCTCGGTCACAGCTGGATACTGCATTGAATTTGCCCAGAACAATGCAATATCTCGCCGGGGCAATTGTCTGCCACAGATGTGAGCTTGGCGTAGAACACCTCTTTCACATCAGTTTACATAAATAAGAGACATGAAGCCAAAAGCATCCTTCAGTCTCAATGCCATGATACACTCATCAACCAGTGTCACCTCAACTACCGAGGGTGAAGTCAGCTGGAGATGGCTATGGCTACACCCTGGAGATGGTGACCATTGCTGTGGCCCGACAGTAGTAGTGTACCCACCCACACTGATTGTGTGGCTACCAGTCTTCTCACCTCTGAGAGGGCAGCCACCTCAACTCCTAGTCACTTCAATTCCCGAGATAGCAGAGGTAACCGCTTATCCTGCCACAAGAACCGGATGTTCCAAGCACCTAGCTGAAAGCACACCTGAGGTTAAGCCTCGGGTGGTCACTCCGGTGCCCCAATAATGTATTAAAAACTATATAAAAAATATACTCATTAATTGGGAATTAAGCATGCTTAGTAGTTCTGTACACTTGCAATGATGCAGGTCACTTTTACACTTTTTTCACTTTTACCTGCACCATGAACTTCACACAACCACACAATCATTACTACAGTATCCCTGAACAATGAAATACCCCTTTATACATGTTTCAAAATACAATCAAAGCCTTACATTTTCTAAAACAAACAAAAAAAGTATGTTTTATACATTATCCCTCTTTATACTTCTTTTAAAACACTAACCTTTTATATGTTTATCACTGGATGAAATGAAGAAATTGTGTTGTTTGACTGCTTTTGGACATTCAACCTGTGGCTTAACTTCTACACGTTGAGGTATAACGTTGGCTCATGCCTTGAATTTCACTTTTTTCTTCTATTTAAAAAAGTTACAAGATTACTACATATAAAAAAGATTAACTTTTTTAATCACCTCATTTAATATGAGTAAACCCATTTTTACGTAAGAAAAATAAGACCGATTTAAAAATTCTTATAGAGTTAGAGCGGATATCATTGGGTACTATCTTCTTAAACATCAATAATCCATATTTCACTACTTTTTCTGAAGTTCAAAATTCTAACCATGGGATTAAAGGGTGCTCATTACAATGGAAAAGTCCAATTCAATCAAAACAAATTTTCCGATGGTGACGTTTAACCTTTTAAAGAGTGAATCCAAACTGAAATATTATTATCATTAGTTATACTTTATTTTTTAACACATATATAGACCCTACATAGCTACATAAATTTTATTATTGGGGCTAGCTAGCATATGTTAAATACATGGAAAAAACAAAAAAACTACAAATCACTGTTAGACCCCAAATGTGTTATTTTTTGGAGGCAAAGGCCATAAGTACCAACAGGTAACTATGTTTTAACACCTGTTGGACTATTGCTTGTTGCAAATATTGCATATGGTATTTGAAAATGACATTGTACATATATAACGAGTTTGTGAAAGCCAAAGAACACTTTTATACCAATATTAGGAAAATGAAAATCACAATGATTTTGAAGAAATATGAAGAGATTTTTCATAAAAAATTTGAGTTTTTTTGTACATTAATACATGAAAAATAATTTCTGTCACGACTCTCTGGTAATATGCTGTAGCTTATGCAGGGGTCTATACGTGTTCTGAGTAAGAAAGACTATTATTAAAAAATAAAAGAATAAATATGATAATATTTTAGTTTGGATTTGCTCTAACAGTTGGTATTGTCCACAGTTGACAAATTTGTTTTGATTTGAAATTGATCATTTCTGTTGTAAAGAGCACTTTAATATGAAGGCCACCTCAGGAGTGGAATTTTGATTATCAATTATTTTATGTTGAAAATGATAGTACACAAAGATACCGCTCTTTAAAAAAAAAACTATATGGAACTTTGAAACCAGTCTCATGCATGCTTCATAAAGAGTTTGTGCAGCAACTGCACCCTTTTCAAAAAATATGTAGAATAATGATCCCTCCAGGTGTCTGATTATTTTTGTCACTTATTTGCAAAAAATGCGCTCAAAAGACTGAACCAACATTTTACTGGTTTACCATGCCCAACATATTCTTTTCATAAATATCAGTATGGGAATTATTATTATCTGGGGGAATTAATAATCTAACTTTATGTAAAAATGGGTTTAGTATATTAAATGGTGATGTTAAAATATGTGCAGTGTTTAAGTACTATCAACCTTCTCAAAAATTTAAAAACCACCTAGTGACCAGGCCCCCACCCCCCCAAACTTTTTGGAGTTGGGAAAATTCAACGGGTTTTTAAAATTCTCGCTGCAATTCATTTTAACAATTTTCTATAATTTAAAATTTAAACCCGGTATGTTGTATTCTGCTAGGTTTTATACTCTTAATATCTCATACGATTTTCCTCCACAGTTTTTCATTTTTTTAAATTAAACCAGTTCCTTTTTTTTTGGGGGGGGGGGGGATCAATTTGAAGTGAGAACTGTGGTGGAAATTCATATGAGATTATTATATAGTAAAATCCTAGCATAATACACTACCGGTTCAAATTTTAAATTATAGAAATTGTAAAATGAATTTTTCGCGAGATTTCCCCAACCGTTGAATTTTTCCCACCTCCAAAAAATTGGGGAGTGGGGGCCTGGTCACTGGGGGTTTTTTAATTTTTTTGGGGGTTATATGTACTTAAAAACTTTTCCATAAATTTTTAAACATCACCTTTAATATACTAAAAACCCTTTTTTTCATAAAATTAGATTTTTAATTACCCCAAATTTAAAAATAATTTCCCCCTATGATATTTATGAAAAAATAATGTTGGGCATGGGAAACCAGTAAAATGTTGAGTTCAGTCATTTGAGCGCATTTTTTGCAAATAAGTGACTAAAATATCAGACCCCGGGAAATGGGATCATTATTCTAATATTTTTTGAAAGGGTGCATTTTGCTGCACAAACTCTTTATGAAGCATGCATGAGACGGGTTTCAAAGTTCCATATTTTTTTTATTTTAGAGCGGGTATCATTGTGAAACTATCATTTTCAACATAAAATAATTGATAATTAAAAATTTCCCACTCCTGAGGTGGCCTTCATATTAAAGTGCTCTTTACAACAGAAATGATCATTTAAAATTTCAAACAAATTTGTAAACTGTGGACAATACCAACTGTTAGAGCAAATCCAACTGAAATATTATCATTTTTATTCTTTTATTTTTTAATAATAGTTTTTTCTTACTCAGAACCGTATAGACCCCTGCATAAGCTACAGCATATTACCAGAGAGTCGTGACAGAAAGTATATTTCATGTATTAATGTACACAAAACTCAATTTTTTATGAAAAATCTCTTCATATTTCTTCAAAATCATTGTGATTTTCATTTTTCCTAATATTGGTATAAAAGTGTTCTTTGGACATTCACAAACTCGTATATATATGTACAATGCCCATTATCAAATACCATATGCAATATTGGCAACAAGCAATAGTCCATACAGGGGTATATACATAGTTTACCTGTTGGTACTTATGGCCTTTTGCCTCCAAAAAAATAACACAATTGGGCTCTAACAGTGATTTGGTAGTTCTCTCGTTCATGTATGTATAACATATGCTAGCTAGCTCAATTAATACATTTATGTAGCTTATGTAGGGTCTATATATGTGTTTAAAAATAAAAGTATACTATGATAATAATATTTCGTTTGATTCACTCTTTAACGGTTGTACTGTCCCCATCGAATTGTTTGATTTTAATTGGACTTTTCCATTGTAATGACACTTTCTCCCATGTTAGAATTTTTAAATTCAGAAAAAGTAAGTGAAATATGGATTATTTGATGTTGAAGAAGATAGTACCAATGATATCCGCTCTACTCTATAAGGAATTTTTTAAAACGGTCTTATTTTTTCTTTACGTAAAAATGGTTTACTCATATTAAATGAGGCTGATTAAAATAGTTAATCTTATTTATATGTAGTAATCTTGTAACTTTTTTTTAAATAGAAGAAACAGTTGAAATTCAAGAGCATGAGCCAACTGTTATACCTCAACGTGTAGAAGTTAAGCCACAGGTTAATGTCCAAAAGCAGTCAAGCAACACAATTTCTTCATTACATCCAGTGATAAACTATAAAAGGTTAGTGTTAATAAAGTATAAGAGGTATAATGTATAAAACATACTTTTTGGTTTTGTTTTAGAAAATGTAAGGCTTTGATTGTATTTTGAAACATGTATAAAGGGTATTTCATTGTTCAGGGATACTGTAGTAATGATTGTGTGGTTGTGTGAAAGTTCATGGTGCAGGTAAAAAGTGAAAAAAGTGTAAAAAATGACCTGCATCATTGCAAGTGTACAGAACTACTAAGCATGCTTAATTCCCAATTAATGAGTATATTTTTTATATATTTTTAATACATTATTTGGGCCCCGGGAGTGCCCCCGAGGCTTAACCCAGTGTGCTTTCCAGCTAGGTGCTTGGAACCCCGGGTTCTTTGGGGCGGGATAAGCTTACCTCTGCTACCCGGGGAAATTGAAGTGACTAGGTTTTTGAGGTGCTGCCCTCTCAGGGGTGAGAAACCGGGTACCACACAATCAGTGTGGGGGGGTCACCTACTACTGGTGGGGGCCAAGAAATGGTCCCCATCTCCAGGGTGTCCTACCATCTCCACTGACTTCAGCCTCGTAGTTGGGGTGCACGGGTTTATGATTACGGGCATTGAGACTGAAGCATGCTTTTGGTTTCATGTCCTTTTTTATGAAAACTTGATGTAAAAAGGGGGTGTTCCGCCAAGCTCCTCTGTGGCAGACATTGCCCCGGCGAGATTTTTTGCTTGTTCTGGGAAAATTTCAATGCGTATCCACTGTCCAAGCTGGCTATGAGATGTCTGTCGGCCCCCATGGTTGGGGACTGTCCCAGCAGCAAGAATAGCCCCTTTTTCGGTTTTTGCTGGGTCCCAGAAATGAGGTCGCTGGCCCGGGTACCAGCGCCAAGGAGAAAACCACATTCTTGTTCATGTAAGGGAGGATCCTCAGAACTGCAGGGTTTTCGGAGTGCCGAGTTCTGGGGCACTGCCCTTTAGGCTGGTTGGGGCTACCCTCAGTCCACTTCAAACTCCCCTCCCCCATTGGCCACTCAAAAGTTTTTTCACCTGGACAAACAAAGGAGGGGGAGTGTGCCCGGGGGTTTCCCTGGCTTCTCTGACCGTTTCACAAACTTGAAAACCGATGCTCTGGGGGAGCTCTTAAACCGCGAAAAACTCAAGCGCTCAGGAGGTTTTGGCTCGCCCGAGGGCAAGGCAGAATTCCACTCCAGGGAGACTTGAGGCCCTGAAGCGTGCGCATGGCTCGGCTGAACAAAAATCATTTTTGCGTCGAAAGGGGCTCGGACACTGCTGAAAAGGGAAAGAACTTCTCAGGAATCTTGCTAAAGGGGGGGTTGAAGGCCTTTCTTGGAAAACGACCTTCACCCTGCCTCCCAAAGCCCTGAAAAAGCTAACTCTAAGCCCCCCTCACGTACTGCAGTCGATCAACGGATGGACAATCTCTCAGATCTTTTTGGGTTTTCATAAACTTTGGGGCTGAGTTTTGGAAATTTACCAGAAACCCTTTCCAACAGTTACTTGGATCAAGCAGAAAGCCTGTGCGGGACCCACATCAGTAAGGAACCTTTTCCCCTACAGAGGTTAGGATGGTGATTTCCAAGCTAAAGAGGGGGAAAGCTCAACTATTGATACCCCTGCTGAATTCAAAAGGCTGGGGGTGAACCTAGGGCTCGGGCCGCATACAGTCCTGACTCCCTCGGGCAGTCGGTACCATTCCCCTGACCTGCTGAGGGGCTGGTCATCCCTCTCTGAAGGGGGAAAGGGGATCTTTGGGGTTGTGCAACTACCATGGCATTACACTGCTCAGCATCCCAACAAGGTTCTCCCCCACATTCTTCTGAATGGCCTAACAGCAAACCTTTATCGGGCTGAAGTGCGTAAAAGTGTGGTGGGGCTCTGTCAACTTTTTCCCTGTCAATTTCGGTGTGGGGGAAGGGCGTGTCCTTGCCCCAACATTTTTCAACCCCTGAGGGACTGGATAAGGGGCAGGCTACAAACCCAAAAGTCAGTGTGGACAAAACTAGGCAATATCAAGGCTCGCCCTTTGACTTTTCCAAATGATGTTGCTACCCAAATCTGAGCCTTTGAAGTCACTGGTGCGGCTCTTGAGCATTTAAAATGAGGCAACCCCCTTAGGCCTGAGTCTTTTGGACCAAGACCAAGATTCAGGATTTAGGAGCTTTTTGGGGGGAAACCCCGTTCAGTTGACCCATTCTTGCGTGAGGACGTTGAAAATTACAGAAGGTTTTTTCTACCTTTGGGAGCGTATCCTATCTCTGGGGGGTTTAGACCCAAAAACTCAGCAGGCGTTGGTCTGGCAACAGACCTGAAATCGATCACAAGAGCATTTGGGATGTCGGTACCATGCAGAAGGCCAAACTATTGTCTTCAAGGCCTTGATCTGCTAGTTTTGGGCTATGGGAAACGAAACCTGGATGCTATCCCTGTCTTTAATCTCGTCTTGATGCCTTTTGTAAAGTCCCTTTCCAATCATGGGTACAGTTTGGCAGGGCCATGTGTCCAAAACCCACGGTTACACGTAGACTGGCATGGGACCATTACTTACAAAAACTGGGATCCCACTCAAGCTATATGGGCACCTAGCCATCTCCCTATGGGCACCCCGCCCCTCAGGTTTTTCTCTTTGCAGACAACCCCGGGTGGAGGAGACCTGTGGGGCAACCCAGGAGGTTTATGGCTTGGGCAGCTCGCGAGACCTGTCTGAGGAAAAATTGGGCTGTGGGGCCCGCCTGGGACTCAACCTGAGGGACCCTCGTGGCTGGAAAAAGAAGGATGGGTGCGGCTTGCACCCCCTCGGCATTAGCCCCTTGATGATGAGATATATATGTTTATATATGTGTTGGTGTGTTTTTTATGTACATTTAGTTTATATATTAAAATTTTTTTTATTTTATATATATATAATAATATATATTATATATAATATATATATATAATTTTTGTATATGTATATTTGTATTTTTATGTGTATGTTATGTGTTATGTATTTAAAGTATATAAATATTATATATATATATATTATATATATATATTAAAAATTTTATAATATTTATATATATAATTAAAATTAAATAATATTATTTTGTAATTTTTTATTATGATAGATAGTAGATAGATACATATATGTATATATATATTTTTTAAAATAAGTATATTATATTTATACAGTGTGTGTATATACATATATTTGTATTTTTATGTAGTATATATATGTTTATTATTTGTGATATATTTATGTGTGTATATTTTTTTAATTTTTTTATTTGTAATATATTTTTTTATTAAACACCACACACACCACACACACACACACAAACACACAACACACACCCCACACACACCCCAAAAATATATATATATATAAATTTTAATATCTTAAATAATATATATATATATATATATATACTCATAAACAACATACATATATGCATTGTATTATATTTAATATAAACTATATTTCTACTTTTATAACTTTTCCCCCACACACAACAACCACACACACACACCACCACACACACCACACACACCCACACACACACCCCCACACCCACACACGCACCACAGCACACACCCACCCACCACACCACGCCACCACACGCACACCCCCCCCACACACCCCGCACCACACAGCACACCACCACACACACACACAACACACACTACACACACACAACACACACACACACACACCACACACACACACACACACACACACACACACACCCACACACACATAAAATACACACATACACACCTTAATTACATATATATATTATATATATATATATATTTTATATATATTATATAATACATATATATATATAAAATATTATATATTATATTAATTATAAAATTTATATATATGTAATACATATATTCATATATTTATATACAATATATACATATTTTATACATATAATTTTACATATTAGATGATAGATAATAATAATAGATAGATGATAGAATAGATATATAGAATTTTATAGATAGATTTTTATTATATATATTATTATATAAGATATTTATGATACATTATATATTATTATATATAATTATTAAAATATATATATATTTAATACTGTATAAAAGTGTGTGTGTGTGTGTGTGTGTGTGTAGGTATATCTAATATTTTATATTTTTAAAATATATAATATATATTATATATTATATATATATATATATTTATATTTTATATAATATAGATTTTAGATATTAATAAATTTATTTATATATAATATTAGATATATATATTATACACAACATACAATTTATATATGTATAATTGCACATATTACTATATATCATACACACACACACACACACACACACACACACACACACGCATAAAAATTATTATATATATATATTATTTTTAAAATATATATATATATATATAATATATATTTTTTATATATATATTATATATATTAAAATATTAATATTAATATCATATTTAATATGTATAAATATGCACAATCTATCTTACACCACACACACACACACACACACCACACACCACACACACCACACACAAAAACCAAAAACACACACACACCACACACACCCACACACACACACACATATATATATATTAATAATATATATAATAATATATATTTTATATATTTATATATATAAAATAAATACATATATATATATATATATTAATAAAATATAATATATATAATATAAAATATATATATATATATAATGTACATGTCTGTCAACATATATATACCTATATGTAAACAATATTTTACTATACATATTTATATATATATTATATTATAATATATATATATATATATATATATAAATATTAGATATGATTTTTTATTGTTTTTATATTAGATACTATATATTTAATATATATTATATATTATAATAATATATAATTAAAATATATATATTATATTATATCATGATACTACCCACATCCCACATACCTGTATGTGTATGTATACATATTTTATATACTACCTACATACCATATGTGTATGTATACATATGTCTATATATATACATATCATATACTATTGTATATATCATATTGTATATATTTATTAAAAAAATATATTTTTGATATAAAATTTAAAATATATATGTTATATTTATATGAACACATATTTTATTTGTATATATACATATATACATATAATGTACATTTTATGCATATATTTTTATTGATATATACATTAAAAATATATTATATAATTTTATATATTTATATATGTGTGTGTATGTATATATTATATATATATATACAATATATTATAAATATAATATAATATATATTATATATATAATATATTATTAATTTTATAATATATATATATAATATATATATTTAAAAAATATTATTATATAATTATATATTGTATTATGTATTATTTGTATATAATATACACATTTGTTTATATAATTGCAGTAATATTCATGTCTTTGTTTAGGAAAATTTCCTATATTTTTTTTTTTTTCTTTCTCTGTTTTTTAGATGCCTTTAAATGATGATTCAGGCAGATAGAAGAGATGTGAGTGAAGAGTTCTACAAAGTACAACCTGAGTTGCGTGCCTTGTACAAAAGAAGAGCTTCCCATGCTGTGGAGAGACGCAAGGAATTAGAGAAGAAATAATTACATTACCATGGAAATGGAGCACAAGTTTTCTTTGGCTCAGATCATAGGTGGAGGATAGAGATGGCCACTCCAGATAATATATGTGTATTTGTTTTGTTAATAAAACTCACAAATTCAGTGAACTTTGCTTGCATGTTGACTATAGTTTCTTTAGATCTAGATTTTCTAAATTCCAGTATTGTTTTTTGTTATGACAGAGAAAGATTAAAAGCTTTAGATACTAGCAGGATACCAGTTCATACTGTAATCAGAAAAAGGGTGCTAGAATGAAGAGTCTTGTGCTTGTTGTATTATACAAAATAATGGATGTTCAGAGTATGTACATGTCATGCTCAATGTGAGTTTACTTTATTAATAGTTTTTACACATAAATGGCTACACTTGTACTAAGGCACCAATGAGGCAATTACGAGTGCTGTCTGTCTTGTCTGTTTACTCCTTTTCTTGATTTTCGAAATATTTTACATTATCCCATATTGCTGTAAGTAATGTCTGTAACATTTTAGTAATTATAATGCCTAAAATAAAATAACAACATCAATATTCATATCATTAGTAAAAAAAAAAAAAATTCCCACCAATTCAAAGAAAGGTGAAATCAGGTTAGGTCACAAGGTGTTCCAATTGACTCCTTTATAGATAAACAGTAGCAGAGACATTTCAGGAGCACAGCATTTTGCGAGTGCTACTGAGCGTATGGAATTACAAAGTACAGAATACTTCAGTAAGAAAATGAAAACCAAAAAAAAAAGCATGCTTACGCTCCCCTTTATATATTTAACTCTTATAGGTTTCTATAAATACAATACACTTCCGCAAACATTGATACCAGCCTTTAAGTCCGTCTGAGTTCTGAGTAAAACTGAAGGTCATGTGATCTGAACCATGTCAGAGCAACTCTTTTTACATCTTCAACTGATGGAAAATTGGTACCTTTCAATGATTAAGGTGAATTTCGGAGGATTTCCCATGGAAATTCACATAGCACAGCTCTCGTCTGCTGAGCATTGTGAGCGGGTGCATTGTTGTGGTGGAATAAAACACGTTGATGCAACTTTCCAGGGTATTTTTCTGAGATTTTTGACAGTTTTCGCAAATGCATTCATGATACGCAGATGTACATATTTTCTTGCTCTCGAAGAAGTCAACCAGGAAATTCCCTCTGCATCCCAGAAGACAGTGGTCATGAATTTTCCTCTTGAAAGCTCAGATTTTTGCTTTTACTGGTCCACTTCCACACCGGGCAGCATGCTTTGATTGAATTTTGTCCTTGTGATCATACTGGTAGAGCCATGTTTCATCCCTTGTCAATTTTTTGCAAAAAAGCTTCAGAGTCCTCATCCCACTTGTTCAAAATTTCCAATTGAAAGATCTACCCTTTGTTTGCTGCTGATCTGGGCAGAGCAGCCTAGAGACCCATTAAGCGGAAAGCTTGCTTAGCCCCAAACTCTCCAACAGAATTTGTGTGTGTAGAACCCATAGAGATGTTGTGTCTGCTACTGATGCAGTGCTTATTCATTTATCCTTTCAATCATGTCACGAACAGCATCAATGTTTTCCTCACAAACTAACGTTGATGGCCTGCCACTGGGGAGCTCATCTTCAATTTCATTTCTTCCCCCTTCTGAACCAACTTATCCATTTGTAGGTTGTTGATTTCTTTGGGACATTGTCACATAAACTTGTTCCATGGCGTCAATTATTTGCCTATTCTCCCAACCGAGTTTCACCATGAACTTAATGTTTGTCCTGGCCTCGATTTTGGTGGATTCCATGTTGCTTGAGTGGTGCGTGACTTCCAAAGGGCAGCAATGCATTATTACCTGCATTTAAGCTTCGTGTTTGAACGCATTTGAAAAAGAATTTTTTCAGATGCATTGAAGTTATAGTTTTTTTTCCTCAAACTTTGAAACCCTTTCATATCATATTCCCCCCAATCCCTTGCCCCTTGTTGTGAGGGGGCTTAGGAGGTGAGGACTGGCCCCAATGCTGGGAATTTCCCGGGTTTTGGGAAACTCAGCCCCAGACTTGCTATTTTGCATGGTCTTTTTTTTTACCTCCTGCTTTTTCGTTTCCATCGCTTACCCAACCCCTTCCACTATCCACTTCCTAAGGTGTGAGAGCCATGCTGAAAGGTAAAAGGCTGAGGGAACCATGGGCACGGTATTCCCTGTTTTAGTTGTCTACGCATTACCCCTAAAGGGGATCTGAGGGGTGGACTGCTAATCTTCCCAACATACTCTAGGTTTTACCATGGACAATAATGAAGATATTATCCCTTATTAGAGTCAATGGGCTTGCCCTTCATAAAACAGCCTACCAATTCACTCTCCTGATTCCCGACCCCAGGCTATCCTTTGACCAGGCTCTGAAAACTGTAAATGCTACCCTCCTCAAAACCTACTAGTACATTATCCACTCAAGTCAAAACTCAATCTCCAGGAGACAATCCTACTCTTCCAAAATACTGAACTTCATCACCTCAACCCCCACAACCTTCTTTATGAACTACCCCCATCCTTCCTAGTTACTACTTTACAGCCTTACTGTCTGTGGCGTGTACACAAACACAAATTTTTGTAAGCTATTAGACAATAGACCACATGGCTGGTTGCCACGTGGTTGTAAGTCGATACCTTTCCCCCATATTTGCTCCTCTGTTTTCCCTGACCCACCAAAAACAGATACCACTCCCCCACTGTACTTCTCACCCATTTCCTTTGATCATGTCTCCATTCATTCCTCCAGTATTCATGTTTACACAGATGGCTCTAAAACCACTCTGGTGCTGGTTTCCCAGTAACCTTCCCAAATCGCTTTCAATACTCCTCCTGAATCCAATGTCCTTCCTTCAGAGCTGTACACACTCCTTTTTGCTTTAAAACATATATCATCATCATCAAGGGCTAACGCCGACGGGGCGCATGGTCGCATCCACCTTTCGCTTCCAGCTACGAGGGAAGTCTCCAGGCAGGCCCACGCCCCCTCTCTAATTCCTCGCGACAGGTCTTGTAAGACATATATACTCACTCCTTTCTTCCTCTTTCACTATCCCGTAACTCATTAACGTTCATAAAATTGCACTCGACCAACCCTTTGTCTGTAAGATCCAGAACTGGTTGTTCTACCTATTCATACACCATAAATCTTTCAGATTTTTCTGGGTGCCCAGTTATGTTGGAATCCCTGGTAATGAACACGCAGACATTCTAGCACGTTACGCCCCCTATGTCCACATCCCACTAACCAAGTTTCTCACGTTTTCAGCCACGATTATTACCCCACTTTAAGACCTTCTTGTATACCGATGGCAATCTTTCTGGTCAAGTCTCCGCACTAATAAATTACATACTGTAAAACGATCAATCTCCTCCTGGTCACTCCTTTTTATCAAACGACGTTGGGGACGCTTCGCCCCCCTTACTTTTATTGGCCACACCCACAAACCCCTCCTATTTGTGTCACTTCTGGGCCCCCCCCTAGTTTTTCCCCATGCAAAGCCCCCCTTTCGTTTCACCATTCTGTTGCTGTCCACGCTTTGATCAGCCCGTATTCGCTTTCCCCCACCCATCCTCCCTTCTCCGACCTCCCAGCCTATCAACTCCTTTCAGAATCTCATAAATTTTTGCTTTGACAAACCCGTTTTCCTTCCCCAACGCTTCATATCCCTTTCCTTTAAACTAATCCCCCCTTAACCCCAACCCTACCTTAACCCCTTCACTCCACTCCTTTCCCACCCTTTTAACCCTTTTTAAAATCAACTACATAAAAAAAAAAAAAAACATAGCAACCACTACTAACTCAAGTGGGTTCACTACCCTTTCTGCCCTTTCCCATATGCTACTACTTAGATGCTAAATTTTTTTTTTTTTGGGGGGGGTGAGGGTTTAACCATTAACCAATTATATATATATATATATATATAATTATATATATATATATAATTATATATATATTATAATATATACATATATAATATATATATATTATATTATATATTTATATATTTATATATAAATTTTTCTATTATATTGTATGTTATATATATATATATATATATAAATTTTATATATATTATTAATTATTATATATAATTAAATATTTTATATATATAATTTATAAATTTATTAATATATATATATATATATATTTATATATATATAATTTTATATATATATTATTTATATTATATTTTATTTATATATAATATAAAAGTATATATATATTATAAATATTATATTAATATATATATATATATAAACACACACACACACACACACACACAACCAAACACCACACCACACAACACCACACACACAACAATATTATATATATATATATATATATTAAAATATTAAAATATATTTTATATATAATATATATATATATATTTGTCCAGATTAGTGTGTTTTCCCTAACTAAATTACCAAAACATTTTCTTCGATGCCTTTCGGTGTTTTGTGTGCTGTGTGCTGTATACGAGTTCCTTGGTACTTTCCCCGCGACCAAAGCAAGGTCGGGCCCATTCTTACACCTTCACTTAGCTCCAAGCTCTGTGCCCAACCACAAGCCACCAGATGTAAGCGACACGTGATATGGGAGCACCGTGTCCACCAATGTGGAGAGACGAGAGATGGAATTGGGGCATGCTTGCTGGTTTATTCTTGAAGACAGTTATGAGACCCCCAAGAGGCCTCTTGGGGGTGGAGTTGGACCCTGTGTGGCTTGCCTGTCCCGCCGTGTCTCTCCTCTCTGCCTTACGGACGTGTCCTTTTTTGCGGCGGTTCCTTTCGAGGGCGGGTGTTTATCCCTGTGCGAAAGCAAAGGGCCGGCGACATCTGCGTTCTTTCCTAAGGAGAAGGGCAGCTGCCCTTTTTCGGGGGGGTGAAGTGTTCATCTGTTGACATCGCTCGGCCACGCGCAAGGCTCGTCCTCGAGCCGACTGTAACCTTGAAACGATGCAGTAGAGGTTTTGTTCGGGATCTACAGATGGTTCCTGGTGACCCGAGGTCACAGGACAGGGTGGTGTGGCAGAGGTTTCGCACTGGGTGCAACATTCAGTAGGGAGGAGGGTAAATCGTCTTCAAAAGCTGAAAATAAGTGTACCACCCATAAAAGGGCAAAGGGAGGATATGCTTGTCTTCCCTTTAATAAGTTCAAAAAAATGAGAGCATAATAAGGACTTTTTGTCAAAAAGAAGGCATTCAAGAAAGGTGTTAATTACTTAGTTTCAGATTAGCGATTCAATAAGGACCATCATATTGAAGAAAAAATTTAAAAATGGATAAAAATTCCTATCTTTGGGGTAAATGGCAAGTTTTATGCTTCGAACCATAGGCACTGGCCTGAATTTAAATTCTAACATGCGCTCTGGGCGCTTAAATCGTTGGCGAAATTTCCCTAGCGGGGGGCGCGGGGTTCCTACGTTTGGGCCATACCGGGTTTTTTTTTTAAAATTAACTTGGGGTGATTGAACCATAACCTTTATAAAGCAGGGTGTCGCAATGTTTGCCATTTTTTGGAGACCTCCCATCAGTACATATTCACCAAACCTTAAACAAAAGAAGCTAAACTCCAAATTACGAGGACAAGATTCAAACTTCGAGGGACTCGTAAAAGAGATTTGGGTTTCAGTTTTAGTCCCAGGGATGGCACATGAAAATACCAATTTTAGATAATTTCCCGGTAGAAGGGGCGGTAGTAATAAAAGGGAAAATCAGGTTCAAAATCTACATGTGAACGATGACAGATTACACTAAAGTTGAAACAGGATATAAAAAACGATATAGTGTATACACGAATATAACAATACGCAAGAATAATGAAGGATTTCTAATAGGAATAAAATATAAGAGAAAAAAAAAAATTTTCATTATTCGACACAAAAAAACATGAAAAATGTATGAAGCAGCCCAAAAATCGTAATTAATTAACTCGAAGGGGACTCTTTTTTTTCTAAAGAAAAGTATACGAATTGTGCGATCTAGGATAAAAATTGGCGGTTCCTTCGAGGCGATGTTTATCCCCGTGCGAAAAAAGAAAAACCGGTACATCTCGTTCTGCCCGGGGGAAGGGCAGTGCTTGCGGGGTGTGAAGTGTCTCCGGGCTGCACTATTGTTGACAGTCCTACACACCAATTGGGTACTGCCAATGTATTGGCTTTATAATCTTGTTTTAATTTGATGAAATATTCTAGTGTATATTTATAATAACTATGCTAAAAGAGGCTCAAACCTTTTTCGTCTCCGCTTTTTTTTTATGAAAATGAATCGATTTGACATTTGAGTACCTTCTCAAGACGGGGAAAAATTTCTGGCTCGGGTACCTCTCAAGCAAACAAGCTTTTTCAAAGAAACCTGGCCCCTGTAAATTTTCTGTTTTGTTGTTTTTTGAGGATGCACTCTTATTGTTTTTCCCTTTACAAAATTTTAAAAATATTGGTGAAAAGTGCCTGTAATATAAATTTCCTGGAAAATACCACTCATCTAATGATCATATTGAATAAGGAGAGGAACTGCCCTTATAAAGAAAACCTCAAAATATATATATATTAATTTAATATATATTATATATTATAATATATATGTTTTATATTATTTATATATGTATATATAATATTATAATTATATATATAATATATATATATATAATATATATTATATATAATATTAGTATATTAATATATATTTTAAAATATATTATAATTTTTTATATATATATATATTATAATAATATATAATATATTATATATATATTAAATAAAAATTAAAATATATGTATGTGTGTATATATATTTATATTATTATATGTATGTGTGTGTGTGTGGTATATATTTATAATATTATATATATATATATTATATATGTATATATATATATATTATATAATATATATATATGTTTTATATATATATAACATAATATATTATATATTTATATATACATATATTTTATTAATATTTGTATGTGTGTATGTTATATATATGTTATATTAATAATAATATATTATTATATATAAATATTAATATATTTATTTTATATTATATATTATATATATAATTATATTAAAAATATATATATATTATAATAATTTTGTAGTATAATATTAATTTATAAATATATATATATATTAATATATATTATATATATATTTTGTTTATATATATTTTTATATATTATATTATATTATATATATTTATTTTATTATATATATATAAAATATATTATATATAATATTTTGTTGTGTATGTTATTCCCCTTTTAATTATATGTATGTTGGGGGTTTTGTTATATTTTATATTTTTTTAACCAAACCCATATTAATATTTTTATATATTTTTTATACTAATTTTATATATATATATATATATATATATATAATAATATTAATTTATCTATTTTATATTTAATTTTATTATTTATTATAATTAAAATATATTATAATTATTCTTTTTATTATATATAACCATAAAATATTATTTATATATTTTAATTATATAATATATTTATATTTTATTTTATATTATTTTATATATTTTTTTATTAATATATAGGGTTTTTTTGTTATATAAATATAATAATGTTTATTTTTTATATTATATTTAAAAATTATATATATATTTTATATATATTAAAAAGTTTTGTGAAAAATTTTTTTTATTTATTAATACAAAATATATTATATATATATATATATTATATATTTATAATATATATATATTTTAAAATTAATATATATTATATTATATTATATTATTATTATATATATATATATTTTTTATATATACATATATATACATATATATATGTATATTTATATTATATATATATATAATATATATTTATATATATTTATTCATATAATAAACATCATATATGAACATATATATTGATAGATAGATAGATAGATAGATAGATAGATAGATATATAGATATATATATAAATGTATGTATTGCTACGCCAGTGGGTCTTTGTCTCTGTGCGAAACATGTGTTAACATGAAGGGACCTGGGCAAACATGACGCAGCTGGCTGTGAGCGGAGGAGCGGAGGAACAGCCGAAGACGCATTTGGGGTGCTGCTCCTGTGAAGACCTCGTGTGTGCCCTTTTGACCTGATATATACTTTGTGTTGCCCTGTTATAAGTTGTATCGTGCAGTGTGACATGCTGGTTTCCCCCTGTATTGTGCCTATAGAAAAGTGTATGGGTAAATAACTTGTGTAAATAAAGGAAAGACTGTAATCGTGTTTATTTCGTGCCCTGCCTCGCCACTTGGCGTTTTCCTTGTGGTGTTCTGGGACGCTGTGGTGCTTGGTGCCTCTTGGAGCTGTTCAGTGTTCACGACCCTGTGGATAGCACGCCGTCTGCCTAGCCTGCCTTGTGTTGGTGGCAGAGAGACGAGGCGGTCGGCGTAACAGTATGTATGATATACATACATAATATATATATATATATATATATATATATATATATATATATATATATATATATATATATATACATACATATGATATATATACAAATGATATATATATATATATACAAATATATATTATATATGTAAATATGTATAATGATATATATAAACAAATATATATATATATATATATATATATAAATATATATGAAAAGGGAAACAGCCACAGTAGAAAATGAAACTAAATCGTAACGTTTCGAACTCTTTACGAGTACCTCTTCAGACGAATAAACCGAAATGGATACAAGGAGAAAATTTTGGCAAGTATATATAGTGATAGAGAGACAGGACGAACAAGAGCTGAATCAGGTCTCAGGAGGGTCAAGGTCGAAGAGTCTGGGGAAGGCTTTGCTAACTAACGAGGAGGTAGTACGAGGAGCACTCAAGTTGAAATTAGGCATTTTTCTAATTAATAGAGATTCTAACATTTTTCTTTCGTACGAATTGGCTGATTTATGAATTAATTTAGCGCTTTTCAAGTTAAGCAGGTGACCTTCATCACGTAAATGAACGAAACACGCATTTGATTCTCTAGCAAATCTAACATCACGCTTATGTTCATTAATTCTTTTCTCAAAAGCTCTACCAGTCTCACCTATGTAAAACTTGGGGCAATCTTTACAAGGTATAGTGTAAATACCGGGAGAAGTCTCAAGACCACCGCTAGCCGCATTGTGTTTAACTAAAGTATTATGCAACGTATTCGGATATGTAAAGACAATGTCAATGCCAGCGCCTTTAAACATGTGCCGTTTTTCATCGTGGGACGGGTTATACGGAACAATTAATAGATTACTGGCACTATCCTGTTGAGAATTACGGGAATGAGTATAAAATTTCCATCTCGCAGATGAGTGTGCCTGATTTAAGAAGAAACGGGGATATCCTAATTTCGAAAAGTTTCAAAATGACGTCAAGACGATCAATAAACTCATTGTCACAAATTCTATATGCCCTAAGAAACATGGACGAGACTACTGACTTTTTAACATATAACGGGCGATAAGAGAAAAAGTGAAGATAATTAGCGGTGTGAGTAGGTTTACGGTAAACCGAAAATTTAAGCGACCCATTTACATTGAATAAAGTATGTCGAGAAAAGGTAATTTCCCTGAATCTTCCCATTCTGCTTTAAAATTGATAGTACGCGCGAGGTTGTTGAGTTTACTGAAAAAATCATCGAAATTTGAACGGTTCACTTGCCACATAGAAAATATATCATCAACATAACGAAACCAAACCGTGTCGGGAGGGAGAATCGACGGAAGGAGTTCAGATTCAAACATCTCCATATATAAATTCGCAAGAACCGGGCTTAAGCTACTTCCCATCGCGATACCATTGATTTGTTTATAAAATTCACCGTCAAACGTAAAGACATTATTCGTGACGCACAAACGAATGAGATCGATAAAGCAATTGACCGGAATAGGGATCTTATCACGAGCTGAATTAAGTTTTCTTTCAAGAAATTCTAACACATCTTCAAGCGGAACATTAGTGAACAAGGAATCTACATCAAAACTCACTAATTTCTTACCGTGCGTCGGCAAGTTTCTAATCTTATCCATGAAATCCATTGAATGTTTAATATGACTATCAGAAAAGGACCCCATAAAAGGAGATAAAACGCTCGCTAGCCATGAGTCTAAAGGACGGGTAACCGAGTTGCAAGACGAGATAATAGGCCTTAGAGGGACGCCCTGTTTGTGAGTTTTAGGAAGGCCATAAAAATACGGAATAGAGGGATTAACCGTTCTAAAGCGATCAAAGAATTTGGGGTCAGGACATAAGGCAGCAATACGTCTAAGGTTTTTACGAAATGACTCCGTGACAGAAGGGTAAGGGTTGGAGCGCAGTTTTTGATACGTCGAGTTGTCGTTCAAAAGGGAATGAGCTTTGCTTATATAATCAGATTTATTAAGGATAACTACGTTATTACCTTTGTAAATATCTATATATGATATATACATGATATATATTTATATAGCATATATATATATTTATATTTATAAATATATATATATATATATATATATATATATATATATATATATATATATATATATATAAACACACACACACATATATACATATATATTATGTAAGATATTTACATATACAGTTATATATTCATATATATACATGTATATAGCATTTATGTATGGATATATATTGATATATATACATATACATACATATATATATATATATATATATATATATATATATATATATATATATATATATATATATATATATATATATATATACATACATACATACATACATACATACATACACACACACACACACGTGTATGTGTGTGTGTGCTTATTAAAAACTACTGGATCAATAAAAAAATAGATGGGCTATCGCTCGAAAAGCGAGGCCCTTTCCCACAAAGCTCATGGTTTTTTTTTCGTTATCAGAGTATCAAAAGGGTTTGGGTTACTGTACCGGGTTACTGAAGTCAACCTTTCGTGTCTTTATTAATAATTTATTGAACTTTAAAGTAAATAGATCTGAGGTTTGCACTTCACGAAAGTTCATTTCATCTATGTTTCACTAATTATCTTTCCAGATCAAACCTACTATCTATTGAAAGGCAATTACTATCGCACAGATAAATCCAATAAGGTTTTACGTCCAAAGATACTGCTCGTTTGGACAGTTGGTTTGCACGGTGGGCATGTCCCGCTTGGCATTGATGTTGACCAGCTGGGAGCCAGTGCTTCAAATCCGTCAAAAATGAGTTTGGAATCTGTGGTCTACGTGCCAATATCCAAGAAAATTCTGGAAAAGGGAGAGACAGAAATTTTGATTAGTTTTGCTATATTTGAAATGTTGATAAAAGTAGGTTTTTGTTTAAAAAAAAAAAAATCGTCATCTCTGCTACGAAGAAAACTTACCAAATTTAAGTTCAGGTCCAAAATATTCACAAAGTGTAGACAACAGCGTAGTTTTTGTAGTCGGTTGCAACCACATTGTAGTTAGGTTTGTTTCTCCCCATGCTGTTTCCATCTGAAAGGCATTAACTGAACATTTATTTTACAAAATAATAGTTTTCTAGCTTTCTGGCTAAAACGCCTGAGGAGTTTTTCCTCTACCAAAGAAAACTCTTAAAACGCTTACGTAAAAATCCCTGATACACTGGGAAACAGACCGTACTCCTATTACCAAGTACCTTGTGGCGTAGGCTCAAAGGCGTCTACGTAAAAAGAAAGAGAAAGGAAAAAAGAGGAAGAGAACGAACGGAACCAAAAATCCACGTAGCGGTAGAAGTTCAGAATTCATGTTAACAGATCACATAAACCAAATTATTTCATGTGACCAATCTCTAAACAAAAAGTACCAAAATCTTACCGTGGTTACCGCTCAACCCTTTTAAGTATGATTTATGTCCTTGTTATCGGTAGTTTCACAAGTAATGAATATATAGGTATGCATCATGTTTTGCTATGTATCATGTGACCTGTAGTCAATGTCCATATGTATATTTTGATGGGATTTTGGACTGCGGAGATGTTACAGACTTACCGAAGCCAGCGGTGAAAGGAAATTCCAAAGAGTTGACCAGCACTTGGTCATCTGATAGAGTCGCCACGCCAGCGATTGTATTTAGTTCACCTCTATAAAAAAAGAAAAAAAGAAAATTAATAATAATAATAATAAGAATAAGAATATTAATGATAATAATATTAATAATAATAATAATAATAATAATAATATAATAAATAATAATAATAATAATAATAATAATAACAAACAACAACAACAATAATAATAATAATAACATAATAATGATAATAATAATAATATAATAAACAAAACAAAATTATTGGCAAATGTAATTTACGAAAAAAAGATCATTGATAATAAATTTTAACTAAATAGTATCATGGATATTTTTTCTCACAATTGTCCTTCTCCGACTTCCCGTGTTTGCGAGCACGTCGGTACTTACTCCTGGACGTCGGAGTTTAGAAAGGACACGCTGCCATTCGGGAAGAGCGCGTAGTCGGCCGTGACGCAGGAGCCGTCTTGGAACGGATTGAAGAAGCGCTCGATCTCATACCATCGGCCGAGGTACTAAGGGAAAATGATACAGTTACCTGTTTCGGGGACTCTGGATTTGACATTAAGAAAAACAAAACAAAACATAGATATGCCTTCTCGGTAAAAGTACCATTGTTAATGTGTCCTAAATCAAAATCGTGTTAATAAATAAACAATCATTACATAGGTGTTATGATCATCGTTATCATTTTCACTGAAAAATAAATCTTTAGAAATCACCAAAATGAATGCAACGCTAGAGCCATTATGTCGGCGTTGAGTGGAATTAGCAATCAATGGGTACATTATGTAAGAGTTTATGCAATATTGTAGTACAAATAATAAATTTGCAAAATCTTACTGAAGTGCAGCTGTTGTTATGGTTAATAAATAAGTTACAGATATCTTAATCTGAAGGCTAGCCTCCGTCGTCGCATTCGCGTGGTAATGGTGGGTAACTATACTCAGACAGCAACTCACCGCATGGAGGTCGAATTTTTCTACTACGGGGAAAACGGGGCAGGGCCCGTCGTCAGGGGGAACCGGCATGAAGCCCTGAACGCGGACGGCGCCCACGAACAGACTAAGTATGGCCAGGAACACCAACAAAACCGCCATCTCACGCGACAAGTCTGCCGAAGAAAATAAAACCTCTTAGACTGACTTTATCTCAAGCTAACTCCATTAGGTGTACATCCAATAAAATAAAAATCTTGAAAATGCATTTGTAATTAAATGCATCAAAATGAATGTTTGATATTTTCATGGAAAACTACATCTATTTATTTCTGTATGGATTTCTTTGTGCAAGTGTTGCTTTTATTCATGTCCGCACACGGACACCGCATGCATGCTCTACCACACATGCGCTTTGCAAAACCATATCTCAGTGTTTTATATGTTGTTTGGTTACTCCATTTGAGGGAAAAGGTGAATAAAATACGGAGCTCTGCTGAGCTACGCGAGTATATTCTGGAGGAGTGTACAACACTAATGTTTACGTAGGGGTTACGTACGCATGCAAAATGTATAGAGGGATACGTTAGTAAAGTTATAATATAAAGTATATAAAGTACATAATTATAAATGAGATAATTATGGTTAATCATATGACATCCCTCTTTTTCAAGAAACAAAAGAAAATGGGGTTAGATTCTTATCATATATGAGATATAACCTTTGGCAGTTAGTTACAAAATATGTGAGAATCTAAAGTGTATCAAAAATATAGTTTGACATTCATTGAGCTTCTTAAGTTGGGTAACTGAGATTGCACCTGAGAATGCTTTGTAGTTCACAGACATGTAAAATAAGAATTAGCACCTTTTTCAGTAATTTTCAAAAAGAATATAGCACCTTGTTTCGAGAATCAGGTTAGTATACCGGCTATTATGAGAGCACTTTCCTTAACACTATAAAGCATTTCACATACACACTATAGAGAATGAAACTGATTACAAGTTCAGTCTATTGGGCTTCTTGATGGTACGGCCATATCTTGTTCTTGTGCCTTCATAGGGTAGTTCTTGTTCTTGAGGCACTATTTTAGGAGCTTTGCTCACATGATCTTCATTGTTATTCATATTCACTGTTGTTTTAGTACTTTTCTCGATGGTCTTCTTTTGGAAGTGGATACCTGGGCTGTGGTGTCTGCCTGATGTATCGCCTGTTTCTTCTTAAGATGCCTCCATTTGTGTCTCTACTATGTAGGATCGAAGTGCTTGGAATTCTCAATGACTGTGGCTTGTATTCATCTTCCAGTTATGTGGTCTTGAACTCGAACAGCTTGGCATGGTAGGAGTGTCTGTTGGTCTTTTGATCCTCGGTCATAATACAGCTTTTGTGTGTCTTGCTTCCTCTTGAAGTTCTCACCCTGACGACAATGGCTCGTGGAAAACACGTGGTCAACTGGCCAACTCGTGATAGTCTTGTTCAGGACATATTTTCCACGTTATTTCTACGTTTTCATTTCTCGTTTCCTCCCTTGGTTTTTCCGACATTGTCTGGTGGCATAATGCACGAGAATACCACGTGTTCACTTCATCGTTCTCCTATTGTTTTTTTCGGGTATTGTTTGGTGGCATTATGCATGAGAATACTACATGATTTCCACGTGTCCATTTCTCATTCTTCACCTGGTCTCATGGTGGCTTTTATGCACGAGAATACCACGTGAATTCCATGCCTGCCACTTTGAAAATTTAATTTTAGACAGCGGCTCCATCAAGTTTTTTTTTTTGCAAGACCACATAGTAACCTTGGGAGTCCCTCTATACATAATACTTGCTGAATGAAAAAATAAATCGAAACCAAAAGCAAAAAAAAAAAATATGTTTTCTTGATAGACTTTTTTGCCTTTGTTGCGAAACCAAACTTGCATCCACCGCACATTCTTCCAAAAAAGCTTGCATGATATTCTGAATAATGATCGTCGGCCGTGTAAAGTGGCCGCCCGAGTGTAGTCGAGACTTCCGAACCCTTCTAACGCTGGCGGTCGGATCTGGAACCAAATTATTTCGCCAATTATGTTACCCATTTTGAAAGCTTGAGTTCCGTCGTCTTCTCTTCCAAACTTTTGTTTTCACGAGTGCATGATATATTTTCTTACCCAGGAAAAGCTTAGAGTCGTCGTCTTCCTTCAAGTTTCAGCATGT
>NC_051411.1:19639543-19647858 GCF_015228065.2 Penaeus monodon
AATAATTAGTTTTAGTTTTTGTTTTATTATTATTATATTATTATCATTATTATGTTATTATTATTATTATGTTGTTGTTGTTTTATTATTATATTATTATTATTATTATATTATTATATTAATATTATTATTATTAATATTATTATTAATATTATTATTATTATTAATTTTCTTTTTTTCTTTTTTTATAGAGGTGAACTAAATACAATCGCTGGCGTGGCGACTCTATCAGATGACCCAAGTGCTGGTCAACTCTTTGTGGAATTTCCTTTCACCGCTGGCTTCGGTAAGGCTGTAACATCTCCGCAGTCCAAAATCCCATCAAAATATACATATGGACATTGACTACAGGTCACATGATACATAGCAAAACATGATGCATACCTATATATTCATTACTTGTGAAACTACCGATAACAAGGACATAAATCATACTTAAAGGATTGAGCGGTAACCACGGTAAGATTTGGTACTTTTTGTTTAGAGATTGGTCACATGAAATAATTTGGTTTATGTGATCTGTTAACCTGAATTCTGAACTTCTACCGCTACGTGGATTTTTGGTTCCGTTCGTTCTCTTCCTCTTTTTTCCTTTCTCTTTCTTTTTACGTAGACGCCTTTGAGCCTACGCCACAAGGTACTTGGTAATAGGAGTACGGTCTGTTTCCCAGTGTATCAGGGATTTTTACGTAAGCGTTTTAAGAGTTTTCTTTGGTAGAGGAAAAACTCCTCAGGCGTTTTAGCCAGAAAGCTAGAAAACTATTATTTTGTAAAATAAATGTTCAGTTAATGCCTTTCAGATGGAAACAGCATGGGGAGAAACAAACCTAACTACAATGTGGTTGCAACCGACTACAAAAACTACGCTGTTGTCTACACGTGTGAATATTTTGGACCTGAACTTAAATTTGGTAAGTTTTTCTTCGTAGCAGAGATGACGATTTTTTTTTTTTTAAACATAACCTACTTTTATCAACATTTCAAATATAGCGAACTAATCAAAATTTCTGTCTCTACCTTTCCAGAATTTTCTTGGATATTGGCACGTAGACCACAGATTCCAAACTCATTTTTGACGGATTTGAAGCACTGGCTGCAGCTGGTCAACATCAATGCCAAGCGGTACATGCCCACCGTGCAAACCAACTGTCCAAATCGAGCAGTATCTTAGGACGTAAAACCTTATTGGGATATTTATCTGTGCGATAGTAATTGCCTTTCAATAGATAGTAGGTTTTTGATCTGGAAAGATAATTAGTGAAACATATGATGAAATGAACTTTCGTGAAGTGCAAACCTCAGATCTATTTACTTTAAAGTTCAATAAAATTATTAATAAAGACACGAAAGGTTGACTTCAGTAACCTGGTACAAGTAAACCCAAACCCTTTTGATACTCTGATAACGAAAAAAAAACCATGAGCTTTGTGAAGGTCCTCGCTTTTCGAGCGATAGCCCATCTTATGGGGCATTTCACTCTATTTTTTTTATTGATCCAGTAGTTTTATAATAAGCACACACACACATACACGTGTGTGTGTGTGTGTATGTATGTATGTATGATATATATATATATATATATATATATATATATATATATATATATATATATATATATATATATATATATATATATAATATATATATATATGATGTATTATATTATATCAATATATATCCATACATAAATGCTATATATATCTATATATATTATATATATATTTATAAATATAAATATATATATATGCTATATAAATATATATCATGTATATATCATATATAGATATTTACAAAGGTAATAACGTAGTTATCCTTAATAAATCTGATTATATAAGCAAAGCTCATTCCCTTTTGAACGACAACTCGACGTATCAAAAACTGCGCTCCAACCCTTACCCTTCTGTCACGGAGTCATTTCGTAAAAACCTTAGACGTATTGCTGCCTTATGTCCTGACCCCAAATTCTTTGATCGCTTTAGAACGGTTAATCCCTCTATTCCGTATTTTTATGGCCTTCCTAAAACTCACAACAGGGCGTCCCTCTAAGGCCTATTATCTCGTCTTGCAACTCGGTTACCCGTCCTTTAGACTCATGGCTAGCGAGCGTTTTATCTCCTTTTATGGGGTCCTTTTCTGATAGTCATATTAAACATTCAATGGATTTCATGGATAAGATTAGAAACTTGCCGACGCACGGTAAGAAATTAGTGAGTTTTGATGTAGATTCTTTGTTCACTAATGTTCCGCTTGAAGATGTGTTAGAATTTCTTGAAAGAAAACTTAATTCAGCTCGTGAGAAGATCCCTATTCCGGTCAATTGCTTTATCGATCTCATTCGTTTGTGCGTCACGAATAATGTCTTTACGTTTGACGGTGAATTTTATAAACAAATCAATGGTATCGCGATGGGAAGTAGCTTAAGCCCGGTTCTTGCGAATTTATATATGGAGATGTTTGAATCTGAACTCCTTCCGTCGATTCTCCCTCCCGACACGGTTTGGTTTCGTTATGTTGATGATATATTTTCTATGTGGCAAGTGAACCGTTCAAATTTCGATGATTTTTTTCAGTAAACTCAACAACCTCGCGCGTACTATCAATTTTAAAGTAGAATGGGAAGATTCAGGGAAATTACCTTTTCTCGACATACTTTATTCAATGTAAATGGGTCGCTTAAATTTTCGGTTTACCGTAAACCTACTCACACCGCTAATTATCTTCACTTTTTCTCTTATCGCCCGTTATATGTTAAAAAGTCAGTAGTCTCGTCCATGTTTCTTAGGGCATATAGAATTTGTGACAATGAGTTTATTGATCGTCTTGACGTCATTTTTGAAACTTTTTCGAAATTAGGATATCCCCGTTTCTTCTTAAATCAGGCACACTCATCTGCGAGATGGAAATTTTATACTCATTCCCGTAATTCTCAACAGGATAGTGCCAGTAATCTATTAATTGTTCCGTATAACCCGTCCCACGATGAAAAACGGCACATGTTTAAAGGCGCTGGCATTGACATTGTCTTTACATATCCGAATACGTTGCATAATACTTTAGTTAAACACAATGCGGCTAGCGGTGGTCTTGAGACTTCTCCCGGTATTTACACTATACCTTGTAAAGATTGCCCCAAGTTTTACATAGGTGAGACTGGTAGAGCTTTTGAGAAAAGAATTAATGAACATAAGCGTGATGTTAGATTTGCTAGAGAATCAAATGCGTGTTTCGTTCATTTACGTGATGAAGGTCACCTGCTTAACTTGAAAAGCGCTAAATTAATTCATAAATCAGCCAATTCGTACGAAAGAAAAATGTTAGAATCTCTATTAATTAGAAAAATGCCTAATTTCAACTTGAGTGCTGCTCAATGGGGCCTGGATGATCTTACCTCCTCGTTAGTTAGCAAAGCCTTCCCCAGACTCTTCGACCTTGACCCTCCTGAGACCTGATTCAGCTCTTGTTCGTCCTGTCTCTCTATCACTATATATACTTGCCAAAATTTTCTCCTTGTATCCATTTCGGTTTATTCGTCTGAAGAGGTACTCGTAAAGAGTTCGAAACGTTACGATTTAGTTTCATTTTCTACTGTGGCTGTTTCCCTTTTCATATATATTTATATATATATATATATATATATATTTGTTTATATATATCATTATACATATTTACATATATAATATATATTTGTATATATATATATCATTTGTATATATATCATATGTATGTATATATGTATATATATATATATATATTATATATATATATATATATATATATATATATATATGTATATATCATACATACTGTTACGCCGACCGCCTCGTCTCTCTGCCACCAACACAAGGCAGGCTAGGCAGACGGCGTGCTATCCACAGGGTCGTGAACACTGAACAGCTCCAAGAGGCACCAAGCACCACAGCGTCCCAGAACACCACAAGGAAAACGCCAGGTGGCGAGGCAGGGCACGAAATAAACACGATGACAGTCTTTCCTTTATTTACACAAGTTATTTACCCATACACTTTTCTATAGGCACAATACAGGGGGAAACCAGCATGTCACACTGCACGATACAACTTATAACAGGGCAACACAAAGTATATATCAGGTCACAAGGGCACACACGAGGTCTTCACAGGAGCAGCACCCAACTGCGTCTCTCGGCTTGTTCCTCCGCTCCTCCGCTCACAGCCAGCTGCGTCATGTTTGCCCAGGTCCCTTCATGTTAACACATGTTTCGCACAGAGACAAAGACCCACTGGCGTAGCAATACATACATTTATATATATATCTATATATCTATATATCTATCTATCTATCTATCTATCTATCTATCAATATATATGTACATATATGATGTTTATTATATGAATTTATACATATATTTATATATATTATATTATATTATATAGTGATATATATATTATATATATATATATTATATAGCGATATATACATATATTAATACATATAATACATATTTACATATATAATATATATTTGATATATATCATTTTATATATATCATATATATATATATATATATATATATATAATATAGAGATATATAATATAACGAGATAGATATATGATATAATAATATATACACACACACACACACACACATAGTATATAGATATATAATATAATGATAGAGTATATATATATATATATATATACATAATATATATAATAATATATATATATATATACATATATAATATATATATATATATAAGATATATATAATATATAATAATATAACTATAACTATGAAATATAGATATTAATATAATATATATATAATAATATATATATATATATATATATATTATATATATACTACTATACATATATATATATATCTATATATATATAATATTATATATATATATTATATCTTATAATACTTTATATATATATTTTAAAATATATCATATAAAATATATATAAAATTTTAATATATACAATAATATATAATATATTTTATATATATATATATATATATAAAATATATAATATATTTTATATAAAATTATATAAAAAATTTTAAATTATATATTATATATATATATATATATATATATATATATAATATGTTGAGGTTTTCTTTATATAGGCAGTTCCTCTCCTTAGTTCAATATGATCATTAGATGAGTGGGTATTTCTCCAGGATAATTATATTCACAGGACACATTTCACCAATATATTTACAATTTGTACAAGGTAAACAATAAGAGTGCATCCTCAAAAAACAACAACAACAGAACATTACACTGGTCCAGGTTGTGTCTTCTGACAAAGCTTGTTTGCTTGAGAGGTATCCGAGCTCAGCAATTGTCTGCCGTCTTGAGAAGGTACTCAAATGCTCAATATTCGATTCACTTTCATAAAAAAAAAGCGGAGACTGAAAAAGGTTTGAGACCTCTATTAGCATAGTTATATTATAATATATACACTAGATATATTATTCATCAAATTAAAACAAGTATTATAATATGCCAATACATTGGCAGTACCCACATATGGTGTGTATGGACTGTCAACAATAGTAGCATGACCGGATGTACACTTCACACCCCCGTCCAAGCAGCTGCCCTTCTCCCTGGGCAGAACGCAGATGTTACCCGGTTTTCTCTTTTCGCACAGGGATAAACATCCGCCCTCGAAGGGAACCGCCGCATTTTTATCCTCAGATCGCACAATTTCGCATATATCATTTCTCTTAGAACAAATGAGTACCTTCGAGTTTAATTAATTATCGTTATGTTTGGCTGCTCTCATCACATTATTCATGTTTATTTGTGTCGAATTAATGAAAAATTATCTATTTTTTTTCTCTTATATGTTATTCCTATTTGTAATCACTTCATTACTTCTTGCGTATTGTTATATTCTGTGTATACACTATATCGTTCTTTATATCACTGTTTCTTCATACTTGACGTGCTAATCTGTCACTCGTTCACATGTAGATTTCGATCACCTGATTATCCTTTTATCTACCTACCTGCCCATTCTACTCGGAATTCACTCTAAAATTGCGTATTTTACTATGTGCCATCCCTGTGACTAATAACTGAACCTAAATCTCTTTTACGACGTCCTCTCGAAGTTCGATATCTTGTCCTCAGTAATTCTGGAGTTTATGCTTCTTTAGTTTAAGGTTTGGTGAATATGTACTGATGGTAGTGTCTCCAAATAATGGCAACACATTGCAGACACCATGCTTTATATAGGCTTACTCGGTTACAATCACCGCAAGTTAATTTTTTAAGCCCGGCTCATGGCCGTAAACGTAGGAACCCTGCGCCCACCGCATCGAGAATTACGCTCATACGATTGAAGCGCCGAGATGCGCACTGTTAGAATTAAGTTCAGGCCCAGCTGCCTATGTGTTCGAAGCATAAATACTTGCCTATTTACCCCAAAGATATGGAATTCTTATCCATTTAATTTTTCTCTCTTCAATATGATGGTACCTTATTGAACTCGCTAATCCTGACACATCTAAGTAATTAACACCTTACTTGACATGCCCTTCTTGTGACAAACTGTCCTTATTATGCTCTCATTTTTCTTGTAACTTATTAAGGTGAATGACAAGCATATCCTCCTCCTTAGCCCTTTACTGGCCTGTACACTTATTTCAGCTTCTGAAGACGATTGACCCTCCCTCACTACTGAATGTTGCACCTCAGTGCGAAAACCTCTGCCACACCACTACCCTGGTTCCTGGTGGACCCTCGGGTCACCAGGAACCATCTGTAGATCCCGAAAAAAACCTCTACTGCATCGTTTCAAGCTTTTACAGTCGGCTCGAGGCGAGCCTTGCGCGTGGCCGAGCGATGTCAACAGATGTACACTTCACACCCCCGCCCAAGCAGCTGCCCTTCTCCTTAGGCAGAACGCAGATGTCGCCCGGCCTTTGTCTTTTCGCACAGGGATAAACATCCCCCCTCGAAAGGAACCGCCGCATAAAAGGACACGTCCGTAAGGCAGAGAGGGAGAGACACGGCGGACAGGCCAAGCCACCACAGGGTCCAACTCCCCCCCAAGAGGCCTCTTGGGGGTCTCATAACTGTCTTCAAGAATAAAACCAGCAAGCTAAGCCCAATTCCATCTCTCGCTCTCTCTCACATCTGGTGACAGCGGTGCTCCCATCTCACGTGTCGCTTACATCTGGTGCTTGTGGTGGGCACAGAGCTTGGAGCTAAGTGAAGGTCGTACTGAATGGGTCCCCGACCTTGCTTTGGTCGCGGGAACGGTACCAAGGAACTCGTATACACGCACACACGCACACAAACACACACGAAAGCATCGAAAGAAAAATGTGTTGGTAATCTCTAGTTAGGAAAACCACACTAATCTGGACAATATATAAAATATATTATATATATATATATATATAATATATAATATATATAGTATTATGGTGTGTGGTTGTGTGTGTGTGTGTGTGTGTGGTGTGTGTGTGTGTGTGGTGGTGTGTGTGTGTGTGTGTGTGTTTATATATATATATAATAAAATATAATATATATATATAATTATATATATATATATATATAATATATATATATATAATATATATAATATATATATATATAAAATATATATATATAAAATATATATATATAATTATATATATATATATATATCTATATATAAAATATATATATATATATATATATATATTATATATATATATATATAAAGTATATAAATTTATCATATATATATAAATATATTATACATATAATATTATACTATAATGGTTAAAAGGTTAAAAGCCCCTCACCACCCCAAAAAAAAAAAGTTAGTTCTAAGGTCATGTAGCACTATAGGAAGGTGCAGTAAAGGGTAGTGAAGGGGCACTTGAGTTGAGGTGTTGCTATGTCATGTATGTAGTTTGATATTGAAAAGGTTAAAGGTGGGCAAGGAGTGGAGTGAATGGGTTAAGGTAGGGTTAGGTTAAGGGAATAGATTAAGTGAAGGATATGAATGCGTCTGAGGAAGGAAAACAGGTTGTCAAAGCAGAAATTATGAGATTCTGTAAGGATGTCTGATAGGCTGGGAGGTCGGAGAAGGGAGGATAGGTGGGGGAAAGCAGAAGTACGGGCTGCATCAAAGCGTGGACAGCACACAGAATGTGTGAAACTGAAAGCGGGGCATTGCATAGGGAACATAGGGGTGGACCAGAATGTGACATCAAATAGGAGTGGTTAGTCGGGTGTGGCCAATAATAAGTAAGCGGGCGAGAGCCGTCTCCCAACGTCTGTTCTGATGAAACGGAGCTGACCAGGAGGAGATTGATC
>NC_051411.1:19647958-19652958 GCF_015228065.2 Penaeus monodon
AAAATTTAAACATACTATATAACTATAAAAATATAATATACACAATATATATATAATGATGATTGATGAATACAATGAAATTCATGGACAAAGCTGCTAAAGAAAACTTGTAAATATTATTTTGCATGTATATTATTGTTAAGTGTCTTTTTAAAATTTATATTTATCTGAGGAAATTATGAATATAACAATCACAGATTTAAATTATTTTGTGCACTTTAAGATCCAGTACTTTAATAAAAGAAAATCATAGATAATATTTTTGTTTTGTGTTTTAATTCTCTATTTTTCTTATTTATAAAGTATATTAGTTATTATTTTTTTTTTTTTATTGTTGTTTTAGGAGGGTAGTATGATACGAAGATGGAAATGAAATGTAAATAGTAAAGTAATATGTTTCATCAAACTAATCCATTGTTTCTGGTGTCATTAAAGATCGATGAAAATACTTTCAAAAGTAAAGAAGATATATAAAATATACATATATTTTTTTCCTCTTGTCCCAATGTGTATCAAAGACTTACAAAGTTATGGTGTTGTATATAAGATCATTTTGAATGATGTTAGCACTGAATTAAATGATTATATGACATAAATTCTTTTATTTCTCACCCTCCACCCCCCCCCAAAAAAAAAAAAAAAAAAAAAAAAAATATATATTATAATATATATATATATATATATATTATATATATATATATACTATATATATATATATATATATATATAAGAATTAGAGTATATAATGTATAAATAATTTTATTATATATATTATATATATATATATATATATATATATATATAAAATATATTATATATATAAGTATATAAATATATATATATAAATATATATAGATAGAGATGATACATAGATACATAGATAGATAGATAGATAGATCGATACATAGATTATATATATATATATATATATATATATTATATATATATATATATATATATTATATATATATATATATATATATATATATATATATAATTATATATATATATATATATATATATATATATATAATATATAATATAATATATGCATTGGGTTAAAACTCATTTTGTTTATTTTTGGGTGAGCTGAGTTCCATTCGGGATTTCTGATCTTCAAAAAACATGAATGGTAATCTTTTACATCAAAGGCATCTCTTCTCTAGGATAAATAGCCTTTCTTACATTTGCAATGATCCCAAAAAGAAGTTTTAGAGGAGCAAGAACAAAATCTGGTTTCCTGAGTGCCACAATGGCTCCAGGTATGCTGCCTATTTGCACATCCAGATACTTACTTCCACATCCCATTCATCAATAACGGTATGCTCATGTTTGACCACCGTGGACCTCTCCACCATCCTTCGCACGAAACTCGATCTTGCTTTTCTTTCCACTTGTACCATCGACAGCCGCAAACATCTTTGATGTTGTCGCCTCAGTCTTGTCTTCGGTTTGCCTCTTCCTCTGTTTCCTATTACCATCCCTGTCAGCAAGTCTTCTCATGTATTTATATATATATATATATATATATATATATATATATATATATATATATTATATATATATATATATATATACTACACACAAATGCGCAGATGTATGCGTGTGGTGTACGTGTCCATGCGTGTATATGTAAGAGTAGAATATATACATAGATATACGTATATTTGTGGTATATTATATGTGTGTGTATGTATATGTATGTGTGTATGTGTGCGAGTGTGTGTAGGCATGTATATGTGTATGTGTGTATGTATATGTATGTGTATATATGAATATGTATATGTGTGTGTATATATATGTAATAGGGTGAGTGAGGAGTGTATACATGCGTATATATGTGTAGAAGTGAATGTGTGTGTATGTATATGTATATGTATGCGTGCATGTATATGTGTATGCATGAGTATGTGCAAACGTATGTGCGCATACACGTGTGCGTCAAACTACGTATTGCTATATTTATGTGTGTATATACAGTCATAAGCAGATGCACAGGAGTATGCGCAGGTGGTGGTCGCATACATGGGGGTGAGTATGCACGTGTGTATGCGCATGTGATGTGCGCATGAGTCTATACATAGGTACACGTATGTTAGTAGTAGTTACGTATAATGTAAGAGTGTGTATGCATATCACATAAAGGGAGCATAGTAAAGGTGTATGCTTGCGGGTGCATGTGCAAGAAATGAACATATGCGTGGTTTTGGCGGTGAACAACTGTGTCTGCACTGGGCGTACATGCACATAAATAAAATCAGTTATAAAATACAATCACATATACACACTTCTGATAGTTAAGCCCATGCTCACGGGAGTATACCTGGTATACTGAGCGGGCCCGTGCGTGGCGACAGATAAGTACACGCTAGACAGGCCAACCTGCTGGAGGTGCTTATCAGTGGCATCCAGGCTAAACTACTCCCCCTTCCACCAAGATACACCTAAGCCAGTAGGTGGGAGGTAACTCGGCTGCCTACCTCTCAATCAAAAAACATGACTGCACAAACAGAGCAACGGCCCCATTCCCCGGAGGCGAAGGAGCCCCTGGTTACGCGGCGATCAGGACTGTCCAGAGCAGAGGGTGCTAAGAATCCCCGGTCAACAACAGGCCGCCCCACGTTGATGAACATTTGCACATATAATATAAGGACAATGAGAACTGAATCCGACTTACTAGCATTACTTGAGGAACTCTCTTTCATTAAATGGGATATTGTAGGACTCTGTGAGGTTAGAAGACTAGGCGAAGAACAGAAGATACTAAATGATGGACATGTGCTCTATTGGAGAGGTAAACCAAAGGGTAGCAAGCAGAATTAGGGGTGGTTCTTAGTTCACAAACGTTAGAAGAATATCTGGAATTCTATAGTATAAGCGAAAGAGTGGCTTCAGTAACAATAAAACTAAACAATAGGTACAACTTAAAAGATTGTTCAAGTCTATGCCCCAAACCCTGCTGATGAAGAAATAGAGAGCTTCTATGAAGATGTTCATTTACCCAGCGAGAGAGTAAAAACCCATTTCACAATAATAATGGGAGTTTTTAATGCAAAAATAGGTAAAAAGACAGTAGGAGAAACCGCAATAGGGAATCACGGAATAGGTACTAGGAATGAGAGGGGACAAATGCTAGCTGATTTTGCGGAGGCTCGATCACCCAAAATCATGAATAAATTCTTCGAAAAAAGACTAGAGCGGAAGTGGGCTTGAAAGTCGCCATCTGACATCAAAAATTGACTTCATAATTTCAAACAGGCGCGATATAGTAAGAAATGTGGAAGTTATTAATAAAGTAAATGTTGGCAGCGATCATTGAATGGGCAGAGGCCAAATTAAATTACACCTCAGAAGAGAAAGGAGTAAACTCATACGAAAAACCAAGCCAAATTTAGCTAACTTGAAGACCAGAGCGACAGAATTTAACCTTAACATCCAAAACAAATATTCACTTTTGAGCGACGAAGATCTCAACATTGACCAAATCAACAAACAGTTCAATGACATAATAAAGGAATCTGCACTAGAAGTAGGCGGTAAGAACGTCAAGCAAAGCTCCAGCAAGTTCTCGGTAGAAACTAAAGAGCTTATGCAAAAACGTAGGGTCATGAAAATATCGTCAATCAGGGACAAGATAGAATTAGCCGAACTAACAAAGACTATAAATAAAAAGAAGAGGGAAATGTACGGAAATTCAATACTCAAATAATAAATGAAACAGTGATATCAGGTATAGCATGAAAGTTAAAAGGAGACTCGGTATAGGGAGAAATCAATTGTATGCAATAAAGAAACCAGATGGAGAAGTAACATACAATAAGAATGAAATCATAAGAATAGTGGAGGACTTTTACAGGGATCTATACAACTCAAATGAACAGCCATGGATAGAAGCGAATGTGGTAACTAGGACGTACCTAATATCACAAAAGAAGAAATAAAAAGAGCGCTTAAGGGCATGCAGAGAGGGAAACAAACGGAATTAGTATAGACCTTATAATAGATGCAGGAGAAATTGGAACAGTGAAACTAGCCAATCTTTTTAACAAATGCCTTATCAACGGGAAAACTCCGAAAGCCTGGAAAAATGCAACAATTATTTTGATACATAAAAAAGGGGACAGAAAGGATCTAAAAAAACTACCGACCAATAAGCCTCCTTTCAACTACTTACAAATTATTCACAAAAAACATCACAACTCGCATCTCTGACCGTCTGGATTCTAACCAGCCTAGAGAACAAGCAGGCTTTCGCAGTGGATTCTCAACAATAGACCACATCCACACGCTCACCCAAATAAAGGAAAAAATAAACGAATATAGGAAACTCCTGTGTATGGCATTCATCGATTACGAAAAGGCATTTGACTCTGTAGAGATATTCGTCGTCTAGAAGAAGCTATCCGAAAACAGGGAGTAGAGGAGGTATATTGTAAAATACTGGAAGATATATACAAAGATGGGACAGCAACCATCAAGCTCCACTCCGAAACCGATAAAATACCAATTAAAAAAGGTGTTAGACTGGGCGATACCATCTCACCAAGACTGTTTACAGCTTGTCTTGAGGAAATATTCAAAAAGCTAGAGTGGAATGGAAAGGGTATCAAGATAGGAGACGAATATCTAAACAATCTAAGATTTGCAGATGATATTATTCTCTTCAGTGAATCTGCAAATGAAATGCAGCAACTAATAAATGATGCTAAATAGAGAAAGTTGAAAATCGGACTTCGGATGAACAAGAAAAAGACCAAGATCATCTTCAACAGTAGAGTTCAGTTCGAACAGATACAAGTACAAGGCGAAGTGCTAGAGGTAGTGGACAAGTATATATACCTAGGACAACTCGTACAGATAAACACATCTAGCGAAGAGGAAATTAAGCGACGCATCAGTCTAGGCTGGAGCGCCTTTGGCAGACGCAGTAGCATACTAAGAGGTCTTTGCCATTATGTTTAAAAATAAAAGTCTTTAACCAATGTGTTCTACCAGTTATG
>NC_051411.1:19654790-19679790 GCF_015228065.2 Penaeus monodon
ATTAAAAAAAGATTACATAATTTTTATAAAATTCTTTATTTTTTTCATTATTATTGTTTTTTCTATTATTTTTTTTATTACTAGTATTAGTAAAATTTGCAAAAAATATTTTAAAACTTCAATAATTGAATAATAATGATGATAATGATGAAAAAGATGATAAAAAATGATGTAAATGATGATGAAACCCATAAAAATGATATAATGAGAGAAATAACGTAATCGTGTCCTTATAATAAAAAAAGGGAAAAAAGAAAAAAAAAACCCCAAAAGTCAAAAAAAAGCGGAAAATTAGCAAAATTGTCTTTTGAGAAATATTAAAAACCCGTTTTTCCTTTTCAGTGTGTTTTTGGCAATTATTAGGGAATAATTAAAAGAATGTATACATGATTATCATAAAATCGTTATTATTGTTTTTATTATTTTTATTCTATTATTATTATTCTGTAATTTTTATTAGTAAATTGCAGAAAAATATATCGAACTGCAAAAAATTGCAATAATAATGTAAAATAATGAAATAATGATAATAATTGAAAAGATGAAAAATATGTGATAATAAATTTTAAGGTGATAACCATAATAAGATGATATGAGGATAATAAAATATAATTAAAAAAAAAAAAAAAAATCCAAAAGTCGAAAAAGCGGCAAAATCAGCGAAATTTTCCCTTTTTGATAATATACCCCAAAATGCCGTTTTTTTCGATTTCAATGAGATTTTGGCAATTTTTAGGGTAATAATGAAATAATTATCAGAAAATTAATCATGAATTATTATTATTATTATTTTTATTTTTATATCATATTATTATTACTTTTTATTATTATTTTATTTTATTATTATCATTATCTTTATTATTTTTAAATTTTTAATTATTATTTTATATTAATTTTTATTTTAAAAATTTATTATATTTTTATTATAATTATTATAAATTATCATTTTTATTTTTTATTTGTATTTTTTTTTTGATATTATTATTATTATTATTATTATTACAAGAAAATGTTTTTAAAAATTTTAATAATAAAAAAAGATGATAATAATAATAATGGGGTTATATTATTTTATTTTTATTAATATATTTCCTATTATCTTTATTAATTTTTATTAGTAGTAAATTTTGCAAAAAAAAAATTAAAACTGAAATTTTACAATAAAACGAAAAAATTAAAAAAAATGATATACAAAAATTATTAAAAAATCTTTACATTTTTATTTCTTTTATTGTTGTTATTATATTTTAATTATCATAATTACAAATGAATTTAACTGCAAAAATTGCAATAATAATGATAATAATGAAGATAATGATGATAATATTGCAATAAGAGATAAAGATGAGAAGATGAGGGGAAAAGATGATAATAATAAATTTGATAATGTCATAATATGATGATAACCAAAAAAATGGGAAATGTGATTGTGATGATAATAACAGTAATGTGCCCATTTATAATTAAAAAAAAAAAAAGAAAAAAAATCCCAAAAGTTAAAAAAGCGGCAAAACTGGGAAAATATAGCTATATAAAAATATAATTATATTGTTTTTTCTATTATTTTGGGTTTTATTAGTAGGGTATAATTGCAAAAACATAATTATATTTCAAAATTGCAATAATAATGTGTTTAAGATTAAATAATGAGATAAGATGATGAAACCTAATAATGATGAAATGATGAGTAAAAAAGTAATCGTGCCCTTATAATAAAAAAAAGGAAAAAGAAAAACCCAAAAAAGTCGAAAAACCCCAAAAATCGCGAAATAGCTTTTGAGAACAACCAAAATGACTTTTTTTTTCGTTTTTCATGATGTTTTTGGCAATGTTTTTGATTGTTATAATTAATTATAAAATAATAAAAAATAATGAAAATAATAAAATAATATATGATTAAACAATTTGATAATATTATCTTTTATTCCCTAAAATTCCCAAAAATCATCTTTGAAATCGAAAAAAATTAATTTTGGAGTATACTCTAAAAAGGTTTATTTCGTGTTTTTCCCGTTTTTTGATTTTTGGGTTTTTTTTTTTCCTTTTTTCTTTTTTATTATAAATGGACATGATTACTTTTATATATCATTATTAGGTTATCATCATCATTATCATATATCATCATTATTTAATCTTTTCATCATTATGCAATTATTATAACTTTATCTTTATTACTTTATTATTAAAAATTTTTCAGTTTTATAATATATATTTTGAATTATACTAATAAAATAGAAAAAAAAATAGAATAAAATAACGATTTCATAAAATTTAGATATCATTCTTTTAATTTTTTTTATTATTGCCTATTCAGTTATAAATTTATTTTTTTTTGAAATTATACAACAATAAAAGTAATGATAAAATGAAACAACAAAATAAAATAATAATAATAAAAAAACTATTATTATTATTTTATCATCATTATTGTTTTTATTGCAGTTTGATACATTTTTGTAATAATAATAAAATACAAAAATAATAATAATAATGATAATAATAATAATATAATAATAATAATAAAAATGATAATGATAAAACAATTTAAAAAAATAAGATAATAATAATAAAAATAATAAAATAATAATAATAATAATAATCACTGAAATCAAAAAAGCGGCATTTGGCGTACTCTCAAAGGGCTATTTTTCGCTAGATTTTGCCGCCTTTTTCGTTTTTTGGGTTTTAAAAAGGAACAGTTAATGTTTTAACATAAATTATCATCACATTTCATCATTTATCATTCCCATAATCGTCATCACATTATATCATTACCATTTTGCATTATATTTTTTATCATCATTTTATTATCATTATTTTTGCAATTTTTTCCAAAAATTTTTTCTTGGAAAATTAATCTAGAAAAAAAATAACAAAAATAAAAAAAAACAGAAATAAAAAAAATAAAAATAAATAAAAAATGAAATGAGGGAAATAAAAAAAAAAATTTTCTAAATCCCAATTTTTTAAATTTAATTTTTATTATTATAATTATATCATCACTATGGTTTTATTACAGTTATAATTTTTTGTGTATTAAAAAATAATAGAGAAATAATAATAAAATGTTACCCCGGGCCGCCCGCCTCTCTGCTACACCAAAAAGGCAGGCGGGCAGCGGCATGCTACCACAGGGTCGTGAACATGAACAGCCCCCAAGGGACGAGCACCACAGCGTCCCAGAACCCCCAAAGGGGGGGAAACGCCAAGGGCGAGGCAGGGCCGAAAAAACACAAAAGGACAGTCTTCCTTTATTTAAAAGTTTTTTCCCGTAACTTTTCTATAGGCACAAACGGGGAAACAGCAGTCACCTGAGATACAGTTTATAGCAGGGCAACACAAATTTTATCGGTACAAGGGCAACACACAAAGTCTCCAGGAGAAGCACCCAACGCGTTCTTGGCTTTTTCCCCCCCGCCCCCTCGCTCAAGCCAGCGCGTCATTTTTTGCCCGGTCCCTTCAGTTAAACATGCCCAGGTCATCCTTTCGTTAACACATTTTTCGCACAGAGACAAAGACCCACGGGCAAGCACTATCCCCCCCCCTATCAAGCAGACCCCCGTCTGCTTGCATACTTAAACCTGAAACAACTACAGAAAATTTAAAAAAAATTAGCCTCGGGAACAAAAAAAATTCTTTCAAAAAAAAAAGAACCATAATTGAAAATCATTTCTCAGAAACACAAAAATTTTTCATCCAGCCCCGATTTTTCGCTCTCGCTGGGGTCCTCTGGAGGAGGTGTGGGGGCGGTGATTGGCAGGGCCCCCAGGGGGTATCCTGTCCCAAGACTGGCTCAGGTCACCATTGACGTTGCGCATCGCCCCACCTCCAAAAGTCATCCTCATCTCGGTCGCGTCTCCCCGTCCTCATCGCCCCTACTGGGGGTAACGATCTTCTTTTTTTCCCCTGCCCCCCGGGGTAGCTTCTGGCCCAGGTTTAAAGCCATAGCCGGGCGCCCAATCCTCGAGGAAGCAGGCAACGGCCCCTCACCCAAACCAACTCCTCGTCCCCGACGACTCTTTGGGCGTCCACTTCCTCAAAAAGTGCCCCGCTTTTCACCCGTGGGACCTTCAGGTCCCCTTTTTGGAGAAGTTAGCTGCCAACACTGTAAAAAACCCCTCCCGGGGCAACAAGGGGTCCGCCCCAACCCCTACGCCCTCACCAGCGCAGGTTTTTTAAAAGGGCCCACGAGGCCCCCCACTCCCCGACACTCTTTACAGTCGAACGGACTCTAGACTTGCCTGGGGGAAGGTGCAGTCCTCAGCCCTAATACCTTCACAGCCAACCCCCTTTGGGGCAAGGGCCTCTTCACCGAGCACCCTACCAGCTTCCCTCCCAAAGGGCGACCCACGCCTTACTCTGCGTCAGGTAGTCAAGGCCCAGCAAACAGTGCCGTCCAGATCGGACATAACGGCAGCCCTGCACCGTGCTGTCCCCCGCCAATACGAGCCCCCAAGGCCCCCGAGTGCACACAAGCCCCCGACACCACACAGTCTCTGTGGTGCGTTGGAAGTGCAAAAGGGGCCAACATTCAGGCCCCACTAGGGTCTTCTCAGCCCAGTGTCCACTGCAGGGGCATGGCTTCCCCTTAAAGAGCCTCCCCCTGCATCGTGCTGGCGAGGCAGCTTTCCCCAAATAGGGCCCAGCAACCCAGGAGGTGGGTTTTGGCCCCCTTTCCAGTCTATCCGAGTTTTCCCCCCTTTACCCTTCCTTTGCCTTTGGACATGGACCGGATGGGACCCTACCTGCCACGCCTTGCAGAGCTGGAAGGCATCAGAATCCGTTGGTTGAGAGGGGCGGTTTCCGCTCCCCCCGACACGAACGTGTGCCCTTTCCCTTTCCGCAGCCCCAACCCCAAAACCTTTAAAGTGCTCTGGCTCACCTTTTCAAGCTATCTTTCCCCTTTAGTTCGGCCCCCGGGAATTTTTAGTGGGGCTGAGCAGTGGCCCCTAGGCAGGTTTTCCCTTTAGGGAAAGGGTCGGGAATCCATGGCCCTCGCCGCGCCACCTTTCGGTCCCCCAGGGGGTGCCCCCCTTGAGTAGATATGAGTGTGGTTTTTGCAAACCTCAACAAAAAAAATCGCGGGCCAGGACCCCAATCATCCTTCCGCAGCCGCGGGTAGACCTCCTTACCAGCGCTCCCCAAACCTGCGCCCGCTGGGACAGTGTCTCGCCACAACGAGTTGATCTTCAACGGGCCCAATACCCCCGGGCCTGGTGGTGGTGCCCGAAAGGGGTTTAAAGCCCCGCCCCCGCTGGGGTAAGAGACATGTTGGGGGTGCCGGCAGATGCCCAAAAACTTCCACGCAGGGCCCCTTAGGCTGTTTCCCCGCAGGGCCCCCTTTCCGGCTCCCGCCCCGGGCAGATGCCCGTATTTTAAAGGGCAACATTGCCTCCAGGCCACCCCGTCGTACTCAGCGGCTTACGCTTCACCCAATGTGGAGACGAGGGGCTGCGGGGGAGAACGCGTGCCGTGAACTAACACATTTGGCGGGGAGGAAGGGGGTGAGAGAGGCAACAGGCGGGTTTACCGGGCCCAGTTTGCCGCCACCTAACCCAAGGGGGCGGTCCATGGGTCCCAGCTTTGCAAACGACCCAAAGGCTGCGAACACGCTGCGAGGCCCGGGGGTTTCCCCACAGACCCAGGCAGACCCCAGAAAACGACACCCTTTTCATCTGTTGTCAGAAACTCGTCTGCTTCTCTGCGCAACGTTTACCTCGTGACGCCCCCTTTCCTCCTTTACTTCTCCCTCAGGCCCCCGAACCCCGCCCTCAGAGTTGCACCTCCTCCATCAGTTTACTTCACGTTTGCAGGGCCTGTCGGTTACGTGAGTTTTCCCCTTAAGATGCAAGATTGCTCTGTAGACCCCAACAAGTCGGAGAAAATGTTCCCCTTTCCCTTTTTGCCCGTATCCGACGAGATGGTGCGCCCGTGGTGCCCTCTGTGCTGTCTTTCCCTTTGGGCCCCCTTTCCTCCTATACCGGCCAGCATCAGGATCGGGTCCACTGGCTCGGGCTTCACCTCACCCTTTCTGCCTCAGTCATAGCCCTCTTCCCCTCATGGCTGCCCCCATCTTTGGACGACAGATAAAAACGGCGATCTCACTGATCAAATATCCAAATCCCGCTCCCGACACCATTTTTACGGCCGGCCGCTCACTCTTGCTACCACCAAAATAAGGAGGCTAGGCAGACGGCTGTATCCCCAGGTCGTGAACACTGAAAAGCTCCAAGAGGCACCCAGGGCCCCGCACACAGCGCCCCGAACACCAAGAGGGGAAAAGCCAAGTCGAGGCAGGGCACGAAATAAACACAAAATGATAGTCTTCCTTTTTTACACAAGTTTATTTTCCCGTACATTTTCATAGGCACAATCAGGGGAAAAAAGCTGTCAACGCACGAACAGCTAAACAGGGCAAAACAAAGTTTTTCAGGACAAGGGCACACACGGGTTTACAGGGCACCCCAAACGGGTCTCGGGTTTTTCCTCCGCCCTCCGCTCACAGCCCGCTTCGTCTGTTTGCCCAGGGGCCCTTCATGTTAAACATGCCCAGGCACCTTTTTTTTTAACACATGTTTTCCCCAGAGAAAAGACCCACTGGGTAGCAATAATAAAAATAATAATAATAAAATATTGTAATTAATAAAATAATAATAATAAAAATATATTTTTTTTTTATTATTATTATTACAAGTATAGCAATTATTCTAATTATTATCATTATTCCAATTTTATCGAAATTCTCATTATTATTTTTATATCATTATTATCATGATTTAATACAATGCCATTATTGCCCTTATAATTGCCCAAAATATCAATGAAATCGAAAAAGTGCATTTTGGCGCACGCTCTCAAAAGGATATATTTCGCTAGATCTTGCCGCTTTTTCTGTACTTTTGGGAATTTTCTCTTTTTCTTTTTTACTGTTATAAACAATGGACAAAGTTAGTGTTGATATCATCCTTATTATAATTTTAAATAATAAATACTAAAAAAAGGTAACACCGGCACTCTCTGTGGAAAGGAACTTGGGGACCCTCCACGTACTCACTCCAAGAGCATCACAACATGAAAAACTACAATTAAGATCCGTGCTGTGGCACGGCGGATCTAACATGAACCTACGTTAAAAAAAACAGAAAAAAAAAAATCATCGTTTATCATTCATTATCACATTATCACGATCAGTATCATCATTATGCAATGTATTGTCATTATTATCATCTATTATTGTCATTATAGTTATAATTATTTCCGCCATATATATATATATTGGTCGTATAACTCATAGTCAGAAATAATAAGAATAATAAAACAAAAAAAAAAAAATACTAAAATAACAAAAATCGAGCCTTCCATTGTATCATAATATTAATATTTTCGCTTATTATACCATTTGTTACATGTTATGATTAATATTTTTTGCAGTTATAAAAATAGTAAAAATAATAATGATGGATAATAATAACAACCAATAATCAAATAACAATATTTTAAATTACTATTATTATTATTACCCATCACTAATTATATCATTATTGTTTATTATTACAGTTTAATAATTTTTGTGTAATAATACTAATGCTATGGAGTAAATAATGATAATAATAATATATAATAATAATAATAATAAATAATAAGATAATAATAAATAATAATAATAATAATTTATATTATTAATTATTATTATTATTATTATTATTATTATTTTAATTATTATTATTATATGATTATTATTAGTATCATTGATTATCTATTATTGTTGTTGTTATATACTTTTATTATTTACTATTATTATTGTATTATTATTATATATGGTCGTTGTTGTTGTTGTTGTTGTTGTGTTGTTGTGTTGTTGTTGTTGTTGTTGTTGTTGTTGTTTTTTGTTATTATTATTTATTATTATTTCATTATTATCATTCTCGATTATTATTACTACAATTATTGCAAATTATTCCAATCAGTATATACATTCCCATTTATTGATAATTCTTATTATTCTCATATTAATCATCATTATTTTAAGGATTAATTAAAATGTCAGTACTACCCTAATAATTGCCACAAAATCATCAATGAAATCGAAAGAGTTATTATTGTTATATTGATTGTTGTTGTTATTATATTATTATTATTATTCTTGTTATTATTACTCTTATTATTATCATTATTAATTATTATTATAGTATTATTATTTATTATTTTATTATTAATTATTATTATTTATTGTTGTTACTTCTTTATTCTTCCTATTCTTAGTATTTATTCTTCTCTTATTATTATTATTATATATTATTATTACTTATTATTTATTATTAGTACAATTGTTGCAATTAATTACTAAATTCATACATAATTCCATTTTATTATTCCACCACACACACCACAACACACACCACACACATCAACACACACAACACACAACACCACACACATGCACGCACCCATACACACACAAACACTACACACAATACACACACACACCAACAACACATACATATATATTAGATATAATATATATCTTATAATATATATATATATATATATATATATATATATATGTGTGTGTCGCTGTGTGTGTGTGTGTGTGTGTTGTGTTGTGTGTCGTGTGGTGTTGTTGTTTGTGTGGTGTAGTGTTTGTGTTTGCGTGTGTATGTGTGTGTGTGGTGCCTGGGTATGTCCGTATATGTACAGAACAATACCACAACAACGCAAACACACACACACATACACACCCACAACACACAAAGGTCATGTTAGATACATATATAGATAGATAGATAGATAAGATAGAGACGATAGATACACGCATGTGTGTGTGGGTGTCGTGTATATATATATATATATAATATATATATATATAATATATATATATTATATATACTATATATAATTATGCATACACACAACACACACACATATATGATTTTTTGTGATAAGGTATAAATCTAATATATATATATACATATTATATATCTATATATATATATATATATATATATATTAATATATATATATATATATATATACTATTATAATATATATATATATATTATTATAGAGATATCTATGGTGGTGTATATATATGTATGTATGGCAATATGTCGGTATATGTGTGTGAGGGTGTTGTGGACGATGGGTGTGTGTGTGTGTTTGTGTGTGTGTGTGTGGTGATGTGTGTTTGTGTGCTTGTGTGTGTGTTGGTTGTGGGTGTGTGTGTGTGGTATGTTTGGTGTGTGTGTGTGTGTGTGTATCAACACAATGTGTATATGTGTATATGTATGTGTATGTTGTCGAGTGTGTGGGTGTGTGGTTGTTTGTGTTTGTGTTTGTGTGTTTGTGTCTGTTATGGTAGTGTGTGTGTGTGTGTGTGTGCTTGGTGTGTGAGTGTGTGTGTAGTGGTGGGTGGTTTTTTTGGTGTGTATTCTATATTATATTATCATTATATATATATTATATATATATAATATATATACTTAGATTATATATAAATATACATACGATCAAATATGTGCTTAATATGTATAATGTAACATACTATATGGTTATATATGCTATGGGTGGGTGTTAATGGGCAAGCGTGACCTGAAGCGATGGTGTGGTAGCTAGAAAGAGTTAAGTGCTTGCATGCTTCTGCTTGCAGGCTGCCACACTGGCTAGCCAAGTGCAAAAAAGGGGCAGCTTTGCATAAGTATCCCCTGCAGGACACAGGCCTCGCATCATCGAGATTCTCCTGCCAACCTGGGGTAATTGGGCGGCTCTGGGGAGGTGGGCCTGCAAGTCCTCCCCCCCCCCCCCAGAAAAACCCTTGGCAACGCTGACAAATAAACATGGTGAATGAGAGACACCACAGCCGCCGACCCCTCCTTTTACTTGGGGTAGCTCGGCGGGATGCGGCAGAGGTGGCAGCACCTGGGTAAAACGCGGGCGGTCAGCCCGAGTTTTTAACCTCAGGCGAGCTCTGCCGGGGTAGGCGCGTGGAAAAATTCGGTTCTTTGCAGCAGGATGACCGGTTAACCTCGGAGGTGAGAAGACATGTGTAAGCGGCACGATCAGTGTGGGTTGGGTACAACTACTAATGGCGGCCGCCCAGCGATGGGCACCACCTCCAGGGTGGTTAGCCCATAGCAACATCCAGCGATTCAGCCCTCGGTAGTTGAGGTGACATCATCGATTCTATGGGCTTCCTAAAAACCCCCCCCATTAAAAAACAACAAAAAAACAAAGCCGGCCGTACCTCTGGCCCCATATCTTCCTCCAAGGGATCTGTGACGCATCCCTCTAGCGGCCTGGCTGCTGTTGTCTCTCACTCCCGTTATTGGAAACCTTTCTCTCTGCTTACCGCCGCTACTCTGGGCTTCATCTCCGTTTTCCGTGGAGTCTCGCCGGCGATCATATGAGATTGGATGTTGACTCCTGTTCACCAAGGTCCCGGCTTGATGAGTCACGCTTTCCTCCCTGCAGAGGATCCTTGTCTCCCTCATGCACAACACGACGTTACTTCCCGCCTGCTGATCGTCTGTGTGTGGAGTATAATTCCTTTTCCTTTTGAATGTACTTCTATCTCATTACGTTCGGTCGTTACCCATGCGCTCTCCCTTCTCCAGTCTTGGTAAAACATGTTCAATGGAATTCTTCGAAGCTGAGCTTCTCCCTTCCATCCTTTCGTCCGTCGGTCTGGCGGGCGTATATCGACGACGTCTTTGTTTTCTGCTCATCGACACGGCCCTGTTCTCGGATCTCCGTCGTAACCTGTCATACCCAGTCTTCGAAGGCGAGGAAAGGCGGTCAGTCTCATAAGCGTCTGTTTAAACATACACTACGCTGTATCCAAGGGACACACAAGAAACGCCCTCTTTTGCATCAGTGGGACACAGCCATCAGATGGGAAAACTGGTCAGTCGGCGCGAAATTGTCTTTCATTCCGTGATGTCCCACGCTTGCAGGACTGGGTGGAACCCTCCTTAATAAAGATGTGACTAATTCATCTTGAACAGGGCTTGTCTCCTGCCGATAATAGTCTCCTCGCTTCCCACCCTCTCCGCCTTCTCCTTTGCGGCCACCCACGCCATAGTTCCATCCGGTCTCTTCGACTGACTTGGGACTTCCCTTTGCTTCCGAGCGTCTATTCCTCACCCCCCTTGTTATCGCGTTCCTCTCCTCTCTCTTTTTGATACTCCTCCTCTCCCTTTCCTCTTCAGAATATCTGAAATGGAATCCAGGTGAATTTTCGAAACTATAGTCTCTTTTCTACCATTTTCAACATGGCAGAGTGTTACCATTACATATAATTATTATATATAGATATATTATATATATATATTATATATATATAATAATAGAAATATTATATATATATTATATATATATAAATTTATACACCAGTCTTCCAATAACAACACACCACACACACACACACACACAATATATAGTAATATATATATATATATATATATATAGATATATATATATATAGATAATATATATTATATATATCTATATATAATATAGCGAAAGAGTGCTTCAGTATACAATAAAAAACTAAACAATAAGGTACAACTTAAAGATTGGTCAAGCTATGCTAAAACCTCGCATCATTTAGTGATGAAGAAAGAAATAGAGAGCTTACTATGAAGATGTTCAATTTAGCCAGCGGAGAGAGTTAAAAAACCCCATGTCACAATAATAATGGGAGATTTTATGAAAAAAATAGGTAAAAGGTCAGTGGGAGAAACGCAATAGGGAACGCGGCCATAGGTACTAGGGAATACAGATGGGACCAAATGCTAGTTGATTGCGGAGACTCGATCACTCAAAAATTATGAAATACATTCTTCGAAAAAAAGACTAGAACGGAAGTGGGATCTTGGAAGTTCGCCATTACTGAAATCAAAGAACGAAAGTGACTTATAATTTCAAATAGGCGCCGATATAGTAAAAAAATGTGGACAGTTATAATAAAGTTAAAATGTTGCAGCGGCAAGAATGGTCAGAGGCCACATTAAATTACACCTCAGAAGTGAAAAGGAGTAAACTCATACGCAAACCACAACCAAATTATCTAACTTGAAGACCCAGAGCGACAGAATTTAACTAACAGCCAAAAAAGATATCACTTCTCAAAGCGACGAGATCTCAGCATTGACCAAATCAAACAACAGTTATCAATGGACATAATAAGGAATCTGCACTAGAGTAGGCGGTAGAACGTCAAGCAAAGCTCAAGCAAGAGTTCCGGAGTAACTAAAGAGCTTATGCAAAACGTAGTTATTAGGCCATGAAATTATCGTAAATCAGAGGACAAGATAGAATTAGACAAACTAACAAAGACTATATTATAAAATAAGAAAAGGGAAGATGTACGGAATTCAATACTCAAATAAATAAATGAAACAGTAATCATTCATGGTTACTAGCCTGAAAACAGTAAAAGGAGACGGTAGAGGGAGAAATCAATTGTATGCAAATAAAGCAACCAGATGGAGAAGTACCTACAATAGAATGAAAACATAGAATAGGGAGACTTTACAGGGCCTATATACAACTCAAATGAACAGCATGGATAGGAAGCGAATGCCGGTAACTAGTAGACGTACCAACATCCACAACAGAAGAAATAAAAAAGAGCGGGCTTAAAGGCCATGAAGAGAGGGGAAAACACAGGGAGACGATGGAATTAGTATAGACCTTAGATAGATGCAGGAGAAATTGCAAACAGTGAAACTAGCCAATCTTTAACAAATGCCTTATCAACGGGAGAGCCTGGAAAAAGCAACAATTACTTTTGATACATAAAAAAGGGACGAAGGATCTAAAAAACTACCGATCAATAAGCTCCTTTCAGCTACTTACAAATATTCACAAAAATCTCCACACAACTCGCATCCTCTGATCGTCTGTGATTCTAACCAGCTAGAGAACAAGCCGGCTTGCAAGTGGTCTCAACAACAGACACAATCCCACACGGATCACCCAAATAAAAGAAAAAATAAACGAATATAGGGAACCATGTGTATGGAATTCATCGATATCCGGAAAAGATTTGACTGGTTAGAGACACCAGCAGTACTAGAAGCTATCCGAGAAACAGGGAGTAGAGGGGTATAATTGTTAAAATACGGAAGATATATACCAAAGATGGACAGCAACCATCAAGGCTTCCACTCCAGAAACCGACAAAATACCAATTAAAAAAGGTGTTAGACAGGGCGATACATCTCCACAAAAACTGTTTACAGGCGTGTCTTGAGGAAATATTCAAAAAAGCTAGAGTGGAATGGGAAAGGGTATCAAGATAGGAGACGATATCTAAACATCTAAGATTGCAGATGCGATTGTTCTTTCCAGTGAATCTGCCAATGGAGGAAATGCAACAAACTAATAATGATCTAAATAGAGAAAGTCGAAATCGGACTGGAATGAACAAGAAAAAGACTAAGATCAGTTCCAACAGTAAGAGTTCAGTTCCGAATAGATAACAGAAACAGGCGAAGTGCGAGAGGTAGGGACAAGTATATATACCAGTGACAACTCGTACAGGCAAACACATCTAGCGAAGAGGAAAAATTTAAAGCGACGCCGTCAGGTCTAGGCTGGAGCCGCTTTGGGCAGACCACAGTAGCATACTAAAGAGTGCGTTCTTGCCAATATGTTTAAAATAGAGAAGTCTTTAACCAATGTGTTCCTACTGTCGTGGATAAGACACGCATATTCGTAAAACAAAACGAGGCAGGAGGCGGACGCCACCATCGGTCGCGACATCAAAAATAGAACAATACGCGAAAAATGATCAGAAAAATGGTAAAAACAGGGAAGATGGACCATGATTCAAAAACTGAAGCGCGTGTTCCACGCCATGACTAACAGAAACTATAGAGACACGAATACTGAAAACAACTAGTTGGAGGCGTCACTAGATACTATCACACTTACTCACAGCGGGAGAATCAAGAAAATAAACACGGAAGCAGATAGACAAGTTAAAGTGATAAAACAAGTTGTGGACAAATTTGCTGGGGACATAGAAACTCATGAGCAGATAGTTTCAATAAGGAAGAGAAATTATATTCTGATAACTGTTCAGGGTGGGCACCGGGAAGGGCTCCATTAGCGGGAATAAAAGACGGCTAGTGACAGCCACTAACGGTGGAGTTGGAGTTGGTTTTCGGTCATCTCTGGTAGACCTTGCAGCCATGTAACTTTGGTGCCGCATTTTTGGGTAAGCACCTATGAAGCAATGTAAGTGTTGCTTGTTAGGGGGAACATGGTGGACGAGGAATGTGCTATGGAAAATGTGTATTAAGTAGGTTTAGGTAGTCTGATTGATGTAGTGGACTATATAAAGGACCAAGATGTATTTGACTAAGTTAAATTTAGAAGTGATAACCATATAATTGGAATAATATAGATGGAATTGTCAAAGTTTGACGAATGATATAACTGAAGACATAGAGATGAATTCTACAGTGTATCGATATATTAAGTTAGCACAGAGAGTAAGGAATAAGGATTTACTTTTAAGAGATCCAGCTTACGGAAGTGGGACTTAACAGTGTGATGATTGTTAATTTCCGGTAGCGCGTAAGAATAAGTTGTGTTTTGTATATAAATCAAATTATTTCCTAGAAAAGTTTGCTGAGTTAATTGCGGCTTAGCAATATTAATTCAGTATTATGACATGCCTGATTAAGCACAAGACATTTATGCCATTTCAGAACGTACTCATTTACTTTTTGGATGGAGATAATCTTGAGATTAAGTTATAATTGTGTAAAGACATTAACTATAGTATTTAAAATTGCTGGTTAAGTAATTCCATCTTGCCTAATATAATTCTCACTATTTTGTTTTTCAATTTGTTTACAAATATTTTTATGATTTCAATCATAGTATGAAGAAAGGAATTTTCTGTTATAACTGCTTACGTCTAATTTTAAGCATGACATAGGTAAGTAATAACAGCTTGCTTAAATGATATTAGTAGTTTGTATGTTAACAATTAGAGTAAGTGGCAATTATTTGTTTAAAACTAAAAGATTGGATATTTGATATGGTATAATTAGTATTGGAGTACTAATGAAACTCAGATGTTATATTATTGACATACAAATTTATGTGATGACTTTACTTTGTCTAAACAAATTAATACACGTTGAAAGAGTAGATCGTGAGACGGAAAATTATGACTAGTATGAATATTAAGATTATATCAGATACCTGAGGAGATAATACTAATTGTTTGATGCAAAGAAGGCAAGCAACACTACCGTTAGACCTATTGATCGAAAACATGGACTAAACCCAAATTACTGGAGAGGAAACTAATAGTGCCAGAGACGGGATGGAGAAAGGACAGCATGCTGGGAATTAGCCTAAGACAGGGGGCTTGTCAAACTCATTTTAGCCTCAGGGCCACCATAGGGGAAAATCTATTCCCAAAGTGGGCGGACCGGACTGTCACTTTCTTTAAATATCCACAGAAACACCATTCATTTACGGAACTTTATCAGGGTGCATAAGTCTATCGTGCAGCATGTAAGATGGGATTACCCCACTGTTTATTTACTCCTGAACCTGGCATCCTTTTTTAGCTTCACAAGTGCATCACGATTAGGCTACACATGGAGTGGCAGCCAGTTCAGGATGTCATTAAACGTGCTTGTGCGTGGGAGACTTGAAGCGCAAGCTTTGTTTGTGATTGTTCATTACAGAGAATTACTGCTTACAAAGATATGTGATTCCAAAACATGCACAACACTTTTGCAACAAGGCTGTCAGCCGGGTAATCCTGGCAAGAGATGCTGGAAAAACGTGTCCAAGCCAGCTGCGCAACATTGCGCCTTTCAAAATCTGAGTAACACTGCAAGTCTATTATTTCTAGTTGGATGTTGACGGCAGATCAGAGCATTCACGGAATGGCGAGCAAAAAAATTTGAAGAGTCTTTCTCCGTTACCAAAAATCTGGAAGCGTTGCTCAAAAAGCCCGCAACTAGTCACTGTTATTTTATCTTTAAACCGCTCATGTCTGCGGCATGTTGGGTCGGCCACATTCTTTCATGACCAGGAAAGTGGAGCAGCATCACCACCGCGAAGTTGTGTCTCCACAATGACAGCTCAAATTTGAATCACATATGCTGTTAATTAGTAATGCGTGACAACTTTGGTGACACCCTTTGCAGCATTCTGTTCAAGTTATTCAGGTGTTCTGTACCATCACCATAAATGGGCAAGGTCTGCAATCCATTCTGGTGACTTAAATTTGTAAACAGCTGGTTTCCCCTGTTTTTCCATGAACTATTTGATTGCCCCTCGAAATCAAGAAGCGCCTCAGCACAGAATATTGACTACCATAGTACCTCGGTGTGGTATGGCAGGGCCCATAGTGTGGTCCCCTTTCTCTCTGAGAAGGCTGTCAAAGTGACGATGATTCAAGGACTCTGGATCGGATGAAAATTTACAGTTCGGACGGGACCAATCCATGACCAATTCAATCTTCAAAGACTTGCAACACAATGCCCTCTGATCGTCAAAAAAATATCAAGGAAAAGCCAAAAATCAAGTCCTCCATTGCAGCCGCACCTTCTATCTAATTTTGTCCCAACACCTACTTTTCTTCTCCGGTATTGAAGGTGCCACCATCCGTAGCCAGGCTGACAGTGCGAGGACCCAGAGGCCCACTCCAGCCCTGTCCAGCGCTCCGACGAGGGCGGTGAAAATATCAGCTGCTGTGTGTGTACCGTCATGGCACCAACTCCACGAATCCTCGGTGAGGGTCAAAGTGGTCATACTAGCGGATGAATAACGCCAGTTGCGCAACATCTGTAGTCCTGCTTCATCGATTGCAACTGAAAAACCCATTAAATGCCTTACTTGCGCTCAATTGGCTGGTCCAAATCCTCGCAAGATCAGAAATCCTGTATGCAAACTGTGTTTCTTGTCAGGCTGAATTTTTCAAAAGCTGACGCTATCAGGGCAACAGTCTCTGCAGCTTTCAGCAGGCCTGTCTTCACAAATTCACCCTCACTAAATGGTTTTGAAGCCAATGCATTTCATTAGCAATCTAAGGTAGATGGCTTTCACTGCAGCATCACGTATTATCGGCTACGAGGAAAACACAGACTGCCCTGCTCTTTCAAGAGCCGTTAAAAGTTCATTTACCCTTCTATAGTCTGCTGTCCTTGCAAGTTGTGTATTTTTCGGCATGAAGATGTCTCATAGTGGGCGAAGGTATATTCCTATTCAGCACTAAAACCTGCTGTGGAAACATACCAAACACACAGGTTTCCCATTCAATGTCTGTGAATAAATAGGAATGATGGACCCATTTTTCTTGGAAAACGCTGTCACTGTGTACACTTTTCTCTTTTTGACAGAGACAGGTTGGGGCAATGAGGGTGCAAAGCGTGTAAATGTTTCAAAGTAGAAGACGTAGGGAGCTTAGCTTCCAGGCCAAGCTGTCAGTCCTACTTGCTCGGCCCCGGGATAAACAGTGCGTTTACTTGTTTGATGTTTTTATCAAAGATGGCGACACTTGTACTAAATCACAAAGAAGCCCATTAACGAGTATTGGCTGTCACCGACCGTTGCCTTTTACTGAATTACGAAAATATTTCACCGTTATTTTATTTTGCTGTGCAAATGTTTATAACATTATAAAAATTATAATGTTTATAATAAAAAAAATTAATCATAAATACTCATAGCATTAGTAAAAATAACGTTTTTCCCGACACTTTTAAGGAAAGGTGAATAGGTACGGTCACAAAGTCTACTAAGTGTCTCATTGTGGCTTACGCATAGCAGAGCCATCAATGTGTAGAGACATGTCACAAAAAAAAAAAAAATTTTTTGTTCATTTTCCCGGCGGGAACGGGTTAACATAATGGCTATGCCCATCAGTGGACACATCAGAACAAGCAGTTTTCTTCATTTAAAATTCTGCAAGCTAATTTTAACTTCAAAATCATCTCGCGGGCCGGATTTCAAACCGTTCGCGGGCCTGATTTGGGCCAGCGGGCCGTAGTTGACACCCTGGCCTAAGAGATAGGATGAGGGCGACGTGGATAAGGGAACAGAACAAAATAGAAGATATACTGCGAGCATCAAAAAGAAAAAAGTGGAAGATAGATAATATAAAGAGACCAAGGGCCAGACCAATGACAAAATGGCGCGACGAAATAACGAAATTTGGGGAGCGAGACTGTGTGAAACAATAAAAACACAGACAAAAGTGAAAAAGATTGGGAGAGGCCTACGTCCGAGTGGATGACTTAGGCTGATGATGATGATGATGATGATGATGATGCTGATGATGATGATGAGGATGATATATATATATATATATATATATATATATATATATATATATAGGCTGTTTGTGTTCTGTGTGTGGGTGGTGGGTGTGTGTGTGTGTGTTATATATATATTTATATATATATATACTATATAGAGATATATCTCATATATATTAGTGTGTGTGTGGGTGTGTATGTGTGTGTGTAGTGTGTGTGTTGTGTGTGTGTGTGGTGTGTGTACCACACACACACATCTATATTATATATAGCTAGATAGATAGATAGATAGATAGATAGAATAGATATAGATATAGATATTAACATAAGGTGTATATACTTACATTACTGATAATTATATATATATATATATATATGATATATATATATATGTATTATATATACATGTATATAACTTATACATATAATATATACATTAAATATAGACTAAGATAGATAGATAGATTAGATAGATATAGATATATAGATATAGATGTAGGATATAAACGCCGATGTGCACAAGCGTTAGCGCGCCATCCAATCAGGCAAGGTGTTTTGAAACTGGCCAAAATAATCACACAATAGTGAATCGAGCAACGGCCATATCGTGCCAGTCTTGAGTCCGATGATCTAACCACTCGACCACCGCGGGCCTGTATGGTAGTATGTATATATATATGCATATATATCTATGTAGGATGTTATATATATAATATGTATATACGTATATATATACACCTATACTATACACACACAGACAGACGCACACACCTTACACAAACACCCCACACACACACACACACACACAACACACACCACACACACACACACACACACACACACAACACTACACACACACACCACACCACCCACACCACCACCACCACCCCCCCCCCCCCCACCCCCCCCCCCCCCCCCACACCACCCCCCCATACCCCCACCCCCCCCACCTCCCCCCCCCCCACCCCCCCCCCCACCCAACCCCCCACCCACCCCCCACACACACCCACCCCCCCTCCCCCACACACCCCCACACCGGCCTCCCACCAAAGGTCCACCCGCCTCTCCGTGGACAGGCCCCTGGGCACCCTACCACGTACTCCCTATAAGCGCATCACCCCCCTGAACACTACAGTTACGTATCCTGCTTGTGACCACGGCGGGATCACACCCTGACCCTCCCGTTACCAACCACCAACACAAACACCAAAACCAAAAAAATAAAAAAAAAAAAAAAATATATATATATAAGAAATATAAGATATATTAGAGATAGTTAGAGATTGAGATATACGGATATATATCGATAGATAGATACACACAGTATATATATAGATATATACACACAAAATACATATATATACACATAAACACATACCACACACAACACACACACACACACACACACACACACACCACACAACACACACTACCACACCACACAATATATATAATATTTATATATTATATATATATATATTATATGTGGTGTGTGTGTGCGTGGGTGTGTGTGTTGTGTGGTGGGTGGTGTGTGTGTGTGTGTGTGTGTATATATGTATGTATATATGTTCACACACACACAAACTCACACACCCACACACACACACACACCACACACACACACACATCCGGTTTCGACTGACTTCCCTTCTCCTTATCCTCAGATCTGATGATCTGATTCAAATGGAAGAGTGTTTACCATTCATATATATATATATATATATATATATATATTAATATATATTATATATAATATATATATATATATAATAATATATATATACAGTCTTCCAATAACACACACACACACACACACACACACACATTATATATATATATATATATATATATATATATATATATAATATATTATATATATATATATATATATATATATATATATATAAGCGAAGAGTGGCTTCAGTAACAATAAAACTAAACAATAGGTACAACTTAAAGATTGTTCAAGTCTATGCTCCAACCTGCAGTCATAGTGATGAAGAAATAGAGAGCTTCTATGATGTTCATTTAGCCAGCGAGAGAGTAAAAACCCATTTCACAATAATAATGGAGATTTTAATGAAAAAAATAGGTAAAAAGACAGTGGGAGAAACCGCAATAGGGAATCACGGAATAGGTACTAGGAATGAGAGGGGACAAATGCTAGTTGTTTTGCGGAGGCTCGATCACTCAAAATCATGAATACATTCTTCGAAAAAAGACTAGAGCGGAAGTGGACTTGGAAGTCGCCATCTGACATCAAAAACGAAATTGACTTCATAATTTCAAATAGGCGCGATATAGTAAAAATGTGGAAGTTATTAATAAAGTAAATGTTGGCAGCGACCATAGAATGGTCAGAGGCCAAATTAAATTACACCTCAGAAGGGAAAGGAGTAAACTCATACGAAAACCACAACCAAATTTATCTAACTTGAAGACCAGAGCGACAGAATTTAACCTTAACATCCAAAACAGATATTCACTTCTCAGCGACGAAGATCTCAACATTGACCAAATCAACAAACAGTTCAATGACATAATAAAGGAATCTGCACTAGAAGTAGGCGGTAAGAACGTCAAGCAAAGCTCCAGCAAGTTCTCGGTAGTAACTAAAGAGCTTATGCAAAAACGTAGGGCCATGAAATTATCGTCAATCAGGGACAAGATAGAATTAGCCGAACTAACAAAGACTATAATTAAAAAGAAAAGGGAAGATGTACGGAAATTCAATACTCAAATAATAAATGAAACAGTAATATCAGGTACTAGCATGAAAACAGTTAAAAGGAGACTCGGTATAGGGAGAAATCAATTGTATGCAATAAAGAAACCAGATGGAGAAGTAACATACAATAAGAATGAAAACATAAGAATAGTGGAGGACTTTTACAGGGATATATACAACTCAAATGAACAGCCAGGATAGAAGCGAATGCGGTAACTAGAGACGTACCTAACATCACAACAGAAGAAATAAAAAGAGCGCTTAAAGGCATGAAGAGAGGGAAACACCAGGGGAAGACGGAATTAGTATAGACCTTATAATAGATGCAGGAGAAATTGCAACAGTGAAACTAGCCAATCTTTTTAACAAATGCCTTATCAACGGGAAAGCCTGGAAAAATGCAACAATTACTTTGATACATAAAAAAGGGGACAGAAAGGATCTAAAAAACTACCGATCAATAAGCCTCCTTTCAGTTACTTACAAACTATTCACAAAAGTCATTGCAACTCGCATCTCTGATAGTCTGGATTCTAACCAGCCTAGAGAACAAGCAGGCTTTCGCAGTGGATTCTCAACAAAGACCACATCCACACGCTCACCCAAATAAAAGAAAAAAAAAACGAATATAGGAAACCACTGTGTATGGCATTCATCGATTACGAAAAGGCATTTGACTCTGTAGAGACACCAGCAGTACTAGAAGCTATCCGAAAACAGGGAGTAGAGGAGGTATATTGTAAAATACTGGAAGATATATACAAAGATGGGACAGCAACCATCAAGCTCCACTCCGAAACCGACAAAATACCAATTAAAAAGGTGTGTTAGACAGGGCGATACCATCTCACCAAAACTGTTACAGCTTGTCTTGAGGAAATATTCAAAAAGCTAGAGTGAATGGAAAGGGTATCAAGATAGGAGACGAATATCTAAACAATCTAAGATTTGCAGATGATATTGTTCTCTTCAGTGAATCTGCAAATGAAATGCAACAACTAATAAATGATCTAAATAGAGAAAGTCTGAAAATCGGACTTCGGATGAACAAGAAAAAGACTAAGATCATGTTCAACAGTAGAGTTCAGTTCGAATAGATACAAGAACAAGGCGAAGTGCTAGAGGTAGTGGACAAGTATATATACCTAGGACAACTCGTACAGGCAAACACATCTAGCGAAGAGGAAATTAAGCGACGCATCAGTCTAGGCTGGAGCGCCTTTGGCAGACACAGTAGCATACTAAGAGGTTCTTTGCCATTATGTTTAAAAAGAAAAGTCTTTAACCAATGTGTCCTACTGTCGTGGATAAGACACGCATTATTCGTAAACAACACGAGGCAGAGCGGACGCACCATCCGGTCGCGACATCAAAATAGAACAATACGGCGAAAATGATCAGAAAAAATGGTAAACAGGAAGATGACCCATGACGTCAAACTGAGCGCGTGTTCACGCCATGACTAACAGAAACTTCTAGAAGCCACGAATACGAAAACAACTAGTTGGAGGCGATCACTAGATATATCACAATACTCCAGTCGGGGATCAAGAAAATAACACGGAAGGCAGATAGACAAAAGTTAAAGTGATAAATACAGTGTTGAAAATTTGCTGGGACATAGGAAAACTCCTGACGCAGATAGTTTTCAAATAAGTGAAGAGAAATTATATTCATGATAACTGTTCAGGGTGTGACCGGAAGGGCTCCCATAGCGGGAATAAAAGACGGCTAGTGACAGACTAACGGTGGAGTTGGAGTTGGTTTCGGTCATCTCTGGTAGCACCTTGCAGCCATGTCACTTTGGTGGCATTTTTGGGTAAGCCCTATTGAAGCAATTTAAGTGTTTCTTGTTTAGGGGGAACATGGTGGACGGGAATGTGCTATGGAAAATGTGTTTTAAGTAGGTTATAGGTATTTCTTGATTGATGTGTGACTATATAAAGGACCAAGAATTGTATTTGACTAAGTTAATTTTAGAAGTGATAACCATATAATGGAATATTATAGATTGATTGTCAAGTTGACGAATGATATAATGAAGACATATAGATTTGAATTCTAAGTGTACTGATATATTAAGTTAGCACAGAGAGTAAGGAATTAATGATTTACTTTTAGAGATCTCAGCTCTACGGAAGTGTGACTTAACAGTGATGATGATTGTTAATTTCCGGTAGAGCGTAAGAATAAGTTTGTGTTTTGTATATAATCATTAATTATTTCCTAGAATAAGTTTGCTTGAGTTAATTGCGCTTAGCAATATTAATTCAGTATTATGACTGCCTGATTAAGCACAAGACATTTTATGTCCATTTTCAGAACGTACTCATTTACTTTTTGATGGAGATAATCTGAGATTAAGTTAATAATTGTGTAAAGACATTAACTTAGTATTTTAAATTGCTTGGTATAAGTAATTCATCTTGCCTAAATATAATTCTCACTATTTCTGTTTTCAATTTGTTTACAAATATTTTTATGATTTCAATCATAGTATGTGAAGAAAGGAATTCTTTATTAACTGCTTACGTCTATTTTAAGCATTGACATAGGTTAATTAATAACAGCTTGCTTAAATTGATATTATGTAGTTTGTATGTTAACAATTAGAGTAAAGTGGCAAGTTATTTGTTAAAACTAAAAGATGGATATTTGATATGGTATAATTATTGTATTGGAGTATAATGAACTCAGATGTTATATTATTGACATACAAATTATGTGATTGACTTTACATTGTCTAAACAAATTAATACAAGTTGAAAGAGTAAGATCTGTGAGAGAAATATGACTAGTATGAACTATTAAGATTATATCAGATACTGAGGAGATAATATAATTGTTGATGCAAAGAGGCAACAACACTACCAGTTATGACCTATGATCTGAAACATGGACTACAACCAAATTACTGGAGAGGAAACTAATAAGTGCCCAGAGAGGGAGGAAAGACAGATGCTGGGAATTAGCCTAAGACAGGGGTGTCAAAATCATTTTAGCTCAGGGGCCACATAGGGGAAAATCTATTCCCAAGTAGGCCGGACCGGACTGTTCACTTTTTTTAAATATCCACAGAACACATTCATTTTCACGGAACTTTATCAGGGTGCATAAGTCTCTCGTGCAGCATTGTAAGTGGGATTACCCCACTGTTTATTTTACTCCTGAAACCTGGCATCTTTTAGCTTTCACAAGTGCATCAATATTAGGCATCACATCCTGAGTGGCAGCCAGTTTCAGGATGTCATTCAAGTGCTTGTGCGTGAGCCTTGAGCGCAGCTTTGTTTGTTGATGTTCATTACAGAGAATACTTGCTTACAAAGATATGTGATTCCAAACATGCACAACACTTTTGCAACAAGGGCTGTCAAGCTGGGGTAACCTGGCAAGAGATGCTGGTAAAACGTGTCCAAGCCAGCTGCCGCAAACTTGCCCTTCAAATCTGAGTCACACTGCAAGTCTATTATTCTAGTTGGATGTTGACGGGCAGATCAGAGGCATTCACGCTGAATGGCAGCAAAAAAATTTGAAGTCTTTCTCCAGTCACCAAAATCTGGAAGCGTTGCTCAAAATCCCGCAATAGTCCTGTTATTTTATCTTTAAACCGCCTCATGTCTGCGGCATGTTGGGTCGCGCACACATCTTTCAGACAAGGAAAGTGAGCAGCATCACCACCCGCGAGTTGTGTCTCCCACAATGACAGCTTCAATTTGAACTCACATATGCTGTCATAGTACTGCGTGACAACTTTGGTGCACCCTTGCAGCATTTTGTTCAAGTTATTCAGGTGTTCTGTAACATCCACCATAAATGCAAGGTCCTGCATCCATTCTGTTGACTTAAATTTTAACACTGGTTTCCCCTTTTTTTCCATGAACTATTTGATTTCCCCTCTTAAATCAAAGAAGCGCCTCAGCACAGCATCTTGACTTAACCATCTTACCTCGGTGTGGTATGGCAGGCCATAGTTGTGGTC
>NC_051411.1:19687290-19707290 GCF_015228065.2 Penaeus monodon
TATACATTTAAGTTCTTTTATTCTACTTGTTAAAGGTGGAACGATTGTTAATGCTTGGAGAGCCGTGATTGGAGTTGGCCTAAGACATCCGATTGCCTTTCTTAGTAGTTGATTTTGTAAAGTTTCTATTTTTCTTAATTCTGTTTCTTTTGCTGCTCCATAGATTGTTATTCCATATTCCATTTTTATTTTTATATATTTCTTATGTTTGCTCCTGTTTAATGATTTTTTTTCATTATATTCATTCTACTTAATGTATCTGCTTTTAAATGTTCTATGTGCTTTTTTTTTTTTTTTTTTTTTTTTTTTTTAGTTTGAGGGCAGCTAATGTTAAGCCAAAAATGTTGTGACTTTGAGTATATTTAAGTTTTGTATTATCTACTCTTGGTAATTGGTTTATCTTTTTGTTTGAAAAGCACATTAATTTACTTTTTGTGAAATTTTTTTTAAATCCCAATAATTGGCCCATTCTTTTAGCTTTTGTAATTCTATTTCTATCTTACTTCGAATAGTTTTTTTTTCTCCTTGTTAGTCGGGTTATGTCATCTGCATATATTATTTCCTTAATTTCTTTTGATATTTTTAGGTCATTTAGCAATGCATTAAATAGAATTGGACGTATTGGTGAACCTTGAGGTACGCCACTTTGTGTTGTTTCTATTTCTGATTTTTTTTTTAATCTTCTTTCTAACAGGTCATATATCGATTTTAGAGGTTTTCCTATAATTGCTAGTTTTGACATTTTTATTAATGTTTCATGATTAACTGTGTCAAATACTTTCCTAGATCAATACATGCTACTATGATGTACTTTTTCCTATGAAAGCTTTATTTATGGCTGTCAATTGTGAGTAGTGCATCAGTAGTATTTCTATTAGGTCTAAAACCTGTTAGGTCTTGATCTAACTTGCTGTCACGTGCTAACCACCATATTAATCTTTTTGTATTAATAATTTCAAATATCTTGCCAATACATGAAATTCTGATAATAAATTTATAAGAGTTTGCTTCAGATGGATTTTTTCCCGGTTTTATTATAGGATTTATTAGTACATTTTTTAAATGATTCCGGGTATTCTCCTTTGGATTAATGTGATCTAAAGTTAATCAATATTGACTCTGGTATATTATTTGCTACATTTTTGTAAAATCCGTACGTAGGTGGAGGTGGAGTTTTAAAATCTAATGTAGTACAGATTTTTTTTCCATGATTCCTTTTTTGTTTTCATAATTGTAAGTCTAGCTTGTGCTAATATATATATATATTTTTTGTATTTTTGTTGTTTTTTTATTGAAGCTTTTTTCTCCATTTGTTGAAAGCTCTATTCTTTTCTTTTATGATGTCATTACATTCACATTTATTTGGTTTATCTTTATATTCTTGGGTTTCCATTTGAAAGTATTTTTGAGCTGTATTCTTTATCATTTCTGTAATTTTATCAAATGAAGTCAATTTACCTTTTTCTGTACTGTTTAGTTCTCTTTGGATATCCATCCATTCTTCATTCGTATATTGCCTTTTTTTAACAAACTATTATCTTTATGTGTGTTATCTTTTAATATTACTGACAGGTGGTCACTATCTAGGTGATATGCCGTTTTAATTGTATATTATTTAAGATTAGTGATCCAAAAACTAGGTCTATGGTGAATTTTTTGGCTGTTTTGGGATCAATTCTAGTTTGATTTGTTGGGTTTAACATTATTACATTATTTTGACTTATCCACTTTATTATACATTCGCCTGTTTTATTATTTTTTTCCTGGCATTGCAGTATGGATGATGAGCATTGAAGTTCCCCATTAATAATTTTGGATCTGTGATTTGATCTAAATAGTATTAATATGTTCAACCATTGTTTTTGTAGTTTATTTTTATTCCTAGAATTTCTAATTTATCACTATATCTATCTCTTAATTTGATTTCTTTTAATTGTAGATAATTTTTATACATATAACTTCCTCCTATTTGATTTATTCTGTCTTTTCTGATTATTGTATGGTGAATTTATCTTTTTCTTTTAACCACGTTTCTGTTATGGCTATTATGTCTGGGTTTCTTTGTGCATCAGATATTTTATATTTGTTTTCTTGTTCAACACGGATCTTGCATTCCATAATATAAAGTTGTTCATTTTTAAAAATCGACATTGTTTTAACATATTGCTAATTTCATTTTTTACCTCCATTATGTTTTGAATTGTTGATTTGATTTGTTAAAGTTATTATTTTTAGTTTTCATCTTAAATATGTTTTAGTTATCTTTGTCCAGGAAAAGTCTTCTACATTTCTCTCATTATTATCGTTTGTGTTATCTCTATGTATTATTGGGGTTTGTAATGACCATGTAATTGGTGAATTTAATGTGTCTTTTGTTTGTTGTGTGTTGCTTGAAATGCATGTTTTGTTTCTGTTTGGGGTTCTTTGGCCTAAAGTGAGGCTTTGCGGTTCTGTCAATTTCTGTGCATGTTTGAGTTATGTTATCTTCTGTAGGTTGAAGTGATGTGCTTTCATGGACTTGTGTATTATTTGTTTTGTTTTCCTTGTTTGTTTGCGTCTTTTTATTTGTTTCTTGTGTTTCACTACTTACTTTTTTGTTAGGGGTTTTAGTTGTTGTAATTGTCTTTTTATCTCTAAGTTATTTGGTGTTGTGTTTTCTTTGTTTATTTCCTGTGCTAATTTGTGCACTTTACATTCTTTTGTGTTTGGTAAGTGATTTTCATCACAATAGAAGTAATGTGGGTTATTTTTACAATCGTTAAAACTATGTTTGCTACAGTTACTGTTTTTACATATTACTATTCCATGGTCGTACCTTAGACAATTATATCAGTTGGTACAGGGAATCTGTATTGTCTGACTGGTAGCTAGTCTGGCCTATAGCTACTCTTTTGGGTGAAGTTCCTCTAAAAGTAATTCTTAGTGATTTAGTTGGTATCCCTTTTTCTTCATTTTTTTGTCATTATTTTGTCTTTATTCTTATTACGTCTATTATTTCATTTGGATCATATCCTAATGTTCTTATTTTCTCTTTCATGTTTTCAATATTTAAGTCTGTTTCAACTGGGTATATTGTTCCACTGGAACAGTTTGTGTATTATTTGAATTTGGTTGTTTGCATATTATTTCCCGGTTTCCTAGTTTCCTTGTTTCTTTTAATGGTCTTAATTGGGATATATCTTTGATTTGAAATCTGAAGGCTTTACTAGTACTCTTAGGGAATCTTCAACTACGTGTTTCTGAAATGCTGATTTATTTGTGGCTTTTGTTAATTTTAGTGGATTGTTAAAATTAGTGGTTGCAGATCAATCTTTAATTGAATAAGTACTATGGGATTTTAATTTCCTGCCTCCATATTTGCTTGGTTATTACTTGTTGGTTGGGGTTCTTCCGGTGTTTTCCATCCGGCTTCTTTGTTTTTCGGTTGTTTTAAGATTGGGTTTTCTTCGTTATCACTTTCTAATTCTTCTCTTGTTCTCTTTGTTTGGTTTTCATGGTCCATCAGGGTCTTCACTTGGATCAGAATTGAGATTAGTGTCTATAAGATTAGGATTTTCACTACACTCGAAAGGTGATTTTCACTCAACAGTTTCAATCCGTTCTTCTCTCTCCCTCCCTCCCTCTTCAAGGCGGCAAGCATTTTTGATATGCTCATTTTTATAACATTAAAGAAATTACACTTCTTTTAAACAATATATGAAGAACACAAGGAGTATGTAGTATATAATCGATCAGTACTTACTTTGCCGTGATGATATCGACAAAACTGTGTTGGTTTTCATTGGTTTTGTGAAGGAGTGAGGGTCCTACTACGATAATGTTGTTTACACACATCATCCTTTATAGTATATATAGTTTATATCTAGACTTTATACAGCATATTTATTATTGAGTCCTTACAGAGTCTATATATACAAAGGCAATATTGTAAATATTAAATACGTCCTTTTCGCATCAGGATCTTCATTAATTTTGGATGTTTGTCAGCCTAACCATGGATCCACTGGAGGTGGAGAGCCTTTGGTAGCTCTGACTTTTGTGAGTTTGTCTTTTCTCACTTCAGGATTTCTCTGTGTATCTTTTCTCTTTGCTGACTTTACCTGGGTAAGGTCCAGTAAGGTAAGGTTCTGCCACTGCACAGATTCAGCCTGTTCTGGCTCTGCTGTGAGGCATGCCAGGGTTGGGGTGGGGAAGGGAGTCTTGTCCTGGTGTGAGGGTGGAGCTGCTATGGCTCTTTCAGCTTCCTCCCCTTCAAGACTGCAACAGTCTGGGTCATTGCCGTCATGGCAACCAGGATTGTCTTCTCTGCTTCCTCACTCGACCTCCCCAAAGCTGTTGCTGCTGCAGTGACTACAGCACTTGTTAAAGAGGAGATTATAATTTCTTGGGGAGGCTTTTGCAGTGTTCTTTGAACCTTTATTCCTGTAGTTCTTTTTCTGCATTTTTGAAATGGTCGGAAACTCCTTTTATTAGAGATATACAGTATCGGCCGTGGAGGCTTCCTTCCTCTTAGGATTGATTGACTGATTATTTCAAATTATCAGGTCAGCATGTAGGAGAGGAAAACGAATATCACGGTCTGAGCGGCAGCTGCCTTGACCTTCCGATCAGCTCGCTCATTCTCACTGATACCAACATGTGCTGGCACCCAATACAGTGTTATCTTTTACATGTTGACATCTGTGCAACCCAAATCTTGAACCTCCCAACACTAACTGGATGATTGCTTGCAAGGGACTACGAGAGTCACAATATTTCACAATAGAATGGTTCATAAGAGAACTAGTCATCTTAACTGCTGCAAAGGATGGCATGTAACTCTGCAGTGAAGATCGAGGCTGCTAGAGAAAGACTGCCAAATGTACTCTTCCTTCTGCGCACTGCTGCCAAGCCCACGCCATTTTCATCTGTATATATTGCATCTGATCTTTGGTACTTAGAAATGTGCTGAAGAAATCTCTCTGACCTTTCCCAATTCCGACCAAATCCAGCTGACTTGACTGGTCTAATGGGGGAATTGGGGAATTCCACAGCTGGAACCTTAGTGAGATTTAAATTTAGATCTTCCACGAGATTCCTCATTCTCCTACCATTAGATTGGCTATTCTCAAGGGGTTGAATCCCAATTTGTAGATCACGGAATCCTTTGTAGTCTCGTGTAGTAAATCTTATTCATATAATCCCAGTGTAATGAAAGGGGTGGTTCTCCACTCTCAGCATACAGGGACTCCACAGGTGAAGACTCTGAAAGCCCAGTACAGATTCTGAGAGCTTCATTATGAACCAAGTTCAACATCCGGAGAACAGTGGGAGTTGCAGATGAAAAAGCCTCACATCTATAGTCAAGCTTACTATGAATAAGCACTGGGTAAAGCTGTAGAAATGTGCGGCTGCACCCCAAAATAGATATGAAAGAACCTGCGAAATACTAAGCGTTTTTGTGACTTTCACTTTTAACTGTTTGATGTAAGCCTTTGGTCAAAAATTAGACCCAAGTACTTCACCTCTTAGACAAATTGCAGTGGGTTTGCTCCTAAATAGAGGGAAGGATGGAACTTTCCTTGTTTGTGGAAATGTATAGCCATGGTCTTGCTTGGAGAAAATTTGAACCTATGGCATGTTGCCTATTGTACAACTTGATTTATTGCAGTCTGCATGTGTCTTTGCACATCCTATAAGCTTCCTCCTGAGCAATACAGTGTAAAGTCATCCACATACAGATTACATGAGACAGCCTTGGTACAGCCTTTACAATGTCATTTATAGCAATGGCAAACAGAGTTACACTTAAGAAACTGTTTTCCCCCCGAACTCTAAACTTCCTGTCAGCAAGCAAGCTTTGTATGAAAGTAGGTAATGCTCCTCTTAAACCATGTCATACAGCTTCATATGCCATGCTTCCAAGTAGTATCATAAGCCTTTTCAAGGTCAAAGAAGACTGCTAACATGTGACTTGTTGTGCGAAGAATTCTTTATAGCAGTTACCACCCTCACAAGTGCATCAGTGTTGATCTCAATTTTCTAAGCCCATATTGATATGGGGTCAGCATGTTTTCCTTTTCTAGCAGCCATGTCAACCTGAAGTTTACCATTTTCTCCATCAGCTTGCAGATGCAGCTGGTGAGAGAAGTTGGTCTGTAAGTTCCTGGTGTGGAAGCACCCTTACCAGGTTTAGGAGCAGGAATGATTATAGCCTCTTTCCATGTGGATGGCACTGTGCCCTCCCTATAGATGCTATTGAATAGGTCCATCAGGAACTTCTGGGAGCTCTCCGGTAAGTGAGATATCATTTGATATGGAATATCGTCACTTCTTGGGGCAGTCTTACAGCAGAGCTGCAATTTGTATGGAGTTCTGCTGCAGTCCTACGAAAAATGCCACTGGGCGTCATTCCTGTTCAGCCCGAAGAGTGGAGAATCGGGCAGTATAAGATGCTCATTTGCAACATTTTTTTTGACTGTGATGATTATGCCATCTACCTTCAAAGAGGTGGTGACATGGATGTGCTCTTTCCAGCAATCTTATGCACCTTGTTCCATACCCATACTAAGGGGGTCCCAGAGTTAATCAAGGAGACATACTGTCTCCACAACATCCATCTAGCCTCCTTTAACACTCGCCTGGCCTTGGCTTGGGTCCTTTTGTAATAGGTCAAGGTTACATCACTGGGGCATTGCTTCAACTGCCTTAATGCAGCTTTTTTTGTTCTGACAGCTTGTTGGCATTCATCAGACAACCACTACTTTTGGGGATAGATGCTCCTGCTGCAAGGTCAATTAAGTGATTAACAGCATCTTGAACACATTGGAAATCGTTCACAGATCCCTGCATACTGCAGTTGATCTAAAAAAGATTCCAGTCTGCATGTTCAAGTTGTCATCTCTGCACTCCATCAGCTGGAATACCATTCACCTCCTCCAAAAGCATTGGAAAGTGGTTATTTCCATGACCTGCCAATTTAAAAACTCAACTGTGAATCAGGTGAACCAATTGACAGGTCTGTATTGGAGAATGTCCCAGTTTGAATTTGGAAATGTGTGGAAGTGCCCACTGTTCAGTAAACTGCATCTACTCCTAAGAACAAGACTCCAAGGCCCTTCTTCGAGGATTGCACAAGTGTCTCTCCAGAGGTGTTGCTGGCCATTGATATTTCCCAAGAGTAGAAATGGATGAGGCAACTGCCTAAGTAGATCTTCCAAATCATCTATGTTGAGATTATGTGGAGGAAGGTAGATGGATGCAACAGTGTAAGGTCGTGTCAAGCCTATTCTCACAGCCTTCACTTGCAGTGTTGTCTGCAGGGGGATAGTCTGGAAGGAAATACCTGATGTACCATTACTGCTACTCCTCCATGAGGTCCATTATCAAAGGTCCCACAATGAATCTGGAATCCTCTCAGGGAAATCAGAAAATTTTCCTTAGTCATAATCTCTTATAACAAAAACTGGGTTACATGAAGCTATCAGATGTTGCAGTTCTTCCAGTTTTGCATTAATTTTCTGACAGTTCCATTGGATTAGGGTATCCAGTTCTTCAAACTACCTCTTCATAAGTTTGGCAGCACCTGTGGTCAAGGCTTGCCCCACACCTTTAAGATTTCCCTTTCCAGGATGTTGGGAGTCCCTTTTGAAGGTTTATTTACCTGTGGATCTCGTTTCCACGGGCTTCTTTCGACAGGCTCAGGATTTTTTTGCCCGGGCAAAGGACGGACCTGAGCCTTTTTCCTCAGGGACATTTGCCTAGCAGTGGAGGCCCCTGTGGATGTGGTGGCAGCTAGAGCTGTCACCATTGAGGCCCCTGGAGCCCTGCCTGACGGCTCCAAAAGCCTCACTCTGAGAGGAATCTTTTGAACAGGCTCAGGATTCCTTTGCCTGGGCAAAGGACGTACCTGAGCCTTTGATTCTGGGGCATTTAGTAGTGGAGGCCCCTGTGGATGTGGTGGCAGCTGGGGCTGTCACCGTTGAAGCCTCTAAAACCTTAACCGATGGCTCCAAAGACCCTACTTTGGGAAGAGGAGTCTCCTCAATAGACCCCTCACTCCTACTCTGTTTCTGCTTTAACAACTCACCAGAGGCAGTTTCAGCAATTGAGGACTGAGGTTTAAAGGTACTGGCAGAGTGTGTGGTGTAAGAAGTATTGGGGCAAGGGATGGCAGGAAGGAGGATGGGCTAGAACCGAAGCAAAGGACTTCCCTGGTTGTGCAAACAGCACATGGGCATGTCGCTTTGTCTCTGGAAGCCTAACTTTCTCCTTGCTCCCTATTACCAATACTTCTTTTTCAAATTTGTATCTTTTACATTGCTTTGAAAAAGCTTCATGAACTTCTTTGTAGTGGTAACAGCATATTGGGCCTGGACAGTTTTCATCTCCATGATGACCTTGTTATACCACACTTTACACACTCTAGATCGTCCCATTTTCTTTAAAACAGCAAGAGTCAGCTCCATGCCCATAACCCTGGCAGTGGAAGCACCGCATAGGGTTGGGCACATATGGCTTTACCTTGAGGTGATACTATGCTAACTAAACTGATTCTGGAAGAACTAACGTTTCAAAGTTAGGAGAGCTGGTGCCGACTCTTCCAGACCATCAACTTTTTTCTTAAAACATTCTACTGCCACTACATTAAAATTCTTTAGTTTCTCTAAGAGTTTCTCCATAGAATATCTCATCAGGTCTTGGGAAAAGACAATGCCCTTACACTGATTGAAACTTGAGCCTCAGGAATGTCACATATTGCACACAGATGGTCACTCTCGTCTGATGACAAAACCTCAACTATCAGGCTATCATCTCGCTGTGGGGTGATGCTTGGATCACAGTGACACACCTCAATTATTTCCCGATGTACTTCAAAAATATCAAGATCTATGACTGATACACCATCAATGGTCTTCACTCCTAGGTACTTACTATATGAGATACTTTCATATTTATCAGGTAAGATTTTTTCTTTAATAGATTGAAGAAGACTTTTCTCCTTCTTAACCGGTTTGGGAGCCCAGGAACCTTTACGATTCTCATTCTTGCCCTTTGGAAGCTGGAAAGGTTCCAGAGTGACAACTTGTGATGTTCCAGAGGGAATGGGCAGGGAATTGCATAAGTCATCAGGGATAGAGCTAGATCTTTGTAAATTTGTACAAATTATAATTCTTAATTTCCTCACCCCCACCCCACCCACCATGGACTCCAACGAGGGGAAGCTATAGTTTGGCTCAAATTAGGGGGGTCTTGGTGCACCAGGAAGCCTTTTTGTCTCACCCCTCACTGGTGACCCCTCCAGCATGGGTAGCCCTCTGGTCAGGCTCACCACATCATTGGCTCCTCAAGCCCCCCCACTGCGACAAGGCAGCTTCTGTTAGGGAGATTTCTCTTAGGAGTTTGGGAACCTTTTCTCTTGTGTTCTGTCCCCAGGCATGGTGGCTGGGGGAGCAGGAACAAAGTCTGGTCGCTTTTAAGCAACCTCTTGTTGCCTGAGGCTGTCCCCTTTCCTGCTCCAAGCATGATGCCCCTTGGGGACCCTCCAGTTGGGTATCCCTCATCCGGCTCACCAATTCATTGGGACTTCAAGCCCCCCCACGGCGGAAAGGCGGCTCCTGTTAGGGGTCTTGGTGCACCAGGAGCCATTTTGTCAATCCTCACTAGTGTCCTCCAGTATGGGTATCCCTCTGGTCAGGCTCACCAGATCATGGGCACCCCAAGCCCCCACGGCGGCAAGGCGCTTCCGTTAGGAGGTTGGGAAATCTTTCTCTTTGTTCTGTACCCAAGCATGGGTGCCTAGGTGAGCAGGAACAAAGTTTTTTAGCACCTCCTTGTCGCCATGAGGGCTGCCTCTTTCCTTGCAGGCAAGCCAGGCTCCAGGCGTGATGCCCTTGGGCAAGTTCGGTTCTTGGTCCTTTAACCTTCCTTGTGCTTAAGGCACACCTCAGTGTTGTGTGCCTTGCTACAAATGCCCACATTTAGGCTTGGCTTTGCAGCTAGCCTGGTGGTGCCTATATTTTTGGCACTTTAAACCCGGAGTGGCCAGACACGTAGGTTCTTAGCTGAAGGCGCCCCAGTTACCAAAATCATGGGTAGTGATTGGGGCTCCTTTCAAGGTCACCAGGACTTGCCCGGTTGAGCTCTTTCCCTTTCGACATTCGGAAGCCCCCACTCATACGAAAGTGAGAAGCCAAGTAGCACCAGCCTGACTCTCCTATTGTCGGATTCAGTGGCGAGAGACACACTTTCCTCCCCTCATTAAGCTCCTCGGTTTCCTGCAGGAAAATTTCCCAAAAAGCTTGGTCTTTGGCATAATAATCATGCCCTAGTTTCTAGCAACCCAGATTGAAAATCGGATTTTTCTTTGCATCTCCAGCGCTCTTACCAATTGGTAGGCATTGTCGAAGCCTTCAGGTTTAGAGGGAACCTTAAACTGTGGGAAATGCCTAGGGGGTTCAGACTCCCCTCAGTGTCTGTCTCCAGCCTGGGTCATTTTGGAATGCTCTTTCGCCTTTAATTCTGGGCTGCGGTCGTGGGAGCAGCAGCTGTTTTGGCTGGTGCAGCTTGTGCTCCCATCTCGGTCAGGGAGGACGTCCGAGGGGTACCCAGAGGCCCCTCTGATTTGGGTGCTGGCCTAAAGAGGCCAGCACAAGAGTCCATCTGTTGGATTATCTCATGGACAGACATGTTTTTTGGGCTGATAGAGTGTCCATTTTAGCAGCAGGTGTCACAGAGTCAACCTACACTTTGGATTTTCGTTTGCCACTAGAAAGCATGTATGACTTCAGAGTGTCTGCCGTGGTCTGGGCCTTGCACGGTTCATCATCATTTGTATCTCTTTGTTGTGGTAGGTTAGAAGAAATGCTTGCCATAAACTAAGCAGTTATTTCATGCCCCCACCAACCACCGAGTCCAATAAGGGGAAGCTATATGTTAGAACAAATGGCTAACAGCCACAAGGGTGGTGAGAGGATATAGGCAGCCAATGGCCGTTGCACCACCACTCACGTGACCAGTGTGAGTGCCAACGGCGACAGTGACTGTTTGACCCTAGCCTCCCGAAGGAGACCAGCCGATTGAATTGACTAGGCCAAGATCAGACCACCCATCTTGCTGGAATAAGGGACCAAAGAGGCGTGTTGCGAGCTGTAGGGCGTACTCATGCACGGCATCGCTCAACCTCAAGGACTCCCGTCTCTACAGCGCATAGAGATGTCACACACGGCAAACAGGTGGTTAGGTGCGAACCCCTGGGGAGAGACCAGAGACCCAAAGGCTGTATTACCTCAAAGAGGTAAGTGGCAGGACCACGAATGTGGTGGGCGTTGTGGGCCCCTGGCAAGAATTTCATGTTCAACATAAAAGGGCGGAGTCGAAACGATGACGTAAAATAGCACAACGCCTTGCCGAAATCCGAACGCCTCGCCCAAGCATTGTAAAAAAATCCAACGCGTTGGTACTTTTGCTGTTTTACCAAAGATGCTTTTAGTAACGATGACAGTAACTGATTTTCTCCCGAAAATTCAGGAAATGGGAAAAAACAAATAGGATCAGGTAGGGCCATCAAATGACTCCTTTGTGACTAAGCACTCCTGATGCCATTCATGACGACACAAAATGAGGCAAAACCAAATTGGTAATGTTTTCATTATTAATATTTTCTTCCAATTTTTGTCTAGCTTCGGAATAGGGTAAATAGGAAATACCGTAAAATAATAAGAAGTAACTTTTAACAGCTTATATTGTTCTGACTCTGATAACAGTAACAAAATCATAATAGCCAGTTCACGCAGTACTTGTAACTAGTGGATGACGGTGGGGTTGGTATATCATGTCTGCCAGCCAATACCATTAACTTGACCTGAAAGTCGGACACGCTAGTGGATAAGAGTAATCCAGATTTCAGCGTCAAGAAAATGTAAGCTAGTGTTAGTAATTTTGAGATTGACTAAAACGAATGTAGGAAAACTGATATATATATATATATATATATATATATATATATATATATATATATATATATATATATATATGTACATACATACATATACATATATATACATTATATATATATATATATATATATATATATATATATATATATATATATATATATATATATATTATGATACTCAAAACACCGACATTCCGCTTTTATAACACTCGAAGCACCGACATTTCGTTCTTATAATACTCAAAACACCGACATTCCCTTGTTATAATGCTCAAAACATTGACATTTCGCTTTTATAAAACTCAAAAGACCAACATTCTACTTTTGATACACAAAAAAAAGTGACATTCTACTTTAAAAATACTTAAAACCGTGTCATTTCACTCTTTCCATAGAGTTATGTTTGACATTCCTTTTCTTACATTCCTTTTCTTAAATTCGTTTTTCTACATTCTTTTTCTTACATTCGTTTTAGTCAATCTCGTAGTTTTGGTCGTAACAGTTTTATTTCATTTGCTTGTTTTATAAGATTTACCCTGGCAGGATTCAACACGTCAACAGTTACTATTCTTTTTCTGTTATCTGTGTGCGCACGTTACAACTATTGGATTTTATGTTTGTGGACATTGTAGCTAAAGCAGCTAGCCGCACTTATGATCAATGATCTGCCTTCCGCAAAGAACATAATATATTTCGAAGAGCATATTTTCACTGTTATTTTAGTGTTTCGTTCCCTTCAGAGGTAAATAATAGCGCCATGAGATTTTTCGAGTTGGCAACTGTGGCACGGCGGGTGTGTCAGTAGTCTATTGCCTACTCATGTTGAGCAACGTATAGAAATTCTGTCTCTTGTGATTCAAAACTGGTAACATTCCAGAATATTACCCCAACGGACTGTGTACGAATTTATACAGCAAATGGAGGGCCAAGACGTCAATTCGAAGGATGAGGTATTGAATTTTAAATGTTTAATTTCTTCTTTTGGTATTTCTGTGCTGTCGATCAAATATGGCCTAGATTTTGAAGGTTTCACCTCAAATATCGTGCTAAATTGAACTTGTTGACCTGTACGCCCATGTTACGTTTAAAGAGTTTAAGAATATCACGATACAAGGTAATACTTAAGCTGCAACTTTACGACACAAAGGAATGTCCTGTCATAACAAGTGCTTTATGATAACATCTGTTAAGCCAATCACTCGCCTGGGATATATCGCACGAACTTAACTCGTTTTTTTCAGCTTTCATTTTATTTCCTTATTTTGTAACTGCAATAATTCAGCTACAGAATAAGACTAAAGTGAACTTGCTATTATTTCTGTAACAACTAGGGCAATCGTCCGCTAATATGAGTTTGATTGGCAAGAACATAATGGCTGTCGTCCGTCCGTCGTTACGAGGAAAGCAGTGTGTGTGTGTGTGTGTGTGTGTGTGTGTGTGTGTGTGTGTGTGTGTGTGTGTGTGTGTGTGTGTGTGTGTGTGTGTGTGTGTGTGTGTGTGTTTGTGAGAGAGAGAGAGATACATATAATATAATCATATATATATATTTATATATATATATATATATATATATATATATATATATATATATATATATATATATATATATTACACATGTGTGTACATATACACATTCAGATAGGTTGATAGATAGATTAATATATATATATATATATATATATATATATATATATATATATATATATAATATGTTTGTATATACATATACATATATATACATCTGTAGTGATTCTGGCTATTTGTCGCTGCCACCACCTGGTTAATCGTCCAGGAACAATACATGTACCGAAAGGAGACATTTAGAAGAGTGTCAGATACTAAAAAGGAAAGAGTGTATGTGTAAGGGTAAGGAGGGGGTGGGGGAGAAATGACCTAATACACAAGGGTTTCCGTCTGGTAAGCGTGGTTATATCCGAGAGGAGTGCGTGTCAGCCTTAAATGGCTGATTGAAGGTTGTCAGCTGCTTGCCACAGGTAGCCAAGTTATGGAATCATTTGTCTCATTGTAAAAGAGGTTTCAGTTTAAAACTGGGGAATTTCACTAGTGAAGCCTTTGTTAAAATACATTTATTGTTAAGAAAGAAAGAAAAAAAAAAACAATATGCATTAAGATGCGAAATGTTGAAATCCTTCAAGAGGAACCATAAACGTTGCAATAAAATTCAAGAAAAAACTGAAACTTGACAAAACTTTAAAACGATCGATAAAAACATTGTAAAAAAGGGAAGGGAAGCCGCCACACTTTTTAGCCTAAAAAGAGCCTGAAATTCGTTACTAGAGGCCCACTTCGTTTCTATTGTGATTATATTCTCACTTGAGAAACCTAACCGTGCTTATATTTTACTACAGAAATGCGTTAACTATATTACCAGATCACTTTATATCCAGATATCAAAGAATTAAACCATGAACACAGATTATATTCGTTGTTGGTCAAGTCATTGGAAATATCCTAAATAAATCTTCCTCTCAAAGACACGGTGTCTCAATTGATTTCATCGATTATGTATATTGTCAATAAAGTGTATTTGTATAAAGTATGAACATGTAATATGGCTTTTATATCAATGAATATTATCAAATTTAAGAGAAATTTTGGAAAGTGAATGAAGTTAAATAAACATGCTCATATAAAATAACAAAAATTGTATGTCGTTACTGTAATCGGACGATCCGTAAATGTCATATAGCCGGGATAAGACCTCTCTCCTCATAGCAATTTTACGAAAGCACCAACCATGGCAGCTCAAAAATATGTGCTGACCAATTATGTATTTTATGCTTCTTGTGCTTATCTGTATATATTTTTAAAAAATCATGTCTTTAATTCCATGCAAAGGAGCATATTTAATATGGTTTTAACTCTCTTGGGACCCTAATGACACTGGCAGACAGAGAGGTGTGGGTGAATGTGAGAAAGAGAGAGAGAGAGAGGGAGACAGAGACAGAGAGAGGGAGTAGGATCATAGCTTAAAAATGCTTTTAGAATAGAGAGAAAAATGACGAGACGGATATTGATATTGATCACTTTATTTAGCCAAATAAAATTATTCAAAGTACATGAGTATATGCTGTATAAAAACGGGCTGAACCTAGTGAGGGTTTCCACTCTTGTTAAGACACCTTCTTAAATATCAAGTGCATCTAATTACTGACCATGGCTCCAAAAGATACAGATACAAACTGACCAAAAATAATTTTGGGGATGCAAAAGTCCCAAACTGAAAAAGAATGATACTGCACAAAACGAAAAAACATCGAAATACAAGAAAGTAATGAAATTACAGGCTATTAATTGAAGAAAACATTTGTCCAACTCCTTAACAGTATAAACGTAATCAGCATAAAGCAACAAAACAAACAAGCAACAATATATAAAGTACAAAACGTAAAAGAAAGACAAACATTAGTCAGATTAATAACAATGTATCTTTTATACTTGGTAAATTATAGTAAATTAACAACATTTGTTCACGGAGAGCTTTTTTGAAACTGATTTTTGTTGGTTCTGTTCTGATAGATGCAGGGATGCTGTTCTATACTCGGGGTCCTTGATATCTTACGTCTTTTTGGCTCTGGGTGGTTCTCAACAGAGGAATTTGTAAGAGAGAGGGATTGCGTTTGGGATACCATTCATTTTCTATTGATTGGGACATATGTATATGCACCATTGGTTATATCTCCGAATACAAAATTTGCGTATATAAAATCAAAGCAATCTTTGAGTTTTAATAACCCAAGCCTTTTATAACTGTTGTTGGTGTGGTCATATCTTGTTAGCGCCATAATAGTTCTAATAACACGCCTATGGGCCTTGATTAGAGATTCAAGTTTATCCATTGATACTCCTTCCCATACACGGCTACAGTATGTGTTATGTTGAATGGATTAGTGCGTGGTAGATCGATTTTAGGGCTTTTAGCTTAAGTTTGCTACGAGTATGGAACAGAATACTACATAAGCTGTGTATTTTATTTGTTATAAATTGTTGCTTCCAAGTTAGACTATTATAAAAGTGACACCTATAAACTTAGTGTTGCTTTTAAGGGTAAATGCTTTGCTCCTTATTACCAGAGGAAGAATATGAGGTAGTTTCTTATCTTGCCTGTGAAATATTACTTTTTTTTTAGCATTTAGGGTAAGCTTATTTGATACCAACCAATCTTTAATTTTACAAATTTCGTTGTTAGCCACTGATAATAGATAATTTAAATCTGAATGAAATTGAGGAATGTGCTCGAATGAACCATGTTATTTATGTATAACAAAAATAACAGAGGGTCTAAAATAGAGCCTTGAGGCACTCCATGAGAAACTGGTAAATTCGAGAATTTACTGTCAATTGTAGTGGACAAACTGTTTCTTGTTTGACAAGCAAGAGTTTAGAAGTGATTGAGTAGAGTAGTATTCCACAATGGTTGAGCTTAGAAAGTAAGATATGATGGTCGACCGTATCAAAGGCTTTCGAGAAATCAAGGAAAATACCTGGAGTAAAAGAATTTTGCTTGTCAAGCATATTAGTGCTTTTCTCGGAAACCAAACTGGGAGTCGGGTATAAAGTTGTTACAGTTATATAAACTTTTTAGTCTGTTATAAATTACCTTTTCCAAAATCTCTTACTGGGGGATGGAAAGACAGATATTGGACGAAAATTACCCAAATTAGATATCCATTCGATTTGGGCACTGATGTTAATTTGGCAAGTTTAAGTCCATCGGGGAAAATGCCGCTAATGAGCCAGGCGCTGATAAGAGGTAATAAAATGAGAGCAATGAAATTAGCTACACTTTTAATTACTTTCACCGAAATATCATAACCTGGGGCACCATCCTTTAGACCTTTTATAATGGAAAAAAGTTTTTAATATGTGACAGGTGTTAGGATGATATTTTCCGCTACATGGTTGTCTAAATAAGTTTGAAAGTTTCCATCAGGACTGATTTGCGAGGCAAGGTTAAAACCAACTGATTAGTGTAAGTAATTGGTTGTTTCGAGAATTTTCTGTGAATTTTCTTTCTTTCCTTGAAGTTTTAATTCCGTTTGTTATATATGTTTTTGTTTTTTTCTGGGACATTTTTGTTAAATACATTTTCTTTTATGGGAAAATATGTATTTAAACAGGCTCTGAAATTTGTATTGAAATTATCCAGTATCACATTAGGGTTTGTACAACCTGCAACCAAGTCCCATGATATATCGCACATAGCTTCCTTAAAATAAGCTAATCTGTTACTAGCCGAAAGGATATCTTAGAATTAGAAGCAGCTGGTAGCTGTAACAGGGCTTTAAATGGCGCTACGAGTGGAAAATGGTCGTAGCTGAGGTTGGTGTAGCTTTTGTGGGCTTAGTGACTAGATTATGAAAATCTTTGACTTGGAAAGCAACAATTACGTTTTGTATGTGGCTAAAAGAATCAACCTTTAATAACTTTAAATTGAAATTCCCAGTAATAATACACATTTTTCTTTCTTTGCTGATTATATCCAGAATGTTTTCAGGATGTTCTAGGAAGCGCTCAACACTGGTTTCGGCCTTCTTTACATAATACCAACTAATACAGATTTTGAATTATATTTAAATTCAACAAAAAAGAATCCCATAAATGTTTCTATAAGATAACTCACATCTAAGTGATACTCTCAGCATATCTTTAACATAAAAGCAAGGCCACCACTATGCCAAGATGTGTTTCTTGTTAGAAGCTGTAGCCTTAAATACAGATTGTCAATATCAGATGCGAGAATTAGTCTCACAAAACCCAAATATATCAAATTGCTGTGAATGTATGTTATTGTATTCAAGTTCAGAAAAATGGAGTGGAATGCTACTTATGGTGTAAAAAAATATTTATTCACTTGATCTTGGGAGGGTGACACGTAGGGTCTAGGAAGGGCATATGGGTAAACATATTCACATTCTGGCAGACAAGTGTAAAGGGGATTCGCAGGATCAATACAGTCAAGCTCTAAGTTTACAGAATTTAGTGAATCAATCGTAAATGCATTGTGCTGAATATTCTCATAATTTCATAAAACATTAGTCATGGAAAGGAAGGTCAGTATACATATCAGGATCCATTATGGATAGGAGCTACATGTAAAGTGCTTTAACAATGTTGCACTTATGACAATTGGTAAAAATTGTTGGGGTATTTGAGGGCATCACTGCGGCCTCGGAGGATGGGGCACTGACACCACTGCTGCATGCCTTCAGAATACTGCTGACTATTTGCTCCTGGTCACGGGTCTCTTCAGGCGTTGCTACTCCAGTATCCGTTGCACGGTTGCAACGGATACTGGAGTGGCGGCATTCCAGGAAACCGGAAAGGTGACGGAGGCGGTGACGTCTCTCGCGACGTGGAAGGCTGCTGGGCCATTGCTCTTGGCTGAACCCTGGAGTCAGGGCCATTAAGTCGCTGATTATGTTTGGCACCGTGTTAGGGTTCTTTGATGACTAGCGTTCTATAATTAAAATACACGTGTTTCCCAGTGATCCCAGGGATCAATCTGTTCCTGTCTGGCCACGAGTGACCCGGCACACAGGTCCTCGTTGACAAACACCTGCATGCCTTTGAGCTTGAAGGGATGGAATCACGATCCGAGTAGTTGTGGAAGCATGTCACTACTTCCTGGGGCTTCTGTCGGTCGCTCGATACTTTACCTACATGTGTTTAATTTGTGTTACAAGAATTCCATCAGCTTCACCTGGCATCTCTAACATGTCTCCTCCACTTCCTCAGGTAATCCGGAAATGTGCAGATTGTTGCACCTGCTCTGATCCTCTTGATAAGCTAGCAATCTTGATGTTCACTATGCTTTCCTCTGCTGCCAGTGCTTTTTGTTTTATGGTTGTTATTTAGTTAAAGATGCTTGTTCTCTTGTGTTAGTGCATTAAACTTGTCAGTTAGGCCATCCACTTTCACTTGAATAAATTCAAGACTTTTCTTAATATCATTTAACTCGCATTCATACAGTCTACAATGCTCAACATTAGCACGTTCAGTCCTGTCCAATACATCATTAAATATTTTCTTCTGCTCATCGAGTATTAAAATGATATTAGGTTGGGTGAGAACGGCTGCGGGCACCGGAGGAGTGATGGGCCGCCGTGCGATATTGACCTGCTTACTGTTCGCGTTGTTTCCAGGCATGGCGGGGGAGAGGATCGGGAGAAGGTCGCTAACGACTCACAGAGCTCAGGTCATGTAACAAGGAGGGTCAGTGCGCATGTACAGAATTAGAAAAAAATTATAGGGGGGTTGGCCCAAAGTTTTTAGTTTTCAATGATTGATGTTAACTAAGTCACAGGTACACTAATATTTTACGACGCACCAAAGTTATCTAGCCCACCTTATGCATTTTTCTGCTATGTGTAGCAGCACAGGTCTGTGATTTTTTTTTGGGGGGAGGGGGCGGACTCTGATCGTAAAAATCTTATCTTAAAAATGCTCCTGAAACAGCAAATTAAAAAAAAATCTTGGGGAGCTGGTAGTGCCCCAGGGACTAGTTCGCTCGCCAACCTTACCCCCCTCCCCCTAGTAAAAGCTGAAATGACGCTCCTGAGAGATAGAGAGAGAGAGAATGAGATATAGAGAGAATGAGAGAGAGAGGACAAGAGAGAAAGAGAGGGAATCTCTGGACAAGATGAGTTATGTTATTGTTGTACTGTGTGGAATGAGTGTTTTTTTTTGTTTTTTTCCCTAACTCGTCCTATGCCTGGCAGTGCAGTCATCAGCTAATCAGCATTTATGAGGATTAATGACACCATCAGCTAAGTTTGCCTCTACCAAAGACAGCTATATATGTGTATGTGTGTGTGCGCGCGCACGCATGTCTGTGCGTGTACATATACGAATAGATAGACAAATATATATATATGTATGTATGAATGAATGTATGTATGTATATACATACATATACACATATATACATACAAACACACACACACCACACACACACATATATATGTGTGTGTGTAATATGTATGTATATGGCATGTCAACAAGCAGAGAGTTGTGGAGATAGTAGGGGGTGTGACCTCCCCCC
>NC_051411.1:19715683-19725683 GCF_015228065.2 Penaeus monodon
TTTTAAGGTAAATTTGCTCTTATTAAAAATTGGTTTTATTTCTTAAATTTCTTTTTTTAGCATTTATTTTTGATAAAAATTTTATTTTAAAATTTCTTGAATGAAATGAAAAATTTTGGGGGGTCCCAAATAAAACCATTTATTTATGTAAACAAAAAAACAAGGGCAAAAAATAGACCCTTTGGGGCACTCCATAAAAATGGAAAAAATTCAGAATTTACTGTCAATTGTAGGGGACAAATGTTTCTTGTTGCAACAAAAGTTAGAATGTTTGAGTGAGTAGTATTCCCAATGGTTGAGTTTAAAAGTAAGTTTAAGGGTCGACCGTATAAAAGGTTTTCGAGAAATCAAGGAAAATACCTGGAGTAAAAAAATTTTTGCTTGCAACATATTATGCTTTTTCGAAACCAAACTGGGGGGGGGTTTATTAAAAAGTTGTACAGTTATAAAAATTTTTTAGTCTGTAAAATCCTTTTTAAAAAAATTCTTACTGGGGAGGAAAAAGACAGAATTGGACAAAAATTCCCCAAAATTTAGATACCCCTTCGTTTTGGGCCTGATGTTAATTTGGGGGAAAGTCCATCGGGGAAAATGCCGCTAAGACCAGGCGCTGATAAGAGAAATTTAAAATGAGAGCAATGAAATAGCTCCCACTTTAAGTACTTCCCCGAAATATAATAACTGGGGCACCACCTTTTGACCTTTTATATTGAAAAAAGTTTTAATTTTAGAAGGTGTTAGGATGAGTTTTTCCGCTACATGGTTTGTCTAAATAAGTTTTAAAATTTTTCCATAGGATGATTTGCGAGGAAGGTTAAAACCAACGATTAGTGTAATAATTGGTTGTTTCGAGAATTTCTGTAAATTTTTTCTTTTTTTCCTTGAAGTTTTAATTCCGTTTGTTATATTTTTTTTGTTTTTCTGGGACATTTTTGTTAATACATTTTCTTTTAGGAAAATATGTATTTAAACAGCTCTGAAATTTGTATTGAAATTATCCAGTATCACATTAGGGTTTGTACAACCTGCAACCAAGTCCCATGATATATCGCACATAGCTTCCTTAAAATAAGCTAATCTGTTACTAGCCGAAAGGATATCTTAGAATTAGAAGCAGCTGGTAGCTGTAACAGGGCTTTAAATGGCGCTACGAGTGGAAAATGGTCGTAGCTGAGGTTGGTGTAGCTTTTGGGGCTTAGTGACTAGATTATGAAAATCTTTGACTTGGAAAGCAACAATTACGTTTTGTATGTGCTAAAAGAATCAACCTTTAATAACTTTAAATTGAAATTCCCAGTAATAATACACATTTTTCTTTCTTGCTGCTTATATCCAGAATGTTTTCAGGATGTTCTAGGAAGCGCTCAACACTGGTTTCGGCCTTCTTTACATAATACCAACTAATACAGATTTTGAATTATATTTAATTCAACAAAAAAGAATCCCATAAATGTTTCTATAAGATAACTCACATCTAAGTGATACTCTCAGCATATCTTTAACATAAAAGCAAGGCCACCACTATGCCAAGATGTGTTTTCTTGTTAGAAGCTGTAGCCTTAAATACAGATTGTCAATATCAGATGCGAGAATTAGTCTCACAAAACCCAAATATATCAAATTGCTGTGAATGTATGTTATTGTATTCAAGTTCAGAAAAATGGAGTGGAATGCTACTTATGGGTGTAAAAAATATTTATTCACTTGATCTTGGGAGGGTGACACTAGGGTCTAGGAAGGGCATATGGGTAAACATATTCACATTCTGGCAGACAAGTGTAAGGGGATTCGCGAGGATCAATACAGTCAAGCTCTAGTTTACAGAATTTAGTGAATCAATCGTAAATGCATTGTGCTGAATATTCTCATAATTTCATAAAACATAGTCATGGAAAGGAAGGTCAGTATACATATCAGGATCCATTATGGATAGAGCTACTGTAAAGTGTTTAACAATGTTGACTTATGACAATTGGTAAAAATTGTTGGGGTATTTGAGGGCATCCGCGGCCTCGGAGGATGGGGCACTGACACCACTGCTGCATGCCTTCAGAATACTGCTGACTATTTGCTCCTGGTCACGGGTCTCTTCAGCGTTGCTACTCCAGTATCCGTTGCACGGTTGCAACGGATACTGGAGTGGCGGCATTCCAGGAAACCGGAAAGGTGACGGAGGCGGTGACGTCTCTCGCGACGTGGAAGGCTGCTGGGCCATTGCTCTTGGCTGAACCCTGGAGTCAGGGCCATTAAGTCGCTGATTATGTTTGGCACCGTGTTAGGGTTCTTTGATGACTAGCGTTTCTATAATTAAAATACACGTGTTTCCCAGTGATCCCAGGGATCAATCTGTTCCTGTCTGGCCACGAGTGACCCGGCACACAGGTCCTCGTTGACAAACACCTGCATGCCTTTGAGCTTGAAGGGATGGAATCACGATCCGAGTAGTTTGGAAGCATGTCACTACTTCCTGGGCTTCTGTCGGTCGCTCGATACTTTACCTACATGTGTTTAATTTGTGTTACAAGAATTCCATCAGCTTCACCTGGCATCTCTAACATGTCTCCTCCACTTCCTCAGGTAATCCGGAAATGTGCAGATTGTTGCACCTGCTCTGATCCTCTTGATAAGCTAAGCAATCTTGATGGTTCACTATGTTTTCTTCTGCTGCCAGTGCCTTTTGATTTAAGGTTGTTATTTTCATTAAAGAGATATTTTGTTCTCTTGTGTTAGTGCATTAAACTTGTCAGTTAGGCCATCCACTTTCACTTGAAAAATTCAAGACTTTTCTTAATATCATTTAACTCGCATTCATACAGTCTACAATGCTCACATTAGCACGTTCAGTCCTGTCCAATACATCATTAAATATTTCTTCTGCTCATCGAGTATTAAAATGATATTAGGTTGGGTGAGAACGGCTGCGGGCACCGGAGGAGTGATGGGCCGCCGTGCGATATTGACCTGCTTATGTTCGCGTTGTTTCCAGGCATGGCGGGGAGAGGATCGGGAGAAGGTCGCTAACGACTCACAGAGCTCAGGTCATGTAACAAGGAGGGTCAGTGCGCATGTACAGAATTAGAAAAAAAATTATAGGGGGGTTGGCCCAAAGTTTTAGTTTTCAATGATTGAGTTAACTAAGTCACAGGTACACTAATATTTTACGACGCACCAAAGTTATCTAGCCCACCTTATGCATTTTTCTGCTATGTGTAGCAGCACAGGTCTGTGATTTTTTTTTGGGGGGGGGGGGCGGACTCTGATGTAAAATCTATCTTAAAATGCTCCTGAAACACAATTAAAAAATCTTGGGAGCTGGTAGTGCCCAGACTAGTTCGCCCCCAAACCCTTCCCCCCCCCTATAAAGCGAAATGACGCCCTGAGAGATAGGAGAGAAGAATGAGAATGGAGAATGAGAGAAGAGCAAGAAAAGAAAGAGAGGGATTCTGGACAAATGATTTGTTATTTGTACGTGGGAAGAGGTTTATTTGTTTTTTCCAATCTCCTACCTGGCAGTGCAGTCATCAGTTCCATATGAGGATTAATGGACACCTCGAGTTTCCCTCTACCAAAGACAGACTATTATGGTGTTGTGTGTGTGCGCGCGCCGATGTTGTGCGTGTAATATACGAATAGATAACAAATATATTATATGTATGTATGAATGAATGTTGTATGTATATACATACATTTTACACATATATACATACAACACACACACACCACACCACACATATATATGTGGTGGTGAAATATGTATGTATATGGCATGTAAACAAGCAGAGAGTTGTGAAAATAGTAGGGGGTGTGACCTCCCCCACCCAGAAAAAAAACGGGACGTTCTTCCGCTGCTGTCCCACGCCTTTTTTCCTGTGGAGCTCTCTCTGCTTGTGCCCTGGGGATACCACTCACGTCCCTTTAGTTCGCCTCCAGAAATCACCGTGTCAAGATCACCACCAGCCTTCGGCTCCCCAGGGCTGGATAGCTGGAAAATAACACTGCTTAGATCATTGTTTTTGAGGGCAGCCAAGCCTCTTACAGACTTGGTGGCAGGGTGGTCGTTGCTGCTTTTGGTTCACAACACAATCATGTCTCCAAAATCTGCTTTGAACCAATACTTCCTTCGATATGACATGTCTTCAAAACCATGAGAGTAGCATTATAGGCCTTAGCATTTCTCTTCCTTCCTTTCTTCTCACATAAATGTGTTAAGCCGTATAATTTATATGTGCATTCACTCTCACGATGGTTTTGTTGGGTAAAATTATGAAGTGCGTGAACCTTTGCGACAGGAAATGGCAGTATCTCGCTCTCACGCTGTCCTTCTGACCTGTATTCTGTATTCAATTAATTTCTCTCATTATTAGATATTTATATTGCTTCGACTACAACGAATTTAATGCGTTCGCGAATTTCTCTCAAACTGAGAATTACTAATAAAATTCCATGTATTTTATTCTCTTCTTGTACGAGTTTGTTGACTGACTCGTTCTTACTCTTTCAGTTCGTTTCTCTTACTGATTTCATTTATCTTTATGATGAGCATCACATTATTCATTTCTACTCTCACTCTTCTCGCCTCGACCTGACCTCGTCCCTTTCCTTTCAGGTCGGTTGTGCACGTGGAAGGGCCTGAGATGACCACTCGTTTTCCCATACTTTGATAGTTGTCGTTACTGACACCATGTGGATAACCGTGGTACTGTTACATTGCACATTGGTGACACGTTATATTGGCGCTAGAACGGAGCTTGTAACGCGATTTTAGTATAAATTTATTACCGAGTATAGCGTTAGAATCTTCCCCGTGTCATAGTGCACAGGGATGCCAGATATAACCTGGGGTTGCGTAAATCTACACTCCGACATTACGATAGAAGGTAAAGGAAAGACTGAGGTTATTCGTCCGATCGGCAACTTTTATTGCAGTCGGTGTGACCCATAGTTACGTCTGTTCATTAATGTAGGACTATGGTTTAAGCTAGAATCATTATTTGCTTATTAGTCTCGCCCTCCTCACCCACTAGAATTGCTGGCATATTCTAGGTAAATCCCAGACGATCGTTTGATTCGTGATAGTTAGATAGTTAGACGCGCAGTCCATGTCACGTGTGCCCATCAAAGATTTGGAGAATAGAATGGATTATTTAGGTAAAGGGACCCCCATCGATCAAGTCTTCCGTAGTCAGGTATACATAGCTAGACATAGCTACCTCGACATTTCAGAACTTTGTAGCAAATCCGAAATGTAGATTTAATAGAATCGTACATTTGTAATAATATTATTGTTAATGTATCGCATTACTGTTAAAATGAATGTTAACCTTCATGTTTGTATGAGCTGACTCTCACTTTCATTTTCACTCACGCTTACTTTCGCTCGCACACACACACACACACACACATACACACACACACACACACACACACACACACACACACACACACACACAACCCCACACACACACTCACTCACTCACGCACTCATCCACGCAGACACTGAAACCTTTTCATTAATAGGGTTGTTGCTGTCATAGTTATAGGCATGAAGATAGATGTAAATCTTTTGCCTGCGATTTTGCCACTCTTGACGAGTGACAACACTATGCACATTAATTCGCATTTCTTATTTTACATACATTTCTTTTGCTTTGTGACGACAAATGATGCAAGTGAATCCCCGTGAATTGCCACTATCCTTTTCTAATTTTTATATAAACAGGGCGGTTTTTTATCGATTCTGCCGTCCCCCTCTCCTATTTTCTTTTGGAAAAAAAGAAAAATTGTATATTAATATATTATAATTAAATTATTTTATAATATAATATAATATATATAATTATTTTATATATATTATATTATTATATTAATTATTATAATTTGTGCTTTATTATATTTAAATATTTTTTATAAATATATATATTTTTAAATAATTTATAATTATTTTGCTTCTTATTTATTTTAGTGGGTTTTTTTATTTTTATTTTTAAGTCTATTATTATATTATTTAAAAAAAAGTAATATTAATATAATTTTTATATTTTTGGTATTTATATTTTAATGGATATATAAAAAATTTTTATATTATTAAAATTTAAAAAAAAAAAAAAAAAAAAAATATATTTTTATATTTTATAAAAAAACCACACACAAAACACACACACACACACACACACAACACACACGACAACACACACACACACACCAAATAATATTATAAAATATATATATATATATTATATATATAATATATATATTATATAATATATATACTTTTATTATATATATATATATCTATAATATATATTTTTTATATTATATATATATTTATATAGTAATATGATTTAACACAATATTCTACATTATAACCGGCGCAAGATTGTCTGGCTACTACACTTGGCATGGCAAATATTCCTTTAGGTTTCCTTTAGGCTGCAGCTACGTGTAAAGGCTTTAACATGTTGCACTTATGACAATTGGTAAAAATTGCTTGAAATTTTGCAATCGTCTTAATCGACTGTTTACTTTTTCCACCTTACAAGATGTTACCTTTTCGATGGTCCAGGCGGGTCGTACGTAGAGGGGGTCCTGCCTGCGACGGCATGTCATTGGAGGACTTGCGGGATGTCCTCTGAAGAGGAATTACGGCCATCAGGGGTCCCGCCCAAACATCTATTTCCCACTAAACTTGGTTGCCAAGTAGAGTACACGAATGCACTGTTCCTCTTGATGTTGATGGTACAGGTCACATGTGTTTGCAAATTGTTTACATTTAAGAGATTTAAAATTAAGAAGGGTAAATGGATTATTATCATGTTGCATTCCCTGAGCAGGGAAACGTGGATATTTTCGATTCCCTGAAGGCCAATAACAACTTGCGGGTTTTTGGAGGCGCTGAGGCAGGGGGCGTTAACATGGGAACCCCGGTTAGCGGGAAGAAATCCAATGGCATTGGGGGGGGTTGCTGCAACAAATATAACTATAAAGGAAAACCCGGGAAAAAAGGTGATAAAAATTTAACTAACAAATAATTTTTAGAAGTACCTAATGAAAAAATGTTAAACCCTAACCCTAAAAAACCCCTATCCCTTTTCCCGGGTGCCATCACCTCGAAACGGCCCCCTCCGAGGGGGGGGGTTTGGAACTGGCATCAAGTTGGAGTGTGTTTATCTCGACTCTGAATTCGATGCCCGTTGATCGCGGAGGGGCCAGGGAGATTTGGGCGAGGGTCTCTTCCGCCTGAACCAGCCCTGATCGAACACCCACCCGTATCGCTCCCGCCTCGCCGATTCCAAGTTCGGTGTGAATTTCCACGGAAAGTGCTTGAGGGGCAAGAAAAGTGGGTAGGAAACCGAGGGCTAGAGACGGAGAGGGAGAGGAATGAATGAATAATGAAAAACATGAGTGATCACAGGAATCTAGAAGTTGTAGAGATTGCACTTAGTTAATATCTGTGTCTCTATACAACACACCCTCCCTCTATTTCTCCCTCTTTTCTCCTCTCTCTTTTTGTGTGTGTTGTTGTGTTGTGTGTGTGTGTGAGTGTGTGTTCATATATGTTTAGTTTGTATAAATATATATATATATATAATAAAATATATATATATAACATACATAATATATATATATATTATATTTAATATAATATATATAATATATATATATATATATACTATATTATATATATTATATATTATGCATACATACACACACACACCAGGCAAACACCACACACACCACACACACACAAACACACACACCAACACACTACACAATATAATATAATACAAATAATAAAGATATATATATAAATATGTATGTATATGTATTTTATATAATTTTTTGTTAGTATGTGTTTGTGTTGTGTTGTGTGTGGGGGTGGGGGTTTTTTTTGTGTGGCAATTATAAATTGTTTTAGTGTAGTTATTTTTTTTGATGATTTTATGAATGTTTTTGGGGCCCCCCCCAACAAAACCAACACCATAATATTATAATATATACTATTATATATATATATATTTTAAAATTAATTTTATATACAATATTGTATATTTTAAGTCTAGGGACCCTGTAAAAACCTACAGCCCAGAGTGGTTTGGGGGCAGGAATTGGACACGGCACTTAACGCATACCCGATGACTAGTCACCGTCAGGGGTTTGTTTTTTATGATATATGAAATTGACTATTATTTTTAATACAATAAATTACTCTCTGTATAATCTACTTAATTTTTTGTTTGGGCTGAATCAATTCTACGAGTTGGAGGGGTGTGTGATGGGTGTTTCATTTACTTTAACTCGTTTGAGTAGACATATAATTCCGTTCTGGAGTTTATTAATACCGTTTGCATACTTTCTTTATTTTTTCATGTTTAGGTTCGACTGGTTGGGTTTCATATTCAGGTGACCAGGTATGATCTTGTGTATAAGGTTGTTTATTTATTAATAATGGGTTCATTATTCCATCTTTCACACACACATTTTAAAAACACATATATAATAATATATATATATATATAATATATAAGTAATATATAATATATCAAATATATAAAATTATCATAGTTTATATATATATATTATATATTTTAATATATATATTTTAATATTATATATCGTGTAAACAATATGCTAAAGCGGATGGTAGGTGAACTTTGTCCCATCGCTGCTCCGGCTTTAGCATTGTTTACACCCTTTGTGTGCTGAGGGCTGATTTTTTGACGAGCTTTTAGCCTGGGGGTGGTTGGGTTGTTTCATTCTCTCACTTGTCTTCGACGATACGTTGTCCTTTTACACGTGGCTTCCCTCCGAGGGTGGGAATTATTCCGTCGCAGAAGTGTCAAAAAGAAGCCGAGTGGACACCTGCACCCACTCAAGGAGGAACCCATTACGGAAAGCGCTTGCAAACATACACATACGCACACAAACAAAACCACACCTTGATAGATGAAAATGTACGTGTTGTGTATATATTAATTTTTTAAACGAATGATTAGGTTTGATCAGCCATGGCATCCAATTAAATATTTGGGATGTGGTCAGGAGCCCTAACTAGCAGGAATATAATAGAGTGTATGGTGTGTGTGGTATATTATATATATAATATTATATGTATATATATTTTAATATATATATAATATATAAATATATGTTGTGTGTGTTGTGTGTGTGTTGGGTGTGTTTTGTGTGTGTGTGGGTGGGTATTTTAAAAATTATATAAATGTAAATATATTATAAAATATATTATATATATATATTTTAATATATAAAATTATATATTTTATATGTGTGTGTGTGTGTGGGTGTATGGTGTGTGTTTTTATATTATATTTTTTAAAAATTATTATATTATATATATATATATATATATATATAATAATATACTTATATATATTTTTATTTATTTTATATTATTATCGGTGTAGGTAATATATAAAGTACTTTTCTGTAAAACTGAGGATCATGCATTAGGGACAGCTATACGTAATAGGGTTCGGTTTACATCGAGTAATCGACAATACTACACTCATAGGTGGACGCCTGAAACAAGTGCATTCGCAGTATTTATTGATATTCTTCTCGTGGCAGGTTTGCAGCCGTGGGGCACAGCGAAGAGTGGAGGCAGGAAAACACGTAAACTGTCGAGGGGGTGCACATTCAGTCGGATCTGCCGTCTCGGCACTTCATATACCAGACATTGCAAGAGCGCCGCGGGGCACGGTTTGCGTGGGTGGTTTCCCCGAAGGCGAATTTCTACTTGGGGCCCCTTCGCCGTTACTACTTCCTTTACTACTCTTTATCATCTAAATCATACATGATTATCATTCTTAACATTATTATTGAAAATGTTTATTTTTAAACCCTTTTCCCTGTCACCCTCCAGAGGGCGAACATTTTTCTGGCTGTCAAAGTCTTTTGATATTTTTTTGTTTTTTTAATAGGAGAATTTACGTAATTTGAGTAGCAGATTTACTAGGGGTTAGAGAACACGCTAAATAAAAAT
>NC_051411.1:19728183-19739511 GCF_015228065.2 Penaeus monodon
ACACACAACCACACACACAACACACACACACACACACACACACACACACACCAACCACCACAACACAAACACACACACACACAAACAAGCCGGACAACCAACACCAACGCACATACCACACACCACATGTGGTTGTTCCTAAAGGTCAACCCCTTTAAATTTTTTATTTCTAATTTAACCATTCAAACAATAAATGGTAAAAACTGCCAGCCACTGACCTTGAGGGTGTCAGGCCCCAATACTTGGGATTATTGATACCCAAGGGGAAAACTGGTTTTTCAACTTCATTATTTATTGACTTATTCATATTGCCTTAATCTTGGGTTCTAGAATTTTTTCTAAGTTAAAAACTTGGGAAAATCCGTACAATAATTGTTCGGGGTAACTCCAGGGTAACAGGTTCAGTTGCACCCTATGTGGGTCTGCTCTGAGGTGACGACTTTCGCCCACACATTTTGTGCTCAGCCTTGCTTCATATTTTTCTCTTCTTTTTCATTGGGTTCTTTTCCAACACCATTTGTTCATTGGTTTTTCTTGTCCAATGACCTATTCCTATGGTTAAGACACGCCTAAACTAACAACATTACTTGTGTTAGGTTATTCCGCCAGGTGGGTGTACATCTGGGTAAGACTCTCTTGTTACTTAACTTGTTCAATATTTCACTTGTTAGGGATCCCCAGCGTTACACAAAGACCCCCTCTTCCAGCTTCGTGTTCCCACACAATGACGGAGTGAACTTCAACGTTTCTCCGAAATGGCAAGGGTAAGGATACAGTGATCCGTAAATGTATTGCTGCTGGACAAGGGAAAAAACTCCCAGGACTCCTCCCAGGACATTGGACCACCGAGATGAAAAACCTCTCCAGTACTCAGCAAAACAACTAGTATTTTAATTCTGACTTTACACTATATATCTGTCGCAATTGTTGACAGAGAATCATCAGGTAAAAATGCCCCGAAAACAAAAATTTCTCGTATTGGTAATTGTCTCTATTGCACTGTAAACGGGCACACCTATGATGTCGAAAGGGACGCCATATGAAGGTTTTTGCATAATGAGTCATCTGCACGTCTTCTTCCCCGCTTCTGTAAGGGTATTGATGTCATCTTCCAGTTTTGGGGGCATTAGCAACCAGCAAGGGATCACCGTACGTCAGGACTTCAGCCAATAGGACGGGTTTTCCATGGTGCTAACAGACATCCAAAGAGACAGGAAATTCCAGCTGCAGGTGGACGTCATTTCTCCATGACAGGGCAGCACTAACTGTCAACTGGGGTTTCCCAGCAGCCAGCAGAATCATCCTGCAAGACATGTATGTGATGGCAGGATCTCGTCATTCCGTCAGTCTCGGGATCTGCAACAGCAATAAATACGGCAAAAACGGAACAAGAACCCTGCATGAGCGGGAACAATAGGGAACAAGCGTGAACCCTGATTATAAGGGGAGTACTCGAACAGCTGTAGAATCTCTTGCATAGTATATTATTATCATTATTTAATTATATCGTTTTATGCTCAAATAATCTTTAGTGCTTGATGTATTTAAAAAGTTAATCTTCACTTAAACCCACACAAAGCTAAGTCATGATTTTTGCCATGAACGAGTATATACTACTTAAATATTTCTTAGGGAATTTGGTGCTTAATTTCTATATTTATCAGCTATGGGCAATTTTTAGGTAATCCTCTAGATTCCACTTCTAAAGTTTTCTGTTAGTTCGTCGATCATTTCTCACATAGCCAGTGCGAAAGGCTGAAGCGAACCTAACAGTGAAATCCAGAAACAATGCGTTATAGGCAACCTCACTGCCCGCTTGCCAAAGACCTTAGATGTGGGTAGCACCAAAAGCCTGAAAGACAAGACACCACACTAGCTGCAGTACTGCGATTTGTGAAAAAATTGTAGGCTTACATGTAGTAATGCCTCATATCTTCACCTTTTTTTTATATTGAGGGTAGGCATAACAGGGTCACACAAATCAGATGCGCCATCCTGACTGGCTCCCTTAATGCAGATGCGTCCATCGACTGTTTCCCTCTTACCCTCAGGGGTCGATACTACTCATGAACCTCCGGGAAATGAAAAATGAGGAAAACCTCTACTTTTCATTTGAGTTTTATGAATGGCTGTAAAATTGGCATGGAGAACCATAGTATAATAAATTAGGGAAAACTCCCCATCAGCCACATTCTACTTTTATAGTGCTCATGAATGGCTGAAAAAAAATGGCATGGAGAACTATATAGGAAATCTCCAGCATCAGCACATTCTATTTTTATATTATGCTCAATTCATCTCAGAGTGGCTGGTAAATTGGAAATAGGAACATCCAATAGTTCGTTTACCACATAGTTAGCTAGTTCCTTCCTGCTTCAGCTCACTCCACATTGAATTATACTCATTTACCAGGTTATTTCCCCTTTGTTCTAGTGACTTTGGGTGGCAGGCAATCGGGACCGGAGATTGTAGGCGGGCCCACCCGACAAGTCTCCCCTCACCTCAAAGTCCATATCACTGTCCTTGTCAGAACCTAGGGATTGGGAAGAAGGCATCCCTTCCTCATTGTCACTATTAATTTGATCATGAACTGGGTATGCTCTTCTCACGTTTTTACTCTCGTGAGATGATATGGCAAACCTTCTATTTTAATTCTATCATGTGCACCAATAATTCACGAACGACCGAATGCTTTTAGCCTGTAGACTATATCACTAACTTTGGCTACTACACGGTAAGGTCCCTCAAACAAGGTTGTAATTTCTTAGACAATCCTGCCTTTTGGGGTGAGAAGTTATATACACACGTGACCCAACTTCTATATCTTTCCCCCCGGGATCGTGATGGTATCTTTCACGGGCAACTGCACCTTTTCTAAGTACAGCTGGCACCGATTATAGGACTTCGTTTGCAATAACAGAATCTTACCCTCTCAGGTCCTCTACATTGTACCATGGACCATTACATGAAGAATTTTAAATAGGTATTGAGGATCCTTGTTGTACATAAGGAAGTGAGGCGAATCATGGATTGTCCTATGATTAATGCAGAATTGTATGCAAATTCGGCTAAAGGGAGCAGTGTATCCCATTCTTTAGGTTGTCATAAGTCATACTCCTCAATATTTGCATTATGGTCCCCCTTTACACGCTCCACCAACCCATTACTTGATGGATGGAATGGAGTTGTGTGTGTCTTTTCTGCAACAACCCACAAATGTCTTTAAAAAAATTCATTTATAAATTCTCCTCCACCATCGTTTATTACATGTTTTGGAAAGCCATGGATGCTGACAACATGTGTTATAAAAGCTTGGGCTACTTCCTTTGGGTTCTTTGTTTTTGTATTGGGACAGCTATCAGGAATCGGGTCAGCACATCAATTACTGTCAGCACATACTTTGCCCTTCATTTTTAAACAGGAAGAGGGGCCCACCAAATCTAGGTGTATACGCTCAAATTTCTCTCTTACAACCTGGGAACCGACGCAGCGGAGCAGGCACATCCCCCATTGGCTTCATTAAGGCACACACTACAGGACTTTGGGACGTCTTTTGACATGCCTGGCCAGAAAGAAACTTCTTTAGTTCTCTCAAGGGGAACCTGGACCCCTCCATGACCTGCTAAGGGAAGGCAAGGGCCGATACAATGCTGTGTTTTTATACGAGTCTGGAACAACTCGAGTGTCTACTGATCATATTTGGACATGAGTATGATAGAGAATTCCATTTTTGTAGTATTTTGAAATTCCCCTGACACATAGTTCAATCGAGGGCACTCATTTACTTCAACCCCTGAAAATACCTCTTTACCTGACCCTATAATGGATGAGCATCTTGATCCATCCTAACTTTAAGTGGGTCCCAGGCTATCACTTCTCTCCATGACTCATTATTTAATGATTCTTTTTCCACTCCGTTTCACAGGGCCCACAAAAATATAGTTATCAATGGGGTGATCTGTATTTCTTTTTTTTAGTAGTGCATCAGCCACCAATTTTGTTTCCCAGCTATGTAAGTAACTTCCAGCTCAAAATCACAACAGACATCTGCCAACGCAGAATCCGTGAATTTGGCCTGCATAATTAAAAAGACAAACAAGTGGTCTATGATCTGGGGCCCCCTTGACTGGAAATCCCAAATATAATAGATCGGTTTACTGGTGAGACCATACACTACTGCTAGGGTTCCCCTTAATCGTGGAATCTTAACTTCGCTCTCATTCAGAGTACGCTGAAAAAGGTTATTGGACGCAAATGCCCATATTATCAGGTTGCTGGGGGTACACCCCCAACAGCAAATTCACTAGCATCCGTATTCAGAATGAATGTTTTGTCAAAATTTTGGATTTAAAAAAGAGTTACCTCTTTAGCAAGGGAATTCTTAAAGATCATTGAAACTTTCAGTGCTTCATTTGACATTAAGGACGATTTTTGGGGGTTTTTAAGCTTCCGAGAACCCTTTGTCATTTCAGTTTAAGAGGCTTTGGCTACTTGTTTCAAAAATTCAAAAAGAATTTGCGATAATAATTTGCAAGACCCAAAAAATGACTGCAGCCCTTTCAGTACCACTGGTTTTGGAAAGTTCCGCAGAGCTTTTCCAACTTTTTCCCTGAGGTCTGATACCTTTACTGGAAATTATATGTCCAAGATAATTAATCTCTTCTTGGAAGAAACTACACTTCTCCATTTTTTAAGGAAAAATACTTTGTATTAATCTATCAGGAATATCCTCAAGATTGTACAGGTGTCTTCCCATGAGGATCCAAAGGGCAAATATATCATCCATTATACCATGCTGATCTCCCTATTAGTCCTGCTAAAGCCTGATTTATTGCTCTTTGAAAAAACGAGGGGAGCATCCTTTAAGCCAAATGGGAGAGAAGTAAACTCTAATGTCCATTTGGGTTGAGAAAGTAGTCTTTAGGACAACTCTCAGAAGTTAATGGAATTTGATGATAACCCGGCGCATGTCTAATGGATGAGAAAAGTCTACTTCTACCTAGACTCCTCAAATAAAATCTATATTAGGCAAGGGATATCTGTCATCCTCGAATCACTTTGTTTAGTGCGCGGAATCTAAACATAGTCTAAGGTTTTGTCTTTCTTAATTACAGGGACAAGAGGACTATTGTATGGTGATCTAGAGCACCTAATTATCCCTTCTCTAACATGGGCCTCAATCTGGGCTTGAATTTCCTCCCGATACTTGGAGGAATTTGGGATGGCCTTTTATACACTGGGGGTCCTACTGTCCGAATTCATGGAAGAAATGATTGCTACAGTAAGAGGTTCATCTTAAGTGAAATGTTGTCCATACTTATTGACCAGAATTTTGCAGTACTTGATTTTCTTTACTTTGGCAGATCGGAACAAGTATTTAACTTGCTTTTCTCAAATTTTTCTTCACGAAAGATTGCATGAGTGCACCTATATGACTTCACCGTGAATGTTAGATTTACCTTGATTTTTGTGGCAAAGGTATTCCTTCTAACACTGTTAAAATCCCCCCCGGGCAATCTGATATTAATTTCTACCATCTCAGGGTTGGACGTTTAAACCAATACTCATCCTTCTTGTTTTTCTCAACTGTACAACCCCTTTGCTCAACAAGTTGCTATTAGTACATGCCCCCTTCGTATGAAGGTCCTATATATTGCTCTCTAAGAGCCCTCTACTATGACAACTCCTGATACCATCCCTACAGTTTCCACCTGAAAACCCGTCAACACACTGAGATGTAGCAAAGCATTCCCACAAGGTCTGAGAGTGGGCCTTCCATAATGTGGTTAATCTTCAGACGTATTTTCATCAGAATCACTTAAAAAAATCTCTCCAATTTCATCTGCTTCCACTGGCAAGTAGCTACAACTGGGTTTTTAGTGAGCTAGATGGTATAAGCCTTGCTGGTATCCTTGTTTATTTATTTGCATCTCAAATGGTTTTGAACAAACTCTACCCTATGGGAAAGAATAAAATCTGAACCCATAATTCTCTGTAGGTATCCACATCCTTTTAAATACAAAGCAATGATGAGTCAAAGAATTTTAGCTAACCACATTGTTAGTGGAACCAAACCAAGATGTTGTAACATAGACCCATCTGCTAGACGGACATTCACATTAGTCTTTGTATAGTCCCTTGTTTTTCGAAGCCCGGCATATGGATTCATGCACTAAGGATACTTCGGGACCAGTATCAAAAAATACTCTTCTTTCGTGCCCTTTACTACTACATTAAAAACTATCAATCCCTTTTCCATTAAATTTTGTAGCACTGGCAACTTTTTACTAATACTTCTTGATTTTGGCTATCTGATTTCACTAAGGTGTAGTCATGTCACTTGGTTTTTTGCTGGTCAGTTTCCGATTCCCGACTGATTTCTGACTTGTTTGACTTTCTCCTAGGGTTCCATGTGGGTTTGTTTATGGGTATTATTGTAAGACCTAGCTGATTTCCAATTTGAATGCGAATGGTAAGCTTTCTTTGCATTACCAGTACTTCCACCCGTTACAGTCACTATTGTTAGCATGCTGTTCGAGAGGGTCCTTGGAGCTTGTCCCCTGAATCGATAACAATATCTATGTCATGACCATTTTCTTGCAAAACGTACAGAAAGGTAATTTCCTTTTATGATGAATTCTCTGAAGGAGGACGTAGAAGGCTGGGGACCACTCTGATGTTGCATCAGACCCTGTGTGTGGGGCCATATTCATTTTACTTTGGTTATTGTATTCAGTACCGTGGCTTTCGGTTGTTTCCCTTTGAGGCAGGGCATTAACCTACTTTTTTATTATTCACACTGTTCCTCATAAACTAATTTAGCCTCTGGGTGTTGTTTTCATGTACTCCAATCCTGTGCTAAAAGCTCCCCATGTCTAAAATATTGGGGAAACAGATAATCTCTGGGCAAAAAGCGGGGGAATTTTTTACAAAACGCCTTCCCTGCCAGATAGCGCACTAGAGGTTCCTTTTGTTGGATCTATTGACATTGCCTTTGCAACAAGAACCCGCAATCTCACATTGTATTCTCTAAGTTCTCCCCCCTCACGGATCTTTGTGGTCTCTAACTCTGTCAAAGTAAATCTAGTGAGGAAGATTTTGGAAAATATTTCAGGAAAGTTTCCTTAAATGCTATCCAGTTCCTTGGATTTTGAGTCTTACACAACTGTGCTGCTGCTGCCGCACTATCTAGTGCGTATTTCTAATCTGTCCATCTCCTTCCTCTCCAACTTTTCTGTAAAACTCTTACAAATTTGTGCGACGTCTCTGGGCAGGTCCATATTTGTCATAATGTTCTCTGAGGGAGTGCTCCTTGGCTCTCGCTGGCGGCTGACATGAAACCCTGATTCCTTGCCCAGCTTTATCCCGAGGTTGCTTCTAAAAATCACCTCTATTTAACTGTTATGGACCCTTTGCTTCCGTACCTTATAAAACCACGGGCACGTGTCAACCTTTCAATTGTTCATTGATTTTACTGACTATTTATCTACTGATTTACTTATTGTACAATTCAGTACTATTGTATTTTTTGTTGGTAAGTCAGTTCACTTTTAAGTGTAATATGGTCATATTTTATTACTATAATTATAATGTGTAACCATATCTTATTTTGTATTACACACTGAATATTAAAGCTATCTACTTCTGTCGCTTGGACCTCTAATCAATGTAAGTAGTGCTTTATTTTGCATTTACCTTTGTTTATTAATTAATGACAGGTGGAACTCATTGTATGTGGCAGAATCTGAGTATAATTTAACCATACTAGTGGACACACAAAACTTTCACTAGCTGATTTAATTTTTTTAAGCATATTTTTTGGTGACTAAGTGGCATGATTTCCCACTAACGGACTTAGTTATTTAATATTTGTTTTATTCTTGCTTCATTTATAAATGTAAGCAATTTGCTTAGCACTTTTTTCACACAAGCGGAGACGAAGCTACTAGTGGACATTTTTATTTTTTATTTTTGCTTTATTTATTAATATAAGCAATTGAGCTGAGCACTTTTCGTTTTTTTCACACAAGCGGAGACAAAGCTACATACTAGTGGACCTTTTTTTATAATTTTATATTGTTTTATGATTAATTAATTAATCATTTATTTTTTTTTCTCTAATCATTTATTTTTCCCTAACGGGAATCCGCAATATACCCCAACAAACCCCAAATTTCCAAAAAAAAAAAAAATATTTCACTGATTTTGCAAAAAATTATATATAATTGAAAATATTTTTCACACCAAAGTTACGCACAAATTTAAGCTTAAAGTTCCCTTGTTATAGAGCACTCCATACATATACCATTCAACATTATAAAAATATATCATGCAATCATAAGTAAAATACTTAAACTAATATAGCACAATATTGTTCATGACTTTTAAAATATCTTTCATGAATTTAAGATATATTACATGAACTTCAAGATATGTTTCATGACTTCAAGATATGTTTCATGACTTGTATGTTCAAAAAAGGCAGATTTTTTTTTATATATTAAATATTTTTCATCAATTCAAGCACTAAATTAATTTTATATATCCATAACAGATAACAAATCTCCCAAGTGGTAATATCGAATTTATTTAATTACCAATAATTCTTAATTTGTTCGAATAAATTTTAAGTATTTAATTATATCTTATGTTTTAACAATGCGTGAAATATTTCATGGAGGCGATCCCGCCGCAGGCCACCACTGTGGCGTTTCCGAGCGGTCGAAGGCCTTATTTATTTTTTATCTAATATTTAACATTCCACAATTAAATGGTAAACTGCCACCACTGACCTTGAGGAGTTTTCAGGTCTCCAATACTTGGGATTAATTGATATCAAGAGGAAAACTGAAAGATTTTTTTCACTTCATTTTATTGACTTATTCAAAATTTCCTTAATCTTTGGGGTTTTCCCAAGTTTAAAACTTGGAGATCCGTACAATAATTGTTCGAGTAACTCACCGGGGAACAGGTTCACATGCACCAAGTGTGGGGTCTGCTCTGAGACTGACGACTTTTCGTCACACACATTTTGTCGCTCAGCCCGGCTCTCATTCTTTCTTCTTCTTTTCATTGGTTCTTTTTCCATACACATTTGTTTCCCTTGGTTATTTCTTGCCCCAAAGACCATATTCCTATGGTTAAGACACGCCTACACTAAAAACAGTACTCTGTTTTCCCCGTTTTTCCCACGTCTGATCCTGAGGGCCCGGTCAAAAGCTATTACTCGGTGTCCCCTTCGACCGATAGGTCAATGGGGTGCAAAACCACATACAAACAAGGTTAGGTCTATCCGCCCATGTGGTGTACATCTGGGTAAGCCCCTCTTTTGGGGACTTCACTTGTTTCAAAATTTCACTTGTTAAGGGATACCCCAGGCGTTTTCACCACACACATACACACACACACACACACACACACACCCCCCCCCCCCCCACACACACACACACACCAACACCACAACACACACACACACAAACCCAAAACCAAAACCAACACACACACACATACAACACATACACACACACACAACACAACAACACACACAACACACACACACACACACCACACAAAAAAAATATAAAATTTATATATATATATTTATTTTTTTTTTTTTTTTTTTTTTTTTTAAATGCCTGTCCCACCAGGACGTTGGCGATCATGGATTTCATGGATATATATATATATATATATATATATATATATATAATATATATTATAATCCAAACATATAAATTATACATATACACACTATACATAAAATACTATACACACATACACACACACATATGCACACACAACATGCCACACACACACACACACACACCACACACACAAAACACACACACACACAAGCACACACACCAAGCCCACACACCACACAGCACACACCAAGCCACACCCCCCACACCACACACACACACACACACACACACACACACACCCCCACACACACACACAACACACACATTATATATATATAAAATATTTTATATAATATATATATTATTATATAATATATATATATTATAAAATATATAGAACACAGTGCATGTGAATAAGTTCCTTCTAAAGTAAACACTGCATCTTTTGTCGGTAGGTCACAGACCTGAGGCGATCATCACGTGTGAATTTGACTGACAGCCCAGATAAGTAAATGGAGTAGAGGTCTGAAGGCCGAGACTAGGGGATTGTTGTACAGCATTTGTTGCATAACATTTTTTTGAATATCTCGATATCAAATGAAATTTTGATCATAAGATAATTCTTACAAATTAGAATTGAACATTGTCTATGTGGCTATACCATCGCAGCAAGCTTATAATTTGCCATAACTGCATAATAAGCCATGGAAGTTTCGATGGCATATATACCCATGAAACAGATTAGCGGCGAAAAAGTTTGACGGTATATATACAATCGCGTCAGGTAAAGGGTTAATGTTGTTTTGTTCCTGTTTATTTACTTGTGTTATTTGTATTATCATCTTCATTGTCATTAGTAATGGATGAGTTGTAATGCCAGGGTTATGATTATCCGTGATGTTACTAGCATCAGTCATGTCACTTGCTAGAGGGGGTGAATAAAAGAGCCACATAAACAATCAAGCCACACGACCACAATTAACATTCTCTTTTCCATATGTCAAGTGAATCGCCATTTCCTATATGCCAAAAATTATAAAGTTAATAGAAACTTCAAGTGAAACAAGTTGATGAACTTAATAGGATGATGAAATGCCTTTCCTTTTTTGTAACATTTCCGAAACTCTTAACCAAAGATTATATAGCCTTTGCCCTTAACACTGATTCATGTTTATTCTTTACGCGTACATTATTGGAACCTGTTGAAGCATCTTTTCAGTTTGTATCAAAGTGTATGTCTTCGCCTTGATACGGTTTGATACACTTCGCCCAGCCAATGAGAGCGTGATATTTTTCAGATATATTTCACGTAGTCTGAAACAGGGATTTATATTTTCATTGATTGCAAATTGCATGATAAGTTTCTTGATAAAACCTTTTATTGTAAAGGTGTATCAAATATTCCTGTGCCTTTTTAGCAGTTGATCAAATACATGTTCATTGTATATGGGTAAGAACTGAGGTCAATCATGACATGGTATTAACTTCGGCGGGATGAATCTCTTCAAAATCCCCCTGCACCTCTATGATATAACCTTACAGGTTCAAAAATATAAAAGAAATGGCTGTGTATCTTGACTTGTTGATATAATTCCACCAATACGCCAAGTAAACTTCGTGTCACTGAATTACACAGTTTCTGATTTAGATATCACTGGAATGACTAGCATCACTTAGTTGTAAT
>NC_051411.1:19742111-19747814 GCF_015228065.2 Penaeus monodon
CAGGGCGATTTAGATGGCCCCAAATGGCAGTGGAGGGAAAGATGCAAATTTTACCCCAATTCATTTATTAAGTAAATAATGTAATGAGCGAATTGAGAAATACATTCAATTTTCAAGGGCCTTGCAAAGCGGGAAGGGTGTGGAAAACAATGTAAGTTGCAAAAATAGCATTTTTTCCTTTAAATTTTTGAAGTTTCCCAAAGTAATTAAAATCATCCCAGCAAATTAAAAGACCTTTTTTGAACTATTGTACATGTTTAAAGTTGTATCATGGTGCTACAAAAAAAGATATCATCAAATTTTACTGATATAGGAATTTTTAAAAAAAGGAAAGTTTTTTTTTTTTTTATTTAAACTAAAAAGCCAATAGAAATACTAAATATGTTGGTATGATTTTTAATTCAGGCAAAACGTTGGGAAGTTTTAAAAAAAAAAGGGAAAAAAGGTCCCTGAGCAACTTTTATTTTTTATGCACATCACTTTCGTTTCGAAAGGGCTGTGGAAACTTTCAAAATTATTGCACGCCATTTGGGTTTTTGTCTCTGTGCGAAACTGTGTTAACAGAAAAGGATGCCCTGGGCATGGTTAACATAAAAAGGCCCTGGGAAAAACATGTCGCAACGGGCTGGAGCGGAGGGCAGGGAAAAAACCAAAGGGAGAGGGGTTTGGGTGGTCCTGTGAAGACCTCGTGTGTGCCTTGTGACTGATAAACTTTGTGTTTGCCGTTATAAGCTTTAATCTGCTTTTTTCCCCCCTTATTGTGCATATAGAAAGGCGGGTAAATAACTTGTGTAAAAAAAGGAAAGACTGCCATTTGTGTTTATTCTGCCCTGCCTCCCCACGTGGCTTTTTTCCCCTCCTGGTGTTCTGGGACCTGGGGGTGCTCGGTGCTCTTGGAGCTGTTCAGTGTTACACCCTGTGGATAACCCGCCGTCTGCCTGCCTCCCTTGTTTTGGTAGCAGAGGACGAGGGGGCCCGGGGGTAAAAATTGGTGTAGAGGGGGTTTGTGATATTTGATCGTGAGACGCGTTTTTATCATGTTCTCCAAAATGGCGGGCACCCGGGGGAGAGGAGGCTATACGAGGCAGGCCGAGTGAGGTAACCAAAACCCAGTGGACCTGATCACTCCCTGTGGCCAGTATGAGGGGAAAGGGCCCAAAAAGGGAGAAGGCGGCCCGAGGGCCGCGAGAGGCCCCCATCTCGTAGATGCAGGAAAGGGAAAGGCAGGGGAACGTTCTCCCGACTTTTTTAGGGCACAGGCAACTTGCATCTGTAAAGAGGAAATCGCATACACCGACAAGGGCCTGCAACAGCGTGAAAGTGAAACTGGGGGAGGGTGGGCTCTGAAGGGCGAGGTTTGGGCCTAAGGGGGGAAAGTGAAGGCGGAAAGGCGGCTCAGATTTTTAAACGTTGCAAGCAGAGAAGGCAGACGGGGTTTGGAAAACAGATGCCAGGGGTTCTTTTACGGGTCTCCCTGGGGCCCGTGGCAAAAAACCCCCGGGGCCTCGCAACGTCGGGGTCGTGCAGCGTGGTCGCTGCAGAAGGGGGGGACCCACCGAAACCGCTCCCTTGGGGTATGGGGCGGAAAAATCGGACCCGGTAACCCCCCGTGCCCCCTCCCCCCCTTTTCCCCCCCCCCCCCAAGTGTTTAGTTCCGGCAGCTTCTCCACCCTGCAGCCCCCGCTTCAGACTTTGTGAAGCGTAAGCCAGCTGAGTACGAGGGGAAGGTGGCCTGGGAGGCATATTCCCCCAAATTTAAAATGCTGGCATCGCCCGGGGCTGGAGCCAGGAAGAAAGCCCTGCGGGTGGTAACAGCGCAAAGGGGGCCCCGGGGGAAGTTTGGGGCATCCCCCCGCCACCCAACATGCCTCTTACACCAGCAGGCGGAGGCTTTGAAAACGCCGTTTGGGGACCATCACCGCCGGGGTTATGGGGCCCCTTAAGAGCGACTCGTGAGCGGGGCGAGACACGCCCCCGCTGGCGCGGGGAAGGAGGTCGTCCCCTGGGGTGGGGAAAAGAGATGATTGGGGTCCTGGCCCGCGATTTTTTTTTTGACGCTTTGCAGGCCAGCAAAATGCCCAAAATTTCGTCAAGCAGGGACACCCTGAGGACCCGCAGGGGGGGCGGCAGGCCTTGGAGTTCGAGCCTTCCGAAGGGAACCCGGGCCCAGGGCCAGTTCAGCCCCCCCGGACCTCCGGGACCGGAAGGTAAATGAAGTTAGCATTTTAGGAAGGTGGCCCGAGAACTTTCCAAAGGGTTGTGTTGGGGGGTGGGAGAGGAGGCAAGATGTATTTAGGTCAGATGGGGCGGAGAAAAAAGTCCTCTCAACCGGGTGGGTTCTGATGCCCCTTTCCCCAGTGTGCAAGCTGTGGGAGGTATGGTCACCATCCGGTGCATGCCTAAGGCTAAGGAATGGTACAGGGGGAAAAACTCGGACGGGTGGAGAAAGGGGGGCCCAAACCCAGCTGTCCTGGGTTTCCCCCCGGCCCCCACTGGATAAGCTGCCGTCGAACCAGCACGATGCAGGGGGAGGGCTCAGTAGATGGGAAGCCAGCCGCCCGACAGTGGGCACTGGGGCTGAGAAGACCCTATGGGGCCCGATTTTTGGCCACTATGGGCTTCCAGACGCCCACAGAGACGTGTGGGTCACGGGGCATTGTGGCAGCTCAAGGGGCCGTGGAGGCTCGTTTGGCGTGGGCAATACGGTGCAGCGGTGTGGTGTATGGGGCCCAAATTGGGAGAGTACTGTTTCTGGGCCTTGATACTGACGCAGATAAGGCGGTGTTTGACCTTGGCGGAAACTGGTGAGGGGGGACGGTGAAAATGTGCCCTTGCTTCCAGAGGTTGGTGTGCAGAAAGGGATTACGGTGAGCAGAGGAGTTACACCTTGCCCCCAGGACAGAGATAGAATCCGGTGCGACTGTCAAAAAGGGTGCGTGGATAGAGGGGCCCGTGGAGGCCCCTCCAAAACCTGCAGTGGCTGATGGGGTAGCGGTTGGGTAAGCCTTGTTGGACCAGGGAGGGTTAGTTCAGGTTGGGATAATTCTCTGATAGACCGAAAAGGTGCCCCGGGGCAAAACTGGGGACTTGTGAGGAAATGGAGCACCAGAAGGTCGTGGGGAGCAAGGAGTTTGGGTTTGGGTGGGGCGTTGCCTGGCTTCCTCGAGGCTTTGGCGCTAACGGCGAAGGGGACCTATGACCGGCGCAGAGAGAAGTGAGGGACAACATAGGTGACAGAGTGTGGCTGAATAACCCGCTTCGGAAAGGGAAAGGGTCTCGCCGAAGCTACAGAGCCCCTGGGAGGGGCCCTACACGGTGGTAGCGGCCCTCTGATGTCACCTATCGAATTCGCAGAGGGCGGGGGAAAAGACCTTGTTGTCCCCGGGACCGGCTTTGGGTTACCATGGGCCCGGAAGCTACCTGGGCCATGGTGAAAAAGATGAAGTTAGCCCCCGTAGGGCGATGGGACGTGGCAACGCGACCCCAGATGAGGGGGAGCATTTGGCGGTGAGGGGGATGCAAAAGACGTCAATGGTGACATGAGCCCGGTCTTGGGGAGAAGATACCCCCTGGGGGCCACTGCCCAAACTACCCCGCCCCACTCCTCCTCAAGTGACCCCAGGGGGAGCGAAGAAAGCCGCGTGGTAAAGATTTTGTGTTTCTGAGAAAAGTTACAATTTCGGTTCTTTTGTTTGAAAAAAATTTTGTTTTTCTGAGGCTAATTTTATTTAAATTTTTTGAGTTTGTTTCAGGTTTAGATATGTCAGGCAGAGGGTGTCTGTTGATAGGGGGGGATAGGGGCTACACCCGTGGGCTTGCTCTGTCGAAACATGTTTTTTAACATGAAAAGGGGACCTGGGCGGGGTTAAATGAAAAATCCTGGGCAAAAAATGTGCAAAAGGCTGTGAGGGAGGAGCAGAGGAACAAGCCAAAGGGACGGAGTTGGGGGGTTTCTCCTGTGAAAACCCGTGTGCGCCCCTTTTGACTTGTATAAAATTTGTGTTGCCCGTTATACTGATCGTGCAGTGTTTTCCCTGTATTGTGCAAAAAAAAGTGTACAGGTAAATAACTTGTTAAATAAAGGAAAGCTGAAATTTTGTGTTTATTTCGTGCCCTGCCTCGCCACGTGGCGTTTCCCCTCCTGGTGTTCTGGGACGCTGTGGTGCTCGGTGCCTCTTGGAGCTGTTCAGTGTTCACGACCCTGTGGATAACACGCCGTCTGCCTAGCCTGCCTTGTGTTGGTAGCAGAGAGATGAGGCGGCCGGCGTAACAATATTACTCAGATTCATACATTTTTTCTTATCTAATAAATTATTTTTCATATGAAAAGTGGAAGTTGCATGATGTTTTCCTCTTATGGCATCCACCGCAAGTGAGGTCTGTGTCCGATTTAGACTATATAATCCCAATGATCATGGACATTTACTTGATTTACTGATTGAATTATATCAACAAATCAAGATACACAGAATTTTCTTTAATATTCTTGAGCCTGTAAGGTTTTGTCATAAAGGTAAAGAATTATTTTGAAGACATCCATCCCACCAAATTCAATACCACGCCATATGACTCGGACACGTCGGAAATTCTTACCATTTCGTTCCAGCGACCATCACGATTGACTTCAAATCTTACCCATATAAAGTGGATATGTATTTAATGTATTGCTAAAAAGGCACAGGAACGTTTTAAGCACTTTTGCAGTAAAAGGTTATATATAAAGAAACTTAGGATGCGATTCGTAATTAATGAAAATTTAAATACTTATCTGAGACCTCATGAAATATATCTAAATAATATCGCGCTCTGATTGGCTGGCCAGAATGTATCAAACCTTATCAAGTTGCAGGTATAAACTCTGAAGCAAACCGAAAAGATGTTTCATCAGGTTCCAATATTGTATGTATACATGGCAAATATGTATGAGACTGTATCAAAGTGTTAGGGGGTTCAGAAATGTTACATAAAAGACCTTAGGTTTTTTATGGTTTTCTATTGACTTTTTATGTAAACATATGTAAATAATAAAAACTTTGTATACTTTACATGATACAACTTGAAACAATATATCAAAGTGTTAAGGTTTTTGGGATGCTACAAAAAGGCCTTTAATCTGATTATGGTCAGGTAAGGGCTATTCTGTGTAGTACCCATATGTATCGGTTATTCATCAATAATACATTCATATATTCAATACTACATTCTTTCTTGCTGGTGACATATGTAGCATAGGCACACTACAAATACTTGTTCAGCATATACGGCGAATGTGGTTTAGACCTTTGTGATGATTATGCCATATTTTGTCAATAAAAACTGGCTACACGGCTAAACAAAATATCAGATCAGAAAAGTGAAGTGTCCAGTTTAGACTTCAGCAACTAGGACCTGAGGACGAAACTGTTAGAAATTTGTAAAACTCTTTTTCAACTTGCAAATAGTGGTAACTGATTAAATATGCGATAATGCTTTATTTAGGGTTGGTAAAAGATTCAATCTGTAAAACAGTCATAGAATTTATTAAAAATAAACCTAGGTTCATCTTATCACAATCCTGTTTTTATTTCTGTGATTAAATTCTTACATTCCATTTTTAACAGTAAATCATGGCTGTCAGTGTCTGTACATACAATAAAAAACTATATATAGCCTGACTTTTTGTGGGTACGCAGTTTTAAAACAAAAAAGTTAAAATAAAATTTG
>NC_051411.1:19752914-19756131 GCF_015228065.2 Penaeus monodon
ATCCTCCTGGTCCTTGGTGTAATCTGTCCGTCCTCGATGTCCACACGTCCTTGAAAGTATCGCACAGGTCCTCCTTGACTTCGGATTCGTCTAGACCTCGTCATAGTCCTCGTCCAGGCCTAGCTCGGCGGCGTCCTCGTCCACACGTCCTCACAGATCTCGTCCAGGTCCTTCTCGCGTCCACACGTCCTCGTAATCTTCATTCGGATCTACTGGCGTCGGGGCAGGTGTCCGCCAGGCGTCGCCTATGCACAGCATCCTGGGCCGACTGGTACCTGCAGCAAAGGTGCTGGTCCGCTGGATCTACGGAGAGTCCGGCAGGCAACGCCCACACTGGGACGGCTTAACACCTTTTCACAAAGATAAAGAAGAAAATAGAAGAGGGAGACATCAGTAGCGGTCTGCGTGGACCTGGCTTGAACTACCAACCGTCTCTGATATGAGAGTAAATAAGGGATACGACCTCGGCAATCCGCGAGGATTTACTTGAACCACAGTCGTCCCACAGAGAAGAAATAGATGTAACTTGTACACAGACAGCGACAGACAACATTGCGGGCTAAAGAGATAGATAATAAATCTTTACGCCGACACTAAGACAGCAACCATCCCTGTTAATGAAAAGGTTTAGTGTCTTTTGTCCTGCATGTGTGGTGAGGTAAATGTGTGTGTGTATGGGGTGTGTGAGTGCCAGCTAGCGTGAATGAGAGGGAAAGCGAGAGTGACCTCACACAGAGAATGAATCACAAACACGAATATTAACGTTCACTATAACAAAACTGAAGTAATATAGCAATGCTAGCTATTTAAAATTATTTCAACTACCACATGACATGACATGAAAAAATATTCGCAAGCTATTTAACAAGCAAATCTTCTTGGGGTCAGAAATCTGAACTGCCGAGGTACGTGTCTAGCTAGGCATGCCAGACCTCATTAAAAACCCTTAATGGGGGATCCTTTACCCAAATTGCCGTATATGATTGAGGCACTTGAGCCAGGAATATAAATAACCCGCTCTCTTCTGCGTATCTTGATGGGCGCTCATAAAATTCCCTAAGGATATAAATTTTCACGAATCACACAAACGATTGGGGTGTACCCAAAACATGCAAGCGACTTGAGGAGGGGGAGAAGGTGTGATTAATAAGCGAATAATGATTTTTAGCTTAAATCCTAGTCCTACATTAATTAACGGACATAACCGCGGGTCACACCGACTCAAAAGGTGCCGAAAGATTAACTTCGGTTTATTATACCTACTTTCGAACGACGGAGCGCAGATCTATTAGGTGGCGTTTACGCAACCCCGGGGGAATATCGGCAATCTTTGCACTTTGATATGGGGAAGATCCTATGCTATATTCAAAAAAATGAAAGTAATGTAATTGCATTACATGCTTCGTTCTAGTGCCCATAGAACGTGTCCCAAAATGTAACAAAGCTATGGTTAATACCCAAGGCGTTAACAAAATAACAAACCCAAATTACAGGGAACCAAGCTGTCAAATTTTATCCTTCCTATGTCGCCACCCACCGGGAAAAAAGAAAGTGAGGGCAGGTCAAAACGGGAAAACAACCTTTTTCTAATCCAATTGACCGCAAGCGAAAAAAAGGGACGGTCAGGTCGGGAGGAAAAATGAAATGATATTCATGATAGATAAAATCAGAACGCGTTAAATTCGTTGCAGATGAAAAATATAAATCTCTAAAAACGAGAGGAAATAATTAATTACTTAACTAACGAACGATATTCATGTTTATTGATTGCATACTCGATCACACGGAAATGCATCTGAGGTGAAAAAATAGTGTGAGAACGTGCCCTTTGCTGTCATTAGCACCCTTTTTGCCCAACAAAAAAAACAACTGCTTAAAACATTTAGAAGAGGGGGGAAAGAATAAGAAAAGGGGGGGGGGCCAAACGTGTACTTACTTGTTTTTTATTTGTTCTTCGACATGTCTTCTAGCGGTCGAGCGGGTTTTCTTCGGGGATGCGGCCGTGTTGCATGCCAAAAGGATGCAACGGCCCTCGCTGCCACTAGATATAACGGCTATCGTACTCCCAGGACAGGGGGCTGACAGGGACGCCCAAAAAACACGTAAAGGGGTGACACCGCTACGACGACGCTACTTGTCTAAAGGGGTAAAAGCGCCGCGGGGGAGGTCGCGGTCAGCTGCCCGGAGGAGAGGGCGGAGCTGACCTTGGGCTGACCTTAGCGCGCTGGGGTCTTAGCACGAACTCTCCGAGGCCTAGATCATCCTCGGTATAAGTAGTGACTGTTCCAGCTGGAGGAGCGATAGCAGCAGCTGGAGGAACTGGGGGGAGCGAGGTGAGGTCACCGGGTCCGTCTGCTACACTGATTGTTCCACTGTATACACACACAATACACACACAGATGCAAACCACACACACACAACAGACACGCACCCCACACAACACACACACACCACACACACCACACACACACACACACACACACACACACACACACACACACACACAAAACACACACACACAACACACACAACCCCACTCGCAGACACACGACACACGCACACATACACAGATACACACAGGCACAGACACACACAGAGCACACACACATACATACATACACTTATACATACACACAACACATTCATAATATATAAATACATAATTATATACATGCACGCACTCACACACACACGCACACACACACACACACACCACACCCCACACACACACACACACACACACACACCACACACACACCACACACACACACACACGCAGATACGCTAACTCACACACAGGTCACACACTCACAACACCACATACACAACGCACATACACAACACACATACACGGACACACACATACACAGACACATAGACACACGCAGGCCCAAACACCACAAAAGGCACAGACACCACAGAGGCACACACATACATACATACACCACACATACATACATACACCACACACACGCACATACACCACAAATACAAACACCACACACACACACACATACATCACACACATACAGGCACACGCACACACCACACACATACAGTCACACACACATATACAGGGCATAGACACACATATACACATTACACACACATACACAAAGTAACACACACACACACACACACACACACACACACATACATATATAGATAGATTAGATAGATATTACATAAATATGTATTATATGTGATTGCATATATC
>NC_051411.1:19758731-19763731 GCF_015228065.2 Penaeus monodon
CGCTCGCTCATATACACTCGTATGTGAGCGCGCTCGCTAATCTAAATAATTCTAGGTAAATCGAACCTAGATACGACTCTCGCTTAAACCGCCATAGAGTGAACACGTAAAATCCTGAATCTCGAGTGAAGTGAAGTTCAAATAACAAACAAAACTCAATGAACGCAAACTTAAACCCAGATCCAGGAGAAATTTCTGGAATCTTAAAAGAAATGGACTACGACTCACAAACAAACAGAAGACCAAGAGAAGAAAGTGACAGTGAAGAAAACCCAGATCCCAAACTTGCCCGGAGACACGAAGCCGGCAGAAACTTAGAAGAATTTCAACAACCCAAGACAGACAACAGAACAGTAAGAACAGATAATCATGTAGTACTGATCAATTTAACAGGGGAATCAGAAACAGGAAATTTCAACAACCCAATGAAACTAACAGATGCACTCAATAAATCAATATTCCAAAAATACATAATAGAAGACACACTGAGAGTCCTTGGGACAGGAAAGGCTCTCAGATTTGAAGTCAAAAACTTAACAAAACTACCACCCTTGAACCAGATTGATAAATTAGGTGACTGGACCATAAATTGTAAACAACCAGCTTCAAACAAGAACATAGACTGCACATATGGTACAATATACCCTATAGATTTAGAATTAAACCCCAATGATATAAAAGAAAAACTAAGATCATTGCATGGACACAACAGCCAAATAATAGAGGTAATTAGAATAAACAAATTAAACAAAGATAAAGATAACACTAAAAAATGGCTCCCAACAAAATCCCTCCGAATAACCTTCAAAGGTACATTACCGGAAAGAGTTGCCATAGGACACACGTCATACAAAGTCCAACAATATACATTCCCAATACCAAAATGTTTTAAGTGTCTCCGTTATGGTCATGGAATACTAACTTGCAAAAACAAGACAAGATGTAGCCAGTTCAATCATGACTACAAACATTGCACAAATAACCCCTTTTGCTTTTACTGTCATGAGAACCATCCACCAAATACAAATACATGCAAAATACACAGAATGGCACAACAAATAAACACTCAGAACACTACACCAAACAACATAGACATAAAAAAACGGTTTCATGAATTGAAACCCCTCCCCAAACAAAACCACAACAACTCCAACATAAACCACACAACAACTCCAACACAAAACTACACACAAACTCCAACGCTAAACCACAACATAACACATACAAACAGTGAAAATACAAACACATCCTCACACACTCAACAAACAGAAGCTAGCACAACTCAAACTTATGCCCAAACCATAAGCCAACCCCAAAGCCTAACAGCTGGACTGAGAACCCCAACAAATGAAAGAATATCAGAGTCACATAAAAACCAGGTAGAGATTTATACCACCCCAAAAAGGGAAACTCATACAAAAAAGAAAGAGCCCTCCCAGACAGCTATCAACAAAGATAACAATAAGCAACTAAACATAGAAGATTCCCCAATAGCTTGGACACTTCCAACACCACTAAAAAGTAAAGAATCACAAAGAGAAATGCAAAATGAAAATAAAGAAAACTTCTCATGGACTGAAATAATAAAAAACACAATAACAACAATAACAAATATTATAAATAACATGAATTCAGAAAAAAACAATTTTAGAAATAATAGCTGAAGCTATAAAAGAAATAACCCCAATATTTAGAAAAATCATAACAGTACTTTATGAATAAAATCATTTTATGGAACGCAAGATCAGTCCTAAATAAAAGCATAGATCTGAACCACCTGTTAGAAAAAGAACAACCAGACATACTAGCATTATGCGAAACTTGGTTAAAAAATAAAGACAGTTTCAACCTAGAACACTATAAAATAATAAGATGTGACAGACAAGAAAAAATAGGGGGAGGCCTAGCTATCTGCATAAAAGATAATATACAATATAAACAAATGAATTTAAGAGACAGATTTAAAAATAAAATTGAAGCTATGGGAATAAAGATCAGTCATAAAAACAACTGGACGAATATGCTATTGATTTATAATCCATGTAATAACTTAAGTCAAAGAGACATAGAATATTATACAGAACAAATAAATGACCCTAAAATAATAATAGGAGACTTCAATGCACATCACACAAGTTGGAACCCTAACTTGAGTCAAACCACATAAACAAAACAGGCAAAAGCTTACTTAAAGTAATAGCAGAAAACAATATAATGCTATCAACTCCCCCAGGTCAGATCACCAGAATAGACCCCAGAACGGCAAAGGAGTCAACACTAGACCTAGTTCTAGCCTCTCCGACTCTAAGTCACCTAGAAATTGATACAGGACCAAACATAGGTAGTGACCACTTACCAGTAATAATAAGAGATAACACCATACAAAAGACCCCTCAACTAAATGAAAAAAGATGGAAATTAAACAATGAAGGATGGGAAAAATATAAAAAAGAACTAATCAAAATAGACACAAAAAATATAAATTCATTAAAAGAAATGAAAGTTCTTTTAAAAGACACAGGAAAAAAATACTTTAGATTTGAAGAATATGATAAAAAAGTCCTATCCCACAAACCATGGTGGAATGCAAAATGTAAAGAAATCATAAAAAAAAAGAAATAAAGCTTATAATAAATGGAAAAAAAGACCCAACAATGAAAATTTAGAATATAAAAAATTATTAGCGGAAGCTAGAAAAATAATTGAAGAAGAAAAAAGAGAGTCCTGGGAAAAATTCTGCAGCTCAATAGACTTCAACACCCCAACGAAAAAAATTTGGAATTTCATTAAAAAGCTAACAGGAAAGACTGCACAAAATAACTATCCTCTCATTGACAATGACCAACCAGTCACAGAAATAAAAAAGAAATTAGAAATATTTAAAGAAGAATATCAAAAAATAACAAACAAAAAAAGAAAAATAATGTTAACAGATAATGAGAAGGAAGAACTTCTAAGTAACCATAATGACTTAGATATAAATGGTAAAATCACAATGAAAGAGTTAACTGTGGCCATAACAAATGCAAAAAACAACAAAGCATATGGACCCGATAAAATTCCATACGAATTTTATAAAAATTCTCCTGCAAAAATTCTAGAAATAATAATAAAACAAATGAATTCTCACTGGATCAAAGGAGAATACCCACAAGACTCTAAGAACGCACTCATAAATCCAATCCAAAAACCAGGAAAAAATCCAACAGAACCAAAATCATACAGATTTATTAGTCGTATAAATTGTCTCGAAAAAATATTTGAAAACATAGTAACAAAAAGATTAAACTGGTGGCTGGAAACAAATAACAAACTAAATGTAGATATAACAGGATTCAGAATAAATCATACGACTATGGATGCATTAAAAACGATAGAAACAAATATAACAAATACAGTTAAAGACAGAAAATATGCCTTAGTTGCATGCATAGATCTAGAAAAAGCATTTGATACAGTAAATCACGATGCACTACTAATAAAAATGGCTAATCTAGGAATAAAAGGAAATCTATTAAAATGGATACATAATTTTCTAAAAGAAAGAACATTCCAAATAAACATAGGAAATCAAAACTCTGTAAAAGGAACAATATCAAGTGGCGTTCCACAAGGATCCCCTTTAAGCCCAACACTCTTTAACATCATGATGAATGACCTAGAACTGACTGAAGAACTCAAAAAAATAATATACGCAGACGATATAACAATAATAACCACAAATAAACACCTAAACGAAGCCATAAATAATATTGAAAGAGGTTTAAAACAAGTAAAAGAATGGGCAGACACCTGGGATCTAAAGATAAACCTAACAAAATGCAAGCTCCTATATTTCACAAACAAAAGAAGAGTACAGTTACCTAAGATCAAAATAGAAAATATAGAACTAGAATTTACTGACAGTCAAGATATCCTGGGATTAAGGTTTGATTCACCAAAACTAAAATGGACTAAACAGATAGAAAATATCAAGATAAAATCTATAAACAGAATAAATATAATGAAAAAAATATCCTCATATAACTGGGGAGCAAAGAGAGAATCCCTAATAAAATTCTATAATATTTACGTAAAACCAAAAATAGAATATGGTTTGGCCATATATGGAACAGCAAAAAAAACAGAATTTAAAAAATTGGAAACGATACAAAACACAGCTCTCAGAATATCAACAGGATGCTTCAAATCAACTCCATTAATATCACTACAAGCCTTAACAAACAAACCTCCGATAACTGACAAAACAAATGAATTAGCTTGTATACAGTTAATAAAATTGTTGGAAAAAACAAAAAAGATGCCAATAAAAGAACTAATAATAAAGAACATCAGAGAATACAATTACAATAACGATCAAAATTCCTGGACCCATAAAGTCATTGAAACTTGCAAAAAACTAAAAATCAATATAAATATAAAGGAAGCCCAAAATATAACTCCAGTACCACCTTGGTATGATCTTTCCCACAAATTAGTAACGAAGTTCATGGACAACTTCACAAAAGACCTACCACAAGAAATAATCAAAATGCAATTCCAAATGCTAACAAACACAAAATATGAAAATCATCAAAAGATATTCACAGATGGATAAAAAATAACAGAACCTCAATCAACGTCAGCAGCAACTATGTAGAACAAAACAAACTCACAACAGTTTGGAAATTACCTAAGAATACTCAAATCATAGAGACTGAATTATTTGCAATAAAACAAGGGTTGAATTATATAAAACTCAACAATCTGACAAATACAGTAATCCTTACAGACTCACTCTCAGCAATACTAACATTAAAAAATCACAAACCCAAAAACTACAAACAAATCACATATGAAACACAAAAACTGATCTACACTTTGACAGAACAAAACAAAAGCATCACAATACAATGGATCCCAGCACATAAAAGCATAAATGGAAATGAAATTGCAGATCTTGCAGCAAAGAAAGCTCACGAATTAGAAAATTCCATAATCATCCCACAAGATACAAATAA
>NC_051411.1:19783731-19793848 GCF_015228065.2 Penaeus monodon
TAATAATATAGTGTAGTATAGATAGATTATATATAGTATATATATATATATATATGATATATATATAATATATATATAATAGAGTAGTATATATATATTATATTATATATGTATATATATGATATATAGATAAATATATATATATAGATATATATTATATATATGTATATAGATATATATAATATGATATATATAATATATATATATATATCTATATAGTATATATATAGGCGGGTTTGTATCTATATATATATAGATATATATATTTATATATATATATTATATATATGTATATGTATTATATATATATATTATATATTTTATATATATGTAATATCTATCTATCTATCTATCTATCTATCTTTCTTTCTATATATCTATCTATCTGCGTGTGTATATACATACATATATATATATATATATATATATATATATATATATATATATATATATATATAATATATTATATAAACTTATATTTAAATATATAATTTTAAAATTTATAAAAATATTAAAATTTTAATATATTATAATATATTTTAAATTTTATATAACATAACAATCTTAACTATACAATTCTTTTACTTAATAAAAATATTAAAATTTTATATTATATTATTATAATTATATATGTTTTATATTTATATCATTATAAATATGATATATATATAGTATATATATATATGTATTTATTTGTATATAATTATATGAATAATATATATATATTATGTATATTTGGGACATATTATACATACAACACAATATATGTTATATAAAATATTATATATATTATTATTATATATAAAAATATATATATAATATATAAAAGTGGAAAAAAATTTGGAAAAGTTTGGAGGGCTAAATTCAGGCTGATATGCAATATATTCTTATACTATAAAATATTAAGATAATTTTATTTTATTATGTATATATTTGTAATACAGATTATACATACATCACACCACACCATATTACAATGATAATCACAAAATAATAAACACCAAACACCACAACACACAAACAACACAACAAAAACCCAACACCACACACACATATATTTTTGTGGGGGTGTGGGTGTGTGGTGTGGTGTGTGTGTTGTTTTTTTTGTGGGTTGGGGGTGGGGTGGGTGTTGTGTTGCTTATGTATATATTTGGTATAATACTATTTTATAATTGTTTTTTTAACATGTGTATGTGTAAAGTGTGTGTGTATACATGTATGTGTGGTCGTGTGGTGTGTGTGTGTGTGAAAGTGTGTGTGTGTATACGTTTTTGTTTTGGTGTGTGTGTAAGCGTGAGTGTGGTAAAGTGTGTGGTGTAGGGTTTGTGTTTTGTGTAGTGTTTAATGTGTGTGTTGTGTGTGTGTATACGTGTGTGGTATACTGTGTGTATTTGTGGTTATGTGTGGTGGTATACATGTGTGGTGTATACATGGTGTTTGTATACTTTGGTGTGTGTTTGTTACTGTTGTGTGTTGTAAAAGGTGTGTGTGTTTGTATCGTTTTTTTTTGGTGTTTGTATCGGTGTGTTTTGTGTTCAGTGTGTGTTGGTGTGTAACATGTGTGTGGTATTTCGTGTGTGTTGTGTGGTTTTTGTGTGTGTTGTGTGTGTGTGTGTGTGTGTGTGTGTGCGTGTGTGGTGCTGTGTGTTTTTGGCGTGTGTGTGGCGTGTGGTGTGTTGCGTGGGTGTTGTGTTTTCTGGTAGAGGGGAGTTGGGGTTCTTCCTTCTTGTGAAAACTTAACAAAAATTTTTTAGAAAATTTTTGGTTTTGACCCAATAGCATAGGCCGATTTTGGGCTTGTATGGGCCCTAAATTCACTTACACCTTACAGTAAAAAGTGAGAAGTTTTTAATGAAAATACTACGTTAAGTACAATTAATAATGTTAGGACACACTTGGGGGTTTTTATGAAAAACCATAAAAATTAATAAAGGAAAAAAAACATCTATAAAATATTCTCACCTTTATTTATCTTTGGGAGCAGATGATGGCACAGGGGTTGTTCCCCGGTGAAAGCTATCCACTGCCAAATTGACAATTTTTCCAGTACTTGGTCATCCTTCATGTGGTTAACAATACAGTGGGCTTCTGTCGCTCATTGTTTTTACTATTCAGGTAATACATGAGGGTTACACTATTTTTAAGCCATATGAAGAAGGTTTGTCCACCACCTATGCAGCCAAAACTACATGGGGCAGTGTTCTCACTGCTTTTTGCCCAAGCTAGGGCAAAACATTGCCACAGCCGAGGGTGATAATGAGACACTCCACATTTTGCTTGACTGCATAGCTTGGGATGATCATTGGCTTGCGAGGTGGAGAATTTGTTCCAAAAACACTGTCATATGAATCTTCCTCCCTTGATGCATCCTCCTGTGAGGGACACTGAAAACCTCTGGGGAAATTTATCCCCATCACTATTATTTCTGTAACCAATTTCACACTCAATACCAGAGTCACAAGGAGAATGTGGAGACATCTGGTCTTTCTTTTCCAGAAGATATCACAGGGAAACGTTAGGATCAGTTTCGGGATGACACATCAAACTTGGCTGAACTTGGTCATCATCCACAGGATATGGCAGAGACAGCTCCATTTGTACTGAGGTGTTGAGTCTGTGGTGAGATGAAGCTTCTGTTGAAGTACTTGGGCATCAACCTGAAACTGCAGGGGAGTTATGCCTGGAAGTAACACCTCAACCTCTAAGGCTTCAGGACGATTGGTTCTTCCATTCTTCCAGTCTCGTAATAATTGCACAGAGAAATTTTGCATGTCAAGCTTACTGACATACTTAATTTTGTGTACTGGCATTACTGGCTCCAATTGTTTTCCTTTCCCATTTTTGGTTCCATTTTCTTTGGCATTCTCATTTTTTTCTTTACTTTTTATGTTGCTACTAGTCCTTACTTCTTTTTTATGGCCAATGATATTACATTTCTCACTCTCATCATATAAATTTTGATCAACAACCTTCTTTATCACAGACTTAACTGGTTGACCAATATAGTTTATCCCTTCAATTTCTTTTGGATTTGTTAGGTTTGCATTACTGTTCTTATTCACGCTATTCTAGGGCAGTCTTGATAACAGTCTGCCTCATGAGATGTTCACGGCTAGCGAGCAGCATCGCGTCGGGAGGGGAAGGACGACGTCGTTGCACCGGCGAGGCGCCCCCCGCCGTCCCCTGGCAAAAAACGTCGTTACTAAGGTGCTCCCGGCGCGGCTGGGGGACGGCGTGGGGGAAGGACCATTTCTCGCCCTTCTGATGATCATCATTAACTAACTCGAAGGATGGCTTCTGAATTGCGTCACTCAAGCAGATATTCACGAAAACCCGCTCTCCCCCGCTGCCTCCGCCCGAGGGCGAGGAAGGGTTCGGGGCTCTACGAAAACAATGTCAACCCCACGCTCTTTTCGTACTTTTTTTAACTCACGCTCATATTGTTTTTGCTTTTCCGGATCACAGAGGTTTTTAGCATACTCGTAAAAAGTTTCAAAAACTCTTCATCCTTGAATAACTCGCTAAAGGGACCAAATTATCTTCAGAAAACCATCTCTGAGAGCGACGACTCACAAGTAGCCATATTGGGTGTTGATTTTAGATCGGTTAGTCCCCGGGGCCGGGCGCTGAGGCGGAGGTGCCGATTTCTCCTTCAAGTATTCAATTCAATTATGCATATCGTATTTAGTCGCCGTGTAAGCACATTCTGTACTTTTACTCTTGAATTGAATATAATAATAATTTTGAAAATCTGTGACAAATCCATTCGTATAAAGCGATATAAGTGTGGTCGTACTTCTTGACCCGGCTGTGTTGATGTGTTACCATGGGAACAGTGAGCAGGCTCTTTTAATACTCTATATCTGTCTCTTTAAGTACATGCACACAATTTTCACCAAGCCTTTATGGGAAAACACACATGCATCATTTGATTTCCTACATTATTGTGCGTTTATTTAACACGACGGTATTATTGAAAATTCTCGATCATCTGCCATACATGAAAAAACAATCTGTTAAACGGGGCAGGGCATCTCTCTCTCTCTTCGCTCTCGCTCTCGCCCCTCTCTCTCTCATTATCATTAAAAATTGTTAGTAAAAGCATTCTGTTGTAATTTTACGGTATTATCATTACAGTGTTATTTATTTATAAACGTTATTTTCATCTTTATAATATTCATATCTTCATTATTATGTTGTATGATTTGCTACGGCATATAGAAGTTCTTACATGCAAAAAATGATCTCAGCGTGCGGTGTATTGGCAATCTACTTTACTTATCCTACTTTAAAATTTAAATTTATCAAACTAGGGGTAGGATGGCCGCTTCAGCATTTAGTTTGAGTAATTCCGCCCCTATACAAAAATAAAATCGGCAACAATATGACTGAAATATATGTGTATGTACTATCCCTTAAATTGTCATGAATAATTTATGTGGACATTTTTCTTTACTGAGCCTATGGATCTGCTACATATAATGTCATCATGTTTACGATATTTATCATCTTTGGTCCTTGGGAATTTATAGGTTTAGTCTTGCCTCTCTTTGCAACATTCTGGGCCCGTCTCTGTCAAAGATCGTTTTTCCCCTTACCAATATATATGTTTATCAGGTATGTATACTAGTACAATTAGCAAATGCGCAACGATAGCTTTCTATACACACACACACGCACCACACACACCCCACACCACACACACACACCCCCACACACACAAAACACACAAAATCATATATATATATATTATATATATATATTATATATATATATATTATATATATTGTGTTTGTGTTTTGTGGTGTGTGTTTGTGTGTGTGTGTGTGTGTGTGTGTGTGTATATACACATATACATATATAACATATATATACACACACATATACATATATACATATATACACACACAATATACATATACTATTATATATTATATATATTATAATATATATATAATATATATTATATATATATAAAATATGGTGTGTGTGTGTGTGTGTGTGGTGTGTGTTGTGGTGTGTGTGTGGGGTGTGTGGTGTGTGTTGTGTGTGTTGGTGTGGGTTGTTAAAAACGGGCGGATCTTGTGGATTTGGATGGATAAAAATACTGTTCATTTTTTAAGCTTTAAATTTGAACCCCTATAAAATACATACTGGCAATTTCATTTCAGGTCTAGAACACTAAAGTACACAAATATAACTGAAACTATTATGGTTATATCCTCTTCATAACAAGGTACACAAATATATATGAATTCATTGGCACAAACATACCCGCTACTTCTCCCGTGAGACACTACTGTCTTGCACTGGGAAGATCTAGCTTCACCCGGGCCTCCCATATATATGGCCCGGCCTGTGTTAACCTTTTACGGCTGTCTCATTTTGTTCTCTGACACTCGATGCTTACCGTGATTGCCAGTAGGTCGCCATGATATAAGCATGCCGCATTTCTTTACCAGCCCGGCAGCTGTTGTGGGGGGGTCCCTGTCTCAGAAATTGTGTATTCACAACTCTGTAAGTGCATGCAACACCTGTCTACATAGTCAATTGTCTCTATGATCTGCCATGCGCAATGGTAACCTAGTCTGATTCTGTGAAGAATGACTTCGGTACCTCTATTGATTGTTTCAGAGAGTGCCAGTGGCTCGCAGCCTGTGGCGTCTGAGTACCATCTGGTCGAGGGGAAGGATCTCGTTTTCTCTCTGTGAAGCTGCAGGAGGAAGGCACGAGCTATGGCTTTACACTTTTGCCTTAAGATTTTTTGGCTTGGTTTTATGATCATATTCTATCGTTTTATATATTTGTCTTGTATTTTTTTATATTGGTATGCGTATTTTTTTCTTATATTTTATCCTCATGGTGTCTTTGTTTTTATGTGTACATTTTATTGCCCAATGGTTTTATCACATATTCTGTTTAATTTATATTTTATTGTAATTTACTTTGAGAAATGATTCGTTTATTTTGTGACGTCACAAGTCCATGACATCCCGCGACCTATGACAATAAACAGTGCCAAGTGGAATTCTGTGAGTTTGGAATCTACCTTCCCCTCTGCTGAAGCATCACCAAAGTTTGTATTAGTCCTATACGTTACTTGCCTAGGTTCTGTTTTCGCTGGACGTTATCAGTATATGAATCAATAAGGCACTGGTTATATATAAGTTAAATTTCCCAAGGGTAACATTATTCCTTAACTTTTTAATGTTCGTTTCTACATGTCAGTTCTTCTCAGCCTATGCAAGGACTCAATTTCAGTCATAGCCAAGTTCACTGTACTTTTATTATCTTTCAATGACGATTTCAGTGAGCTGTGTATTTTTGAACTTTTACCCCATTATCTTACTGTATTGTATTGGTTTTACATGTTCTTTATCTGTGTTTTATCTCTACTTTTATTGCTTTTACTTCTTTTAGTCTATCAGCTTTTATTTAATAATTTCCTTATACGATTTCAGTCGAGTTTTAGTTCCATTCTAGCTACTGCTTACCTGTTATCGTTTTAAATACTCGCTTTTACTTCTGCTTTTATTCAGCCTTTCTCCTTTACGATTTCAGTTAAGATTTTAGTGCTGTTTTAACTACTGCTTACCTGTCACCTTGTTTTAGAGTTGTTTTATTTCTGCTTTGACCATTTTGTCACTTTTACTTAATCTTACCTTTATTTTACCTCGTTATTCTTTAATATTTTTGCTTACTCTTACCACTGCCTGTGCTTCTATTATGGCCTCTGCTTCTACTACTACTACATTGATGATGTTCACGACATGTTTAAAAAGGATAGATGAATAGCCACTGCATCAGTAGCAAACATACTCAACATCTCCGTGGGTTCTCAACATCTCCGTGGGGCTAAGCAAGCTTTCTGCTCGATGGGTCCATAGGCTGTTGTGCCCAGATCAGCAGCAAACAAGGGTAGATCTTTCAATTGAAATTTTGAATAATTGGGATGAGGACTCTGAAGCTTTTCTGCAGAAAATTGTGACGGGATGAAACATGGCTCTACCAATATGATCCCGAGAACAAAATTCAATTAGTAGTAGTGGCTGCCCAGGGGGGGAAGTGGACCAGTCAAAGCAAAATCTAAGCATTCAAGAGAAAAGGGATGCAGAAGGAATTTTCCTGATTGACTTCCTCGAGAGCAAGAAAACAATTACATCTGCTTATTATGAATGCGTTTAGAGAAAACTGTACAAAAAAAAACTCGGAAAAACGCCTTGGAAAGCTGCATCAACGCATTCCCTTCCACCACGACAATGCACCCGCTCACGGCGGTCGGCAAACACGAGCTGTGCTATGTGAGTTTGATGGAAAATCGTCTGACATTCCACCTTACAGTCGCGGTTTAGCCCCATCCGACTTCTTTTTGTTTCCAAACTTTAAAATTAATTGGAAAGTACCAATTTTCCATTGGTTAAAGATGTAAAAAGAGTTGCTCTGACATGATTCACATCACTTGACTTCCAACTGGCGGCGATGCGTTATTACCTGCATTGAAGGGTTCACGCTTGAACACGTTATGACACGTTAGTATAAGAATGTTTAGTTGTATTGAAATCAAAAGCCTTCAATATGATTTTTAATTATGGATTTTTTTCCATGAACTTTTTGAAGCCCCCACGTACATATACACACACACGCAAACCATATATATATATATATATATTGCACATGTATATATATATTATATATACATACATTTACACACACACACACACACATTTATATATATATATATATATAATATATATATATATATATATATATATACATATGCATATATATACATATATATACATATATGTTTATATATACATATATGTTTATATATACATGACACAAAGCGGCCTAACAGTTAATATGCCTGTTTCTATATTGGCTATTAAGTAATAGCCTTGCCTCGTTCTGCTGTAATGGCGTCTACCATTCATATCAAGCATCGCCATCTACATGTAACACGAAATGAGATCTCCGAAATTTTCTGGCCTCCTAACGACAGTGTAGAGGTCGGGCGCCTTTACGAGGACCTCGATGGCGCGCGGGCGCAAGTTATAATTGGAAGCCATGGAGGAACAGTACGCCCCTGTTGCCCAAACCACGAGAGCGTCACCGGAGGAAGGGCTTGGGCTAAGCATGCAACGGTGGGCGAGGAAGTCTCCGCTCTCGCACACTGGCCCAACGACATCCATCACAGCCCTCTCCTGTTGGGGAACATGCAGTGAGGAAAAGAACAGATTCCTAACCAAAGTCATTTAAAGCTACAGAAATAAAACTAAAATTATAAGCAAATGTATACCAACGAAATGCGATCACACCAACGCCAAAGACGGTGACAGTGACAAAGCGTCAGTCGAACCCCTAAGAATAAGGGTGAGTCCGATATGCAAGCTGTGGCTCGCCCGGGGTATGCCTATAGGGGAGCCCAGCCTTTGCTGACTCGGTTACAGTGTGTCAGCTGATGTTGGCTCGGCTGAGCTTAGTCCTAACCACCGTGGTGCCCAACCACAGTAGTAACCTCCAGACAACTTGAAAGCCGACACTTTACCACTGTACTAGCCTATCTCTGCTGCTACTACTTAGATGGACCAATGGCATTGTGACTTACTTTGATAAAGGAAAACGAGCTGTCTGAAAACATACTTGCTTTCTTTCAGGTCAGTCTTATTAGAATCCTACTGACAGATGAAAATATTTATAAAATAAAAAATAATATACTCTATAGTTATAAGATAATAAATGTGAAACGTAGGCCGATCAAAACAATCTTTTGTTAAAGTTCCTTTCCCTGCATGGTCTGCATGTTAATCAGAATTACTCTCCATAACACATAGTTATCATTTTCTCTATATTGCTGACCTAGTATCACCTATGAGATTATAAATTTTGATAATTATCAAATAATTATATCACCGTACTATTTGTAAATAAGCTATTACATGAGGATCTATCAGTTCTGAGCTAATATTCAAAGAGCTCCAATACTGAAATGACAATTTCATTACTGAGTAAATATTTCCTTTCTTGACAATTGGACGATAAATCACGTGTTTTAAAACTAATTCACTGCTGAATGAAATTTAGTTATTGCCTTTCCATAGTGTATGCTGGTCAGAAACCTGTGATAATGGAGAAATTGAGACTGACCATAAAAGATCCAGTTCATTTTGGTAGTGTTACTGACCTGACTAGATGGGATAGTCACGTGAGTCACGGGATGATGGGCTCCATACAGGGCAGGACGAATGACTTCAGTCATAGCAGCGTCCACCATGAGGAACCTGCGCTCTCCATTAACCTTCATCCCTAACACTTCTGTCATTAATACACCTGTAAAAGCACAAGAGCCCATTAACACCACTAAATTCTGCGGTAAAGGAAAAAAAAAAAAACACTAGTCAGGCTGTATATGTCTATTTTTTACCTTACCAGCTGTTGCCACAAGAGATCTGCCAGGCTCCAGCAAGAGCGTAGAGCCCTCAGGGAGGAGGGGAAGGATTGCACCCACGAGTTTCTCTGGGGTTGCAGGGCGCTCCTCGTTTTTCCCTGATAATCCTGACAGCCGAATATTGAGTCCACCTCCCAGGTTGATGGTGGACGCCCTAGGCCATCCTCGTTCTCGGATCTGTGGCGGGAACTGCAGCCCTATATCTAACTTGTTTATAAACTGACGTATCCACAAAAAGTCAAGGCTCATATATAGTTTTTTATATGTATGTACAAGACACTGACAAGCCATGATTTACTGTATAAAAATGGAATGTAAGAATTTAATCACAGAAATAAAAACAGGATTGTGATAAGATGAACCTAGGTTTATTTTTAATAAATTCTATGACTGTTTTACAGATTGAATCTTTTACCAACCCTAATAAAGCATTATCGCATATTTAACAACCCTAAATAAAGCATTTTGTCCACTATTTGCAAGTTGAAAAGAGTTTTACAAAATTTCTAACAGTTTCGTCCTCAGGTCTAGTGCTGAGTCTAAACTGGACACTTCACTTTTCGATTGAATTTGTTTAGCCGTGTGCAGTTTTATTACAAAATAGGCATAATCTCACAAGGCTAAACCCCATCGCCGTATATGCTGAACAGTTTTTAGTGTGATGCTTTC
>NC_051411.1:19793948-19806274 GCF_015228065.2 Penaeus monodon
TGTCTTATTTTTTTATGGCCAATGATATTACATTTCTCACTCTCATCATATAAATTTTGATCAACAACCTTCTTTATCACAGACTTAACTGGTTGACCAATATAGTTTATCCCTTCAATTTCTTTTGGATTTGTTAGGTTTGCATTACTGTTCTTATTCACGCTATCTATGGCAGTCTTGATAACAGTCTGCCTCATGAGATTGCTACGGCTAGCGAGCAGCATCGCGTCGGGATGGAAGACGACGTCGTGCACCGCGGCAGGCGCCCCCCCGCCGTCCCCTGGCAACACGTCGTTACTAAGGTGCTCCCGGCGCGGCTGGGGGACGGCGTGGGGGAAGGACCATTTCTCGCCCTTCTGATGATCATCATTAACTAACTCGAAGGATGGCTTCTGAATTGCGTCACTCAAGCAGATATTCACGAAAACCCGCTCTCCACCGCTGCCTCCGGCCGCGAGGGCGAGGAAGGGTCGAGGCTCTACGAAAACAATGTCAACCCCACGCTCTTTTTCGTACTGTTTTAACTCACGCTCATATTGTTTTTGCTTTTCCGGATCACAGAGGTTTTTAGCATACTCTGTAAAAAGTTTTCGAAACTCTTCATCCTTGAATAACTTCGCTAAGAGGGACAAATTATCTTCAGAAAACACATCTCTGAGAGCGAACGACTCACAAGTAGCCATATTGGGTGTTGATTATTAGATCGGTTAGTCTCCGGGCCGTCGCTGAGGCGGAGGTGCCGATTTCTCCTTCAAGTATTCAATTCAATTATGCATATCGTATTTAGTCGCCGTAGTAAGCACATTCTGTACATTACTCTTGAATTGAAATATAATAATAATTTTGAAAATCTGTGACAATATCCATTCGTATAAAGCCGATTAAGTGTGGTCGTACTTCTTGACCCGGCTGTGTTGATGTGTTACCATGGGAACAGTTGAGCAGGCTCTTTAATACTCTATATCTGTCTCTTTAAGTACATGCACACAATTTTCACCTACGCCTTTATGGGAAACACACATGCATCATTTGATTTCCTACTATTATTGTGCGTTTATTTAACACGACGGTATTATTGAAAATTCTCGATCATCTGCATACATGAAAAGACAATCTGTTAAACGGGGCAGACATTCTCTCTCTCTCTCTCTCGCTCTCGCTCTCGCTCTCTCTCTCTCTCATTATCATTAACATTGTTAGTAAAAGCATTCCTGTTGTAATTTTACGTGTCATTATCATTATCAGTGTTATTTATTTATAACGTTATTTTCATCTTTATAATATTCATATCTTCATTATTATTGCTGTTACGATTTGCTACGGCATATAGTAGTTCTTACATTGCAACATGATCTGAGCGTGCGGTGTACTTGCAATCTCACTTTACTTATCCTACTTAAATTAACTTTATCAAACTAGGGGTAGGATGGCCGCTTCAGCATTTAGTTTGAGTAATTCCGCCCCTATACCAAAAATAAATCTGGCAACAATATGACTGAAATTATATGTGTATGTACTATCCCTTAAATTGTCATGAATATATTTATGTGGACATTTTTCTTTACTGAGCCTATGGATCTGCTACATATAATGTCATCATGTTTACGATATTTATCATCTTAGGTCCTTGGCAATTATAGGTTTAGTCTTGCCTCTCTTTGCAACATTCTGGGCCCGTCTCTGTCAAAGATCGTTCTCCCCTTACAATATATATGTTTATCAGGTATGTATACTAGTACAATTAGCAAATGCCGCAACGATAGCTTTCTATACACACACACACACACACACACACACACCACACACACACACACCACACACACACACACACACACACAACACTATATATATATATATATATATATATATATATATATAATATATATATATATATGTGTGTTGTGTTGTTGTGTGGTGTGTTTATGTGTGTGTGTGTGTGTGTGTGTGTGTATATACACATATACATATATACATATATATACACACACATATACATATATACATATATACACACACACATATACATATACTATATATATATATATATATATATATATATATATATATATATATATATATATATATATATGTGTGTGTGTGTGTGTGTGTGTGTGTGTGTGTGTGTGTGTGTGTGTGTGTGTGTGTGTGTGTGTGTGTGTGTGTGTGTGTGTGTTAAAACGGGCGGATCTTGTGGATAGGATGGATAAATATACTGTTCATTTTTTAAGCTTTAATTAGAACCTCTATAAAATACATACTGGCAATTTCATTTCAGGTCTAGAACACATAAAGTACACAAATATAACTGAACTATTATGGTTATATCCTCTTCATAACAAGGTACACAAATATATATGAATTCATTGGCACAAACATACCCGCTACTTCTCCCGTGAGACACTACTGTCTTGCACTGGGAAGATCTAGCTTCACCCGGGCCTCCCATATATATGGCCCGGCCTGTGTTAACCTTTTACGGCTGTCTCATTTTGTTCTCTGACACTCGATGCTTACCGTGATTGCCAGCAGGTCGCCATGATATAAGCATGCCGCATTTCTTTACCAGCCCGGCAGCTGTTGTGGGGGGGTCCCTGTCTCAGAAATTGTGTATTCACAACTCTGTAAGTGCATGCAACACCTGTCTACATAGTCAATTGTCTCTATGATCTGCCATGCGCAATGGAAACCCTAGTCTGATTTGTGAAGAATGACTTCGGTACCTTATTGATTGTTTCAGAGAGTGCCAGTGGCTCCCCAGCCTGTGGCGTCTGAGTACATCTGGTCGGGGGGAAGGATCTCGTTTTTCTCTCTGTGAAGCTGCAGGAGGAAGGCACGAGCTATGGCTTTACACTTTTGCCTTAAGATTTTTTGGCTTGGTTTTATGATCATATTCTATCGTTTTATATATTTGTCTTGTATTTTTTATATTGGTATGCGTATTTTTTTTCTTATATTTTATCCTCATGGTGTCTTTGTTTTTATGTGTACATTTTATTGCCCAATGGTTTTATCACATATTCTGTTTAATTTGTATTTTATTGTAATTTACTTTGAGAAATGATTCGTTTATTTTGTGACGTCACAAGTCCATGGACATCCCGCGCCCTATGACAAAAAAACAGTGCCAAGGGGAAATTTCTGGGGGTTTTAAATCTACCTTCCCCTCTGCTGAAGCATCACCAAAGTTTGTATTAGTCCTATACGTTACTTGCCTAGGTTCTGTTTTCGCTGGACGTTATCAGTATATGAATCAATAAGGCACTAGTTATATATAAGTTAAATTTCCCAAGGGTAACATTATTCCTTAACTTTTTAATGTTACGTTTCTACATGTCAGTTCTTCTCAGCCTATGCAAGGACTCAATTTCAGTCATAGCCAAGTTCACTGTATTTTATTAGCCTATCTTTCAATGACGATTTCAGTGAGCTGTGTATTTTGAACTTTACCCCATTATTTACTGTATTGTTTTGGGTTTTACATGTTCTTTATTTTGTGTTTTATCTTTTACTTTTATGCTTTACTTCTTTTAGTCTATAAGCTTTTATTTAATAATTTCTTATACGATTTCAGTCGAGTTTTAGTTCCCATTCTAGCTACTGCTTACCTGTTATCGTTTTAAATACTCGCTTTTACTTCTGTTTTTATTCAGCCTTTCTCCTTTACGATTTCATTAAGATTTTAGTGCTGTTTTAACTACTGTTTACCTGTCACCTTGTTTTAGAGTTGTTTTATTTTGTTTTCCCATTTGCCCACTTTTTCCCTTAATCTTACCTTTATTTTCCCTCGTTATTCTTTAATATTTTGCTTACTCTTTACCACGCCTGTGCTTCTATTAGGGCCCTCTGCTTCTACTCTACTACATTGATGATGTTCACGACATGTTTAAAAAAGGATAGATAAATAGCCACTGCATCAGTAGCAAACAACTCAACATCTCCGGGGGTTCTCAACATCTCCGTGGGCTAAGCAAGCTTTCTGCTCATGGTCCATAGGCTGTTGTGCCCGATCAGCAGCAAACAAGGGTAGATCTTTCAATTGAAATTTTGAATAATTGGATGAGGACTCTGAAGCTTTTCTGCAGAAAATTGTGACGGGATGAAACATGGCTCTACCAATTGATCCCGAGAACAAAATTCAATATTTAGTAGTGGCTGCCCAGGGGGGGAAGTGGACCAGTCAAAGAAAAATCTAGCATTCAAGAGAAAAGGGAAATGCAGAAGGATTTCTGATTGACTTCCTCGAGAGAAAGGGAAAACAATTACATCTGCTTATTAGAATGCTTTTTAGAGAAAACTGTACAAAAAAAACTCGGAAAAACCCCTTGGAAAGCTGCATCAACGCATTCCTTCACCACGAAAATGCACCCGCTCACGGCGGTCGGCAAACACGAGCTGTGCTATGGGAGTTTGATGGAAAATGTCTGACATCACCTTACAGTCGCGGTTTAGCCCCATCGACTTCTTTTTGTTTCCAAACTTTAAAATTAATTGGAAAGTACCAATTTTCCATTGTTTAAAGATGTAAAAAGAGTTGCTCTGACATGATTCACATCACTTGATTCCAAACTGGCGGCGATGCGTTATTCCCTGCTTTGAAGGGTTTCACGCTTGAACACGTTATGACACGTTAGTAAGAATGTTTAGTTGTATTGAAATTCAAAGCCTTCAATATGATTTTTAATTATGGATTTTTCCATGAACTTTTTGAAGCCCCCACGGACATATACACACACACCAAAAAACCATATATATATAATAATTATATATATATATATAATATATTAAATATATATATATATATATATATATTGGCACAGGTATATATATATTATATATACATACATTAACACCCCAACACAAAAACAAAATTTATATATATATATATAAAATATATATATGCATTATATATATATATACATATGCATATATATACATATATATACATATATGTTTATATATACATATATGTTTATATATACATGACACAAAGCGGCCTAACAGTTAATATGCCTGTTTCTATATTGGCTATTAAGTAATAGCCTTGCCTCGTTCTGCTGTAATGGCGTCTACCATTCATATCATCTACATGTAACACGAAATGAGATCTCCGAAATTTTCTGGCCTCCTAACGACAGTGTAGAGGTCGGGCGCCTTTACGATGACCTCGATGGCGCGCGGGCGCAAGTTATAATTGGAAGCCATGGAGGAACAGTACGCCCCTGTTGCCCAAACCACGAGAGCGTCACCGGAGGAAGGGCTTGGGCTAAGCATGCAACGGTGGGCGAGGAAGTCTCCGCTCTCGCACACTGGCCCAACGACATCCATCACAGCCCTCTCCTGTTGGGGAACATGCAGTGAGGGAAAAAAAACAGATTCCTAACCAAAGTCATTTAAAGCTACAGAAATAAAACTAAAATTATAAGCAAATGTATACCAACGAAATGCGATCACACCAACGCCAAAGACGGTGACAGTGACAAAGCGTCAGTCGAACCCCTAAGAATAAGGGTGAGTCCGATATGCAAGCTGTGGCTCGCCCGGGGTATGCCTATAGGGGAGCCCAGCCTTTGCTGACTCGGTTTCAGTTTTGTCAGCTGATGTTGGCTCGGCTGAGCTTAGTCCTAACCACCGTGTGCCCAAACCCCAGTAGTAACCCCCAGACAACTGAAAAACCGACACTTTACCACGTACTAGCCTATCTCTGCTGCTACTATTAGATGGACCCAAAGGCATTGTGACTTACTTTGATAAAGGAAAACGAGCTGTCTGAAAACATACTTGCTTTCTTCAGGTCAGTCTTATTAGAATCCTACTGACAGATGAAAATATTTATAAAATAAAAAAATAAATATACTCTATAGTTTTAAGATAATAAATGTGAAACGTAGGCCGGGTCAAAACAATCTTTTGTTAAAGTTCCTTTCCCTGCATGGTCTGCATGTTTAAACAGAATTACTCTCCAAACACATAGTTATCATTTTCTCTATATTGCTGACCTAGTATCACCTATGAGATTATAAATTTGATAATTATCAAAAATTATATCACCGTACTATTTGTAAATAAGCTATTACATGAGGGGTCTATCAGTTCTGGCTAATATTCAAAGAGCTCCAATACTGAAATGACAATTTCATTACTGAGTAAATATTTCCTTTCTTGACAAATTTGGGCGATAAATCACGTGTTTTAAAACTAAATTCACTGTGAATGAAATTTAGTTATTGCCTTTCCATAGTGTATGCTGGTCAGAAACCCGTGATATGGAGAAATTGAGACTGACCATAAAAGATCAGTTCATTTGTAGTGTTATGACCTGACTAGATGGGATAGTCACGTGAGTCACGGGAGATGGGCTCCATACAGGGGAGGACGAATGACTTCAGTCATAGCAGCGCCACCCATGAGGAACCTGCGCTCTCATTAACCTTCATCCCAACACTTCTGTCATAATACACCTGTAAAAGCACAAGAGCCCATAACACCACTAAATTCTCGGTAAAGGAAAAAAAAAAAAAACACTAGTCAGGCTGTATATGTCTATTTTTACCTTACCAGCTGTTGCCACAAGAGATCTGCCAGGCTCCAGCAAGAGCGTAGAGCCCTCAGGGAGGAGGGGAAGGATTGCACCCACGAGTTTCTCTGGGGTTGCAGGGCGCTCCTCGTTTTTCCCTGATAATCCTGACAGCCGAATATTGAGTCCACCTCCCAGGTTTATGGTGGACGCCCTAGGCCATCCTCGTTCTCGGATTGTGGCGGGAACTGCAGCCCTATATCTAATTTTTATAAATGGGCGTATCCACAAAAAGTCAAGGCTCATATATAGTTTTTTATATGTATGTACAAGACACTGACAAGCCATGATTTACTGTATAAAAATGGAATGTAAGAATTTAATCACAGAAATAAAAACAGGATTGTGATAAGATGAACCTAGGTTTATTTTTAATAAATTCTATGACTGTTTTACAGATTGAATCTTTTACCAACCCTAAATAAAGCATTATCGCATATTTAATCAGTTACCACTATTTGCAAGTTGAAAAAGAGTTTTACAAATTTCTAACAGTTTCGTCCTCAGGTCCTAGTTGCTGAAGTCTAAACTGGACACTTCACTTTTCTGATCTGATATTTTGTTTAGCCGTGTAGCCAGTTTTTATTGACAAAATATGGCATAATCATCACAAAGGTCTAAACCACATTCGCCGTATATGCTGAACAAGTATTTGTAGTGTGCCTATGCTACATATGTCACCAGCAAGAAAGAATGTAGTATTGAATATATGAATGTATTATTGATGAATAACCGATACATATGGGTACTACACAGAATAGCCCTTACCTGACCATAATCAGATTAAAGGCCTTTTTGTAGCATCCCAAAAACCTTAACACTTTGATATATTGTTTCAAGTTGTATCATATAAAGTATACAAAGTTTTTATTATTTACATATGTTTACATAAAAAGTCAATAGAAAACCATAAAAAACCTAAGGTCTTTTATGTAACATTTCTGAACCCCCTAACACTTTGATACAGTCTCATACATATTTGCCATGTATACATACAATATTGGAACCTGATGAAACATCTTTTCGGTTTGCTTCAGAGTTTATACCTGCAACTTGATAAGGTTTGATACATTCTGGCCAGCCAATCAGAGCGCGATATTATTTAGATATATTTCATGAGGTCTCAGATAAGTATTTAAATTTTCATTAATTACGAATCGCATCCTAAGTTTCTTTATATATAACCTTTTACTGCAAAAGTGCTTAAAACGTTCCTGTGCCTTTTTAGCAATACATTAAATACATATCCACTTTATATGGGTAAGATTTGAAGTCAATCGTGATGGTCGCTGGAACGAAATGGTAAGAATTTCCGACGTGTCCGAGTCATATGGCGTGGTATTGAATTTGGTGGGATGGATGTCTTCAAAATAATTCTTTACCTTTATGACAAAACCTTACAGGCTCAAGAATATTAAAGAAAATTCTGTGTATCTTGATTTGTTGATATAATTCAATCAGTAAATCAAGTAAATGTCCATGATCATTGGGATTATATAGTCTAAATCGGACACAGAGCTCACTTGCGGTGGATGCCATAAGAGGAAAACATCATGCAACTTCCACTTTTCATATGAAAAATAATTTATTAGATAAGAAAAAATGTATGAATCTGAGTAATATTGTTACGCCGGCCGCCTCATCTCTCTGCTACCAACACAAGGCAGGCTAGGCAGACGGCGTGTTATCCACAGGGTCGTGAACACTGAACAGCTCCAAGAGGCACCGAGCACCACAGCGTCCCAGAACACCAGGAGGGGAAACGCCACGTGGCGAGGCAGGGCACGAAATAAACACAAAATGGCAGTCTTTCCTTTATTTACACAAGTTATTTACCCGTACACTTTTCTATATGCACAATACAGGGGGAAACACTGCACGATGCAGCTTATAACAGGGCAACACAAAGTTTATATCAAGTCACAAGGGCGCACACGAGGTCTTCACAGGAGCAGCACCCAACTCCGTCTCCTTGGCTTGTTCCTCTGCTCCTCCGCTCACAGCCAGTTGCGACATGTTTGCCCAGGATCCTTTTCATGTTAACACATGCCCAGGTCATCCTTTTCATGTTAACACATGTTTCGCACAGAGACAAAGACCCACTGGTGTAGCACTATCCCCCCCTATCAAGCAGACGACCCGTCTGCTCTGACATATCTAAACCTGAAACAAACTACAGAAAATTTAAATAAAATTAGTCCTCAGGAACAAACAAAATTCTTTCAAACAAAAGTAACCGTAATTGTAAATCAGTTCTCAGAAACACAAAAATCTTTCATCCAGCGCGGCTTTCTTCGCTCTCGCTGGGGTCACTCTGGAGGAGGAGTGGGCGGCGGTAGATTGGCAGTGGCACCCAGAGGGGTATCTTCTGCCCCAAGACCTGGCTCATGGTCACCATTGACGTCTGTTGCATCGCCCTCACCGTCCAAATGCTCGTCCTCATCTCGGTCAGCGTCTGCCACGTCCTCATCGCCGCTACTGGGGCTAACTTCATCTTTTTCACCATGGCCCCAGGAGTAGCTTCCTGGCCCATGGTAACGCCACAGCCGGTCCACGTGGACAACAGACGGTCGTTTTCGCCCTCTGCGAATTCGATAGGTGACATCAGAGAGGGCCGCTACCACCGTGTATGGCCCCTCCCAGGGGCTCTGTAGCTTCGGCGAGAGCCTTCGCTTCCGAAGCGGGTTATTCAGCCACACTCTGTCACCTATGTTGTACCTCACTTCTCTCATGCGCCGGTCATAGGTCTCCTTCGCCAGGTTAGCGCCAAGTCCTCGAGGAAGCCAGGCAACGGCCCCACACCAACCAACTCCTTGCTCCCCGACGACTCTTCTGGATGCTCCACTTCCTCACAAGTGCCCAGCTTTGCACCAGCTGGCACCTTTTCGGTCTTATCAGAGAAGTTAGCTACCAACACTGTAACTAACCCCTCCCCTGGTCCAACAAGGCTCCACCCAACCGCTACACCATCAGCCAGCTGCAGGTATTGGATGGGCTCCACGAGGCCCTCTACTCCACGCATCACCTTTGACAGTCGACACCGGATTCTATACTCTGTCCTGGGGGCAAGGTGTAACTACCTCTGCTCAGCCGTAACTACCTCTGCACAGCCAACCTCTGGAAGCAAGGGCACATCTTCACCGTGCACCCTCACCAGCTTCCGTCCAAGGTCGACACACGCCTTACTCTGCGTCAGGTAGTCAAGGCCCAGCAAGCAGTACTCGTCCAGATTGGCCACATACACCAGCAGCCGCTGCACCGTATTGCCCACGCCAATACGAGCCTCCACTGGCCCCTTGAGCTGCACACAATGCCCCGTGACACCACACAGTCTCTGTGGTGCGTCTGGAAGTCGCATAGTGGCCAACATATCAGGCCGCACTAGGGTCTTCTCAGCCCCAGTGTCCACTGTCAGGCGGCATGGCTTCCCATCTACTGAGCCCTCCACCTGCATCGTGCTGGTTCGACGGCAGCTTATCCAAGTCGGGGCCCGGGAACCGAGGACAGCTGGGTTTCGGCCCCCTTCTCCAGCCTGTCCGAGTTTTCCTCCTGTACCACTTCCTTAGCCTTAGGACATGCACTCGGATGGTGACCATACCTGCCACAGTCATTGCAGCACTGCTGGAAGGCATCAGAATCCATCCGGTTGAGAGGACGTGTTCTCCGCTCCATCTGACACTGACTACATCTGTGCCCTACCTCTCCGCAGCCCCAACACAAGCCTTGGAAAGTTCTCGGGCTCACCTTCCTCAATGCTAACTTCACTTTAGCCTTCCGGTCCCGGAGGTCACGGCGGGGCTGAGCAGCTGGCCCTAGGCCACTGGTTGCCTTCAGGAAGGCCTCGAACTCCAAGGCCCTCGCCAGCGCCACCTGCAGGTCCTCAGGGTGTGCCTGCTTGACGTAGATTTGCAGTTGCTGGTCCTGCAAAGCGTCAACAAAAAAATCGCGGGCCAGGACCACAATCATCTCTTCCGCAGCCGCAGGGTACGACCTCCTTACCAGCGCCAGCTGGGACAGTGTCTCGCCACGCTCACGAGTCCGCTTCTTCAAGTGGGCCCGATATACCTCGGCCTGGTGATGGTGCCCGAAACGGCGTTTCAAAGCCTCCGCCATGCTGGTGTAAGAGGCATGTTGGGATGGCGGCAGATGCCCCAACACTTCCACCGCGGGGCCCCTTAGCGCTGTTACCAGCTGCAGGGCCTTCTCTTCCTGGCTCCAGCCCTGGGCAGATGCCAGCATTTCAAATTGGGGGACATATGCCTCCCAGGCCACCTTCCCGTCGTACTCAGCTGGCTTACGCTTCACAGAATGTCTGAAGGCCGAGGGGCTGCAGGGTGGAGAACGCGTGCCGTGAACTAACACACTTGGGGGGGAGGAAGGGGGTGAGGGAGGCAACGAGGCGGGTTGACCGGGTCCGAGTTTGCCGCCACCTATACCCAAGGGAGCGGTTTCGGTGGGTCCCCAGCCTTCTGCAGCGACCACTGGCTCCGACACGACCACGACGTTGCGAGGCCCGGGGGTTTCCTGCCACGGACCCCAGGCAGACCCCAGTAAAATGACACTCTGGCATCTGTTGCCAGAACCTCGTCTGCCTTCTCTGCTTGCAACGTTACTACATCATGACGCCGCCTTTCCGCCTTCACTTCCTCCCTTAGGCCCTGAACCTCGCCCTTCAGAGTCTGCACCTCCTCCATCAGTTCACTCTTCACGCTGTTGCAGGCCTTGTCGGTGTACTGCTGAGTTTCCATCTTCACAGATGCAAGATTGCTCTGTAGCACCTCAACAAGTCGGCAGAACTGTTCCTCTGCCTTCCTTGCCTGCATCTCGACGAGATGGTGCGCCTGCTCGCGTGCCCTCTGTGCCTGCTCTTCTGCCCTTTGTGCCATTTCCTCCCTCATACTGGCCAGCATGGCAGTGATCAGGTCCATCTGGCTTGGCTTCACCTCACTCGTGCCTGCCTCAGTCATAGCCTCCTCTCCCTCATGGCTGCCGCCATCTTTGGAGAACATGATAAATCGGCGCTCTCACTGATCAAATATCACAAATCCCACTCCTGACACCAATTGTTACCCCGGCCGCCTCGTCTCTCTGCTACCAACACAAGGCAGGCTAGGCAGACGGCGTGTTATCCACAGGGTCGTGAACACTGAACAGCTCCAAGAGGCACCGAGCACCACAGCGTCCCAGAACACCAGGAGGGGAAACGCCACGTGGCGAGGCAGGGCACGAAATAAACACAAAATGGCAGTCTTTCCTTTATTTACACAAGTTATTTACCCGTACACTTTTCTATATGCACAATACAGGGGGAAACACTGCACGATACAGCTTATAACAGGGCAACACAAAGTTTATCAGTCACAAGGCACACACGAGGTCTTCACAGGAGCAGCACCCAACTCCGTCTCCTTGGCTTGTTCCTCTGCTCCTCCGCTCACAGCCAGTTGCGACATGTTTGCCCAGGATCCTTTCATGTTAACACATGCCCAGGTCATCCTTTTCATGTTAACACATGTTTCGCACAGAGACAAAGACCCACTGGCGTAGCAATATATTAGAAAGTTTCCACAGCCTTGCGAAACGAAGAGTGATGTGCATAAACAATAAAAGTTGCAGTCAGGTACCTTTCCATTTTATTTAAAGCTTCCACAACGTTTTGCCTGTAATTAAAAATCATACCAACATATTTAGTACTTTCTATTGGCTTTTGAGTTAAGTAATAAAAAAAATAACTTCCTTTTTTCAAAAAAAA
>NC_051411.1:19811374-19812697 GCF_015228065.2 Penaeus monodon
TTGGGACCAGCACTGACTTGGGCTGGCTTGCCCAAGTCAGTGTACGACAAGGTTGCATTCTGTCTCCGCACCTTTTTAATATATTTATTCTGAAGCAATTATGAGAGGTTCTCTAGAGATTTCTGAAGGAACTGTAGATGTTGGACGATACAAAATATCGAATCTAAGATTCGCAGATGATATAGTTTTAATTGCCAGCAGTATCATTGAACTATAACAACTACTAGATAAAGTTAGAGAAAGGCAAGCGAAAAAGCTGGTTTATTTCTTAATGCCAAGAAAACTAAGTTTCAAAGATAACAGGCAATGAACGATAATGAACATGTTACAATCAGTGGAGTGGATGTGGAAAATGTGAAAGAGTTCACTTATCTTGGAGATGTTTTAACTAATACATATGATGATTTACCTGATATAAAAAGAAGAATTGCTATTGCCAAAAACGCCACAGTTGCTCTCAGTAACATCTGGAAAGACCGAAGCATTACCTTAAGAACAAGCTGAGGTTATTGAACTCATTAGTTTTCCCAATTGCGTTATATGGTTCTGAGTGTTTGGTGCTGAAGAAGATAGACAAGAAAAAGGTCAATAATTTTAAACTGTGGTGTTACAGACGAGTACTGCATATTAACTGGACTGAAAAGAAAATGATTGATGAAGTGCTGAGAAAAAAGAATTGTAAAGACTGGCTGTTGGACATCTTGAGCAAAAGGAAGCTGAAGTTTATTGGTCATGTGATGAGAAGTGAAAGTATTAGGAAAAAATTGCTGACAGGGATGGTGATAGGAAACAGAGGCAAACCGAAGACAAGACTGAGCAACAACATAAAAGATATATATGTATATGTATATATATATATATATATATATATATATATATATATATATATATAATATATATATATATATATATATATATATATATAATCTGTGTGTGTATGCATATATTCATGTATGTATGTATGTATAAATACATTTATATGTATATATACATGTATATGGAGATTTGTATATAGATTTTGGCAGATGTACATACATTACACACATATAGACATGCATGCATAAACATCTCTCTCTCTCCTCCCCCTTTCTTCTTCCTCTTTCTCTCCTTCCCTGCCTCTTTTCCACCTTCCTTCCCTCCTTTCTCTTGTATACATAAACATTCTCTCCCCTCTCTCTCTCTCTCTCTCTCCTTCTCTCTCTCTATCCATCCTCCTCTCTCTCTCTCTCTTCTCTCTCTTCCATCCCTTTCCTCTCTCTCTCTCTCTCTCTCCTCTCTCTCTCTCTCCTCTCTCCTCTCTCTTCTCTCTCTCTCTCTCTCTCT
>NC_051411.1:19812797-19822797 GCF_015228065.2 Penaeus monodon
TCAGTGTACCTTTTTCCATTTATTTTTAAAAAAATTAAAGGGATTTTCCAAACCAACTTTTTGCCTGTAATTAAAATCATACAACATATTTAGTACTTTCTATTGGCTTTTGAGTTAAGTAATAAAAAAAATAACTTCCTTTTTTCAAAACTTCATATATCAGTACAAACTTTGATGATATCTTGTTTTGTAGCGACCATGATACAACTTTAAACAGTGTATCAATAGTATCAATAAAGGTCTTTTAATTTGCTGGTATGATTTTTAATTACATATGGAAGCTTCAAATATAATGGAAAAAATGCTATTCTGCAACTTACATTGTTTATCCACACCATTCTCCGCTTCGCAAGGCCTTGGAAAGTTGAAATGTATTTCTCAGATTCAGCTCATTACATTATTTACTTAATAAGTGAAGTTGGCATAAGATTTGCATCTTACCATCCACTGCCATTGAGGTCCGTATCTAAATCAGACAACTGTGTAATTCCAGTGATCACAGAAGTTTACTTGGCATATTGGTGGAATTATATCAACAAGTCAAGATACACAGCCATTTCTTTTATATTTTTGAACCTGTAAGGTTATATCATAGAGGTGCAGGGGGATTTTGAAGAGATTCATCCCGCCGAAGTTAATACCATGTCATGATTGACCTCAATTCTTACCCATATACAATGAACATGTATTTGATCAACTGCTAAAAAGGCACAGGAATATTTGATACACCTTTACAATAAAAGGTTTTATCAAGAAACTTATCATGCAATTTGCAATCAATGAAAATATAAATCCCTGTTTCAGACTACGTGAAATATATCTGAAAAATATCACGCTCTGATTGGCTGGGCGAAGTGTATCAAACCGTATCAAGGCGAAGACATACACTTTGATACAAACTGAAAAGATGCTTCAACAGGTTCCAATAATGTACGCGTAAAGAATAAACATGAATCAGTGTTAAGGGCAAAGGCTATATAATCTTTGGTTAAGAGTTTCGGAAATGTTACAAAAAAGGAAAGGCATTTCATCATCCTATTAAGTTCATCAACTTGTTTCACTTGAAGTTTCTATTAACTTTATAATTTTTGGCATATAGGAAATGGCGATTCACTTGACATATTGAAAAGAGATGTTAATTGTGGTCGTGTGGCTTGATTGTTTATGTGGCTCTTTTATTCACCCCCTCTAGCAAGTGACCCTGACTGATGCTAGTAACATCACGGATAATCATAACCCTGGCATTACACTCATCCATTACTAATGACAATGAAGATGAAATACAAATAACACAAGTAAATAACAGGACAAAACAACATTAACCCTTTACCTGACGCGATTGTATATATGCCGTCAAAATTTTTCGCCGCTAATCTGTTTCATGGGTATATATGCCATCGAAACTTCCATGGCTTATTATGCATTTATGGCAAATTATAAGCTTGCTGCGATGGTATAGCCACATAGACAATGTTCAATTCTAATTTGTAAGAATTATCTTATGATCAAAATTTCATTTGATATCGAGATATTCAACAAAATGTTATGCAACAAATGCTGTACAACAATTCCCCTAGTCTCGGCCTTCAGACCTCTACTCCATTTACTTATCTGGGCTGTCAGTCAAATTCACACGTGATGATCGCCTCAGGTCTGTGATCGACCGACGAAAGATGCCGTGTTTACTTTAGAAGGAAACTTATTCACATGCACTGTGTGTGTCTATATATATATATATAATATATACTATATAATATATTATATATAATATATTATATATATATATATTGTGTGTGTGTGTGTGTGTGTGTGTGTGTTGTGTGTGTGTGTGTGTGCTGTGTGGTGTGTGTTTTGTGTTGTGTGCTTTGTGTTTTGTGTGTGTGGTGTGTGTGTGTGTGTGTGGTGTTTGTGTGTGTGTGTGTGTGTGTGTTGGGTGTGTGTGGTGTGTGTGTGTGTGTGTGCTTTTTTTGTGTGTGTGTGTTTTTAAATTTATGTTTTGGGTATATATATATTTTTAAAATCAAATTTTTAAAAAAGTTTTTAAAAAACCCTTGGGGTTTACTTAGTTTCTAAAAACCCCCCCCCAAATAATTTTTTTGGGGGGCCCAAATTGGGCCAAAATGGGGGGAAAAAAAAAATTGGAAAATTTTGGGGAAAAAAAAAAAAAAAAAAAAAATTTTTTTTTTTTTCCCCTTTAATTTTTTATAAAAGGGTTTTGGGGGGTTTAATTTTTTTATTTTTGGGGTTTTTTTTCCCCCCTTAAAAAGGGGGAATGTAAAAAATAAAATAAATATTAAACCCCCAAACTTGTGGAAAAACCAAAAGTTTCGGCCCCCCCAAAAATTTTCCGTTTAAACCCAAATTTTTTAATTTTTAATTTTTAAAAAAAAACCCATTTTTAAAGATTATGGAAATAAAAATTCGGATTTAAAACCCATAAAAGAATTTTTTGAAAAATTTTTATGAAAAATTTTTTAAGGGGAATTTTAAAAATTTTTTTAAAAAAAATTTAAAAAAAAAACCCCCCCCCCCTTTATTTTTACGGGTTCATAAAAACTGGACGTCATTGGGGAAAAAAAAAAATTTTATTTAAAAAAATTTTATTAAATTTTTTTAAAAAATTATAATTAAAAAAAAATTTTAAAAATAATTTTTTATTTTTAAAATTTTTTTTTTTGTTGGGGTTTTTTTTTTTGGGTTTTTTTTTTTTGGGGGTTTGTTTTTTTGGGGTTTGGTTTTTTTTTGTTTGGGGGGTTTTTTTTTGTGTTTTTTTTTGTTTTTTTTTTTTTTTTTGGGGGGGTTTTTTTGTGGGGTTTTTTTTTTTTTTTTTTGGGGGTTTGTGGGGGGTTTTTTTGGGGCATTTTTGGGGTTATTTTTGGGGGTTTTTAAAAAAAAAAAAAAAAGGGTTTTTTTATAAAATTAAAAAAAAATTAATTATAAAAAAAAAATTAATAATTTTGGGGTTTTAAAAAAAAAAAAAAAAAAAAAAAACAAAAATTTTTTAAAAAAAAAAAAAAAAAAAATTTTTTTTTTTGGGGTTTTTGGTTTTTGGGGGTTTTGTTGTGGTGTTGGGATTTTTTTTTTGGTAAATTTTGGTTTTTTTTTTGGGGGGTTTTTTTTTTTTTTGTTTTTGGTTGTTTTTGGGTTTTTAAATCCTTAAAAAAAAATTTTAAAAAAAAAAAAAAAGGCAAAAATTTAACCAATAAATAACCTAATTTTTTTTTTTTTTCCACCCCAGGGGCCCCAAAAAAAAAATTTTTTTTCCCAATAATCTAAAAATTTTTTTAAAATTGGCTTTAAAAAAAAAGGTTTTAAAAAAAAATAAAAATTTAGAAAAAAAAAAGGGGGGGGCCCAGGTAGGAAAAAAATTAAAAAAAGTTCTCAACGGGAAAAAAAAATTAATTTTTAAACCTTTTTTAAAAAAAATGAATTTAAAGAACTTAACCCCTAAAAAATTATTAATAAGCAAAAAAAAAGTGAAAAATTTTATTTCCCCCGGGTTTAATTTCCAAATAGATGCCCCCAAAATTTTTTTTAAATTTTAAAATTTGGGGAATTTTAAATTTAAAAAAAAAAAAGGCCTTAAACCCCCAAAAAAAACAGGGTCCGGGGGGGCCCCCCCCAAATAAATAAGTTTTAAAAAACATAAAAAAAAAAAATTTTAAAAAAAAATTAAAAAATTAAAATTTTTGGTTTAAAAAAAAATTCGAAAAGGGGGTTTTTTCTTTAAAAAAAATTAAAGGGGAAAATTGGGAAAAAAATTTTAAAATTTTTAAAAAAAAACCCAAAAAAAGAAAAAAATTTGGGGGAAAAAAATTCAAAGAAAAAACCCCAAAAAAATTTTTTAAAACAAAATATTTTTTTTTTTAAAGATTTTCAAAAAATTTTTAATTTTAAGGAATTTTGGGGGGGAAAAAGGGGAAATTTTGGGCGTAAGGGGAAAAAAAATTTTTTTTAAAAAAAAATTTTTTTTTTTCAAATGGGGAAAAAATTTTTTTTAAAAAAAAATTTTTTAAAAAAAAAATTTTTTTTTTTTTAAAAATTTTTTAAAAAAACCAAAGGTTGTGGGGAAAAAAAATTAAAGAAAATTTTAAAAATTAAAAAACAAAAAAAAAAATTTCAATAATTTTTCCCAAAAAAAAAAAAAGGTGCTATCAAGAAAAAAAACCCAAAAAAAAAAAAAAAAATTCCAAGCTTTTCCCGAAAAAAGTTCTTTCCTTTAAAAAAAATAAAAAAAAAAATGGGGGGAAACCACCCAAGCCCAAAAATTTTGTAAAAAAAAAAAAAAAAAAGAAAAAAAAAAAAAAAAAAAAATTTAAAATCCTGTAAACCCAAAGGAAAAAATCTCGATTTGAATAAAATTTTCCAGAAAAAAAAAAAAAAGGCCCCCAAAAAAATTTTTGATTGGCCCACAAAATTTAAAGCTTTTATTCTTTCAAAAAAAGGTTTAAAAAAAATTTGAAAAAAAAAATTTTTCCCCCAAAAAAGGGAAAAAAAAAAAAAAAATTTTTTATTTTTTTAAAATTTTAAATGATAAAGGAAAAAAAAAAAATTGAATTGACAGGAAGGGGTTTTTAAAAAGGGTTTTTTTTTAAAAAAAAAAATGGGGATTTTAAATGCAAAAAAAAGGGGGGGGGAAAACATTTTCGCCCCAAAAGGGGGGGGGGTTTCCCCAAAACATTAAAAAAGGTCCCCAAACCCTGAAAAATTTAAAAAAAAAAAAAAAAGGGAGAAAAAAGGGGGGGGGGAAAAGGGAAAAACCAGGGGAAAAAAACCAAGGGGGACATTTAAAACTTTTGAAATATTTTCCAAAATTTTACTTTTCCAATTTTAAAAAAAAAAGGGGGGGGAAATTAAAAATTAAAGTTTTTATTTTTTTTGAAAAAAGCAAAAAAAAAAAAAATTTTGGGGTTTTATTTTCGGGGGCAAAAAAAATTCCCCGCTTTTTCCAAAAACGTTCCCAAAAGGGGGGGGGTTTTTCCCCGGGGTTGGGAAAAAAACCCCCGGGAAAAAGGATGGGGCAGGAAAAAAAAAAGATTTTTCCCCCTCCCAAAGGCCCAAAATCTTAAATCCAATTGGGTTTGGAAAAAAATTTCTTCCAAAAGGTTGTTTAGTTTTAAATTCTAAAAAGGAAAATTTTTGTTTCAAAAAAAAAAAAAAAATTTGAGAAAAAAAATAAAACCCTTTTGGAAAAGTTAACAATGGGGTCAAAAAAAAAAAAACCCCTTTTGCTTTTTTAAATCGCATTTTAAAAAAAAAAAAAAAGGGAAGGAAAATAAAAGTGAAAAAAAAAAATCCCAAAAAAAAACCTTTTAATGAAAATTTAAAAAATTAGACCTCGAATTTTGTAAAAATTCCGGTTTTTTTTAAAAAAGGTTGGTTTTTAAAATGAAAAGGGCAGGGAAAAAGGGAGTAGGGGTTTTTGGGGGAAAAAATTTTTTGGGGAAACCCCCTTTCCATTCAAAAAAGGGTTTTAAAAAAATTGTTGCAAAGGGTTTTTAAAAATTTTGGAAAAAAAAAAAAGGGGTTTGTAAAATTTTTCCCAAAAACTTTTTTTTTAAGGGGATTTTATAAAAGATTTATTGGGGTTTTTTACTTTTAGGGAATTTTTTTTTTTTTTTTTTTTTTCAAAACCACAAAAATCAATTAAAAAAAATTACATCCCGGGGAAAGAAAAAATTGGGTTTGAAATTTCTGAAAAAAAGGAAAAATTAAAAAAAATTTAATTTTGGTTTTTTTCCAAGGGTTAGGGTTTTCAGTTACTGAATGGAAAATAAGTTTGAAGGGCTTTAAAAAATAAATTTTAGAAAAAACTTAAAAATTTTAAAAATTTGAAAATTGAAAAAAAAAGGGGTTTGATTTTTTTAAAAGCCCCCAAAATTTTTAAAAATATCGGGCCCAGGGGGAAAATTAAAAGGGCCCCAAAAATAAGAAATTTTTTGGGGGGGAAGGGTCCTAAACCCCCCAAAAAATTGGGAATAAAAGCCAAAAAAAAGGGGTTTGTAAATTTCGCCACTTAAAATAAACCAGGGGCAAATTTTCCTTCCAAAATTAAAAAAGGAAAAAAAGCCTAAAAAAAAGTTGGGGGAAAATTCCCCAAAATTGGGGGAAAAAAGGTTTTTGGTTTAACCCCAAAAAAATTCCTTTTCCCTTAAATTAAGAAAAAAAAAAAGACTTTTTAAATTTTTCCCCAAAAAAAAATAGGGTACCCCCTTTCCCCAAATTTTTTTTTAGGGATTGGGGGTTCTTTTCTTCAAAAGGCCATTTTAAAAATTTCCTTTCCCGGATTTTAAAGAAATTTTAAAACCCAAAAGGTTAGAGTTATTCTTCCATTTGGAAAACTTTTAAAAAAAAATAAAGGTTTACAATAAAAAAATCCCTTTAAAAAAATTGGGGGGGAAAGGGGAGCCTTCTTTTGAGATTTTTCCCTGAAATTTAATAAATTTTTTTTAAAAAGGGGTTTTTTCCCAAAAAGGAAATTTTTAAAAAAATTTTTGAAAAAGCCCGGGGAAAAATTAAAAAAAAAACCCAACCTTTGGTACTGAAAGGGCTGCGTCATTTCTTGGTCTTGCAAATTATTTTCGCAAAATCATTTTGAATTTTTTCACAAGTAGCCAACCCCTTTTTCTGAAAAAGACAAAGGGTTCTCGAACTTAAAAAACCCCAAAATCGTCCCCTTAAAAAGGTCAAAAAAAGGGGGAAGTGAAAGTTTTTTATGATCTTTAAAAAAATTGCCTTTTCTAAAAAAAAAGGGGAAAAATCTTTTTTTATCCCAATTTGACAAAAAAATTCATTTTGAATAAAAGGATGCTAGTGAATTTGTGTTGGGGGGGGGTACTCCAGCAACATATAATAAAAGGGCATTTGGTCCAAAAAACTTTTTTTTGTCGTACTCTGAATGAGAGCGAAAATTAAGTATTCCCCGATTTAAAGGGAAGCCCTACATAGTGTATGGTCTCCACAGTAAACCTCTATTAACTTTGGGATTTCCAGTCAAGGTGGCCAGGTCAAGACCACTTGTTTTGTCTTTTTAATTATGCAGGGCCCAAAAAATTCACGGTTTTTTGCGTTGGGGGGTTTTGGATTTTGAGCTGGAAGTTTTTCTTACATAGCTGGAAACCAAAAAATTTGTGGCTGAGCCTACCAAAAAATAAAAAATACAGATCACCCCATTGTAACTTATTTTGTCGGCTGTAAAACGGGGGGTGGAAAAGAAAAAACATTAAAAAAAAGGGCATGGGAAAAAAAATGGGTAAACCTTTGGCCCCCTTAAAGTTAGGATGGATCAAAAGATGCCATCCATTATGGGTCAGGTAAAAGAGGATCTCAGGGGGGAAGTAAATGAGTGTCCTCGATTGAAATATGATGTCGTGATTTTTAAAAAAACTACAAAATGGAATTCTCTATCATACTCATGGCCATATATATGATCACAAAGACACTGAGTTTTTCCAGACCGTTTTTAAAAAAACCCCCCGCATGTATCTGCCCTTGCCTTCCTTAGCAGGTTTTAAGGGGAGGGGTCCAGGTTACCCCTTGAGGACTAAAAAAGTTTTATTTGGCCAGGCATGTCAAAAGAGTCCCAAAAATCTGAGTGTGGCCTTAAAAGTAAACCAATGAGGGATGTGCCTGCTCCGCTGCGTCGTTCCCAGGTGTAAGAGAGAAATTTTGAGCGAACACCCAATTTGGGAGGCCCTCTTCCTGTTACAAATGAAGGGGCAAAGTAATGTGCTGCGTAAATGATGGCGACCCGATTCCCGATAGCTGTACCAATACGAAAAAAAGAAACAAAGGAAGTAGCCAAGTTTTTTTAACAAATGTTTTCAGCATCCTGGCATTCCAAAAAAATGTAAAACAGATGGGGAGGAGAATTTTAAAAGAAGTTTTAAAGACATTTGGGGTTTTGCAGATAAATAGGGCACACTACAACTCCATTCCAAACCATCAAGTAATGGGGTTGGGGGGGCGTGGGGAAAAGGGGCCATAATGCAAATATTGAGGAGTATGACTTATGACAACCCTAAAGAAGGGAAACCTGCTCCCTTTTGCCGAATTTGCATACAATTCTGTATTAAAGGGCTCCCTGATTCGCCTCATTCCTTTTTAAACAGGATCCTCAAAACCTTTTTAAAATTCTTTCATTGTAAAGGGCCTGGGAAATGTAGAGGACCTGAATGTAAGACTTCTGTTATTGCAAACGAAGTCATAACGGTTTAGTGACTTTTGAAAAAGGTGCAGTTTACCGTGAAAAATACCATCACGATCCCGGGTGAAAGATATAAAGTTGGGGCACGGTGTATATAATTCTCACCCAAGGGAGGATTGTCTAAGAAATTACAACCTTTGTTTTGGGGGCCTTACCCGGGAGTAGCCAAAGTTATGATATAGTTACAGGCTAAAAAACATTTTGGTCTGTTTGTGAATTTTTTGGTGCAACTGATAGAATTAAAAAGAAGGGGAATCATCTCACGAGAGTAAAAAGTGAAAGAGCATACCCCGTTCAGATCAAAATTTAAAAGTGACAATGAGGAAGGATGCCTTCTTCCCAATCCCTAGGTTCTGACAAGACATGATTGGACTTTGAGGGGGAGGGGGACTTTTCGGTGGGCCGTACAACTCCCCGGTCCTTTTCTGCCCCCAAAGTCACAGAACAAAGGGGAAATAACCGGTAAAGAGTTAATTTTTGGAGTGAGCTGAAGCAGGAAGGAACTAGCTAAAATATGTGGAAAAAGAATATTATGTTTCCTTTTCCCCAAATTTTCCAGCCACTTGAGATGAAGAGCATAATAAAAAACAGAAGTGCTGATGCTGGAGATTTTTTTAGGTTTTTCCATGCCAAATTTTTCAGCCATTCTTTAGCACTATAAAAAAGAATGTGCTGATGCTGGGACTTCCTAAAAAATTTTTCCCTGCCAATTTTTTTAAACCATTCTTGAGCCTTAAAAAAAGAATGTGCTGATGCTGGAGTTTTTCCCATATGGGTTTTCCATCCATTTTTTTCAGCCATTCATGAGCACATAAAAAAAATGTGTGATGCTGGGGATTCCTAATTTTTTACTATATTTTCCATGCCAATTTTTCACCCTTTTAAACTTATGAAAATAGAGGGTTTTTAAAATTTTATTTCCCCGGGGGTTCATGATATTTTCGGGCCCCTGAGGGTAAGAGGAAACAGTCAATGGGCCCCATCTGCATTTAAAGGGGGCCAGTCAATGGACCATCTGTTTGTGGACCCTGTTACCCCCCCTCAATATAAAAAAAAGGTGAAGTTGAGGCATTTTATACTTAAGCCTAAAAATTTTCCAAAAAAGCAGTACTGCAGCTAGTGTGGGTCCGTTTTCAGGCTTTTGGTGCTAGCCACACTAAGGGCTTATTGGGAAGCGGGCATGAGGGTTGCCCATAAAGCATTGTTTTGGACTCATTTAGGTTCGCTTCATGCCTTTTGCACTGGCTATGCTGAGGGGCATGACGACGAACTAAACAGAAAAATTTTAGAAGTGGGAAATTTGAGGGTTCCATAAAAATTTCCCATAGTGTAATATAGAAATAAACACAAGTTCCCAAGACTATTTAAGTAGTAATTACTCGTTTATGGGAAATAGACTTAGCTTTGGTTTCAAGTGAATTAATTTTAAGGGACATCAAACACTAAAGATTTTTTTTGAGCATAAAAGATAAAAATTAATAATAATGATAAAATATACTAGCAAGGGGATTCACAAGCGTTCGAGTACTCCCCCTATAATTCAGTTCACGCTTTCTATTTTTCCCCCTCATGCCCGGGTTTTTTGTTCCTTTTTCTCCGTACATTTTGTTGCAAACCTGAGACTGACGGATACGAATCTGCCCTCAATCAGTCTTGCCGTGATGATTCCGGGTGCGGAACCAAGTTGACAGTTATGTGCTGCCCGTATGGAAGGGGCGTCCACCCGCAGTGGAATTTCCTGGTTTTTTGGTGTCTGTAGCACCATGGAACCTTTCCTATTTGGGTGAAGTCCGA
>NC_051411.1:19832351-19839851 GCF_015228065.2 Penaeus monodon
GAAAGTGATGCCGGGCAGAAAGTGGTGATAGGTCACCATTCCCACGAACTCTTGGAGGATCTTGACCGAGGAGGGTGTGGGGAATTGCTTGACTGCCGTTACCTTGTCTGGGAGGGGGGAGACACCTGCGGGAAAGAGGCGGTGCCCCAAGAAGTCTACCTCCCTGACACTGAAAACACACTTGTATCGCATTACCAGGCCACTCTGCTGCAGGCGGTCTAAAACTGCAGAGATGAGGATGTTGGTGTAGCAGATGCAGAAGGATAAACCACCCAAGATGCCATCCATCATCCACTGAAAGGTAGCTCTGGCGTTTCTGAGACCAAAACAGCTGTAGTTGAAAGTGAAAGTACCAAGGGGCATGGTGACGGCGGTTTTGGGGATGTCTTCTGGGTGCATTGGTACTTGATAGTACCCCTTCAGTTGGTCGAGCTTGGAAAAAATCTTTGCACCATGGAGGAAGGAAGTGACTTCGGCTATGTTAGGCAATGGGTAGTGGTTTGGATCTGTAAGCATGTCAAGGCATCTGTAGTCACCACAGGGACGAAGGAAGCCATCCTTTTTTACTACTTTGTGCAGAGGGGATGCCCTAGGACTTGGCACCTTTTGACATATGCCTAGGCGCTCCAGCTCTGCAAAGGTCTGCTTTGCCACGGCGAGTTTGTCGGGTGATAGCCAACAAAACTTGGAGAACACTGGAGGGCCTTATGTCTTGATATGGCGATAGGTACTGTGCTTGGCTGGAGTCTGAGGTTGCTGGCGAAGCTCGGGTTTAAATACATCTGGGGTAGGAGTTGAGGAGGTTTCGCGTAGTCATCTGCAGCATCAATCACCTGAAAGGCGAGGTGCGGGTAGCGATGATGGGGTGGCGGCGAGGGAAACTACATCGACCAATATGTCACTGGAGGACCTGGTAGTAGGCCAGGAAGTCTGTTCCAAGGAGGAAGATAACGTCGGCCACCATGAAACTCCATCCATACGTATGGCTGTCTATGCGGTTGTTGATATGTTCGCGGCCCTATGTGGGGATGAGTGTGCCATTGGCTACCGTGAGTCTAATGACTGGCTGTTGTTGGTAGGTTTTCCTCCACTAAGAGGCTGATAGGAGGGAGCGGGCAGTGCCAGTGTTCAATAGGAAGCGAACGCTCATTATGGGGTCTTGCAGGAAAAAGGTATTGGTGCCGCGGCGGCCGCCTTACACGTTTTTTTTGCCAGTGGCAACCTGGTTTGCAGTTCCTCGTGTCATGGCCGAACCTGGCGTGAAAATATCAGAGGCCATCGGCAAATTTTTTGCTGCTTTACTGCTGTTGGGTTGGGTTGTCATACTGGGTGCCGGCAGATGCGAGATGGAGTACGGTTGACCACTGCAATGTCGACCTCGGCTGGCAGGGGCGCATTGATGTAACGGGTTGCTGACGCATGTGCATCATTTAGTTGGTCCGCCATCTCCTGCAGGTCGGCTTCATCCATCTCCGTGTTGGGGTTGACCACACAAATATTTTCTGGTAGGTGGAGAAGCCAAAGGGTGCGAAGCAAGTCCAGCTGTCTTGCTGTTCCGTCGGCTACTGGAGGGAGTCTTGCCAGAGCCTTCATCTTGAACAAGGCGTCGGAAGGTCTCTGGTTGCCTAGGGGCTGCTTGGCAAGCTGGAGGAGCTGTGTCACTCGCGTTGGTACTGATGGAGTGAAGGGGTGCAGGACGAAAGTTTTGAGGTCACCATAATTGATAGTAGTGTCGCCCTTGAGATGCGGGGAAAAATGTAATCTGGAAGGGCTGCAAGGACGTGGTAGGCCTGGGTAGTGGGGTTACTTACCCTCTTCAGGCGGAACTGCACTTCAGCTCGCCGGAACCAGGTGGGAGCATCGATCGCTGAGAAGGTGGGGAGCTTGACTTGCGCTGCCGCGGCTGGAGGGTTGTTGGTTGATATGTCGGACGGCATGTTGAAGGGCGGAGTGGCGGATGCTGTTGCCGAAATCACTCCGAATGACGAATAGTTGTCTGCTCGCAAGATCCTAGCGTGTGGCTAACTTAGCGAATGGCGAGCGGTCACCCACTCGCGTGATCATCGCTTGTTACTGCGGGGTCCAGCAAACTAGCGATCAAAATAAAACGGGATGAAACATGGCTCTACCAGTACGATCCTGAGGACAAAATTCAATCAAAGCAGTGGCTGCCCAGGGGTGGAAATAAACCATTCAAAGCAAAATCTGAGAATTCAAGAATTCATGGCCACTGTCTTCTGGGATGCAGAGGGGATTTTGCTGGTTGACTTCCTCGAGCGCAAGAAAACAATTACATCTGCTATTATGAATGTGTGCTATTTGAATTTCGATGGGAAATCGTCCGACATCGACCTTACAGCATCGAATTAGCCCCATCCAACTTTTTTTTTCCAAACTAAAAAATATTGAAAGCCTCCAATTTTTCAACTGTTGAAGTGTATAAAGAGCTCTGACATGGTTCAGACCATATGACCCTCAGTTTTACTCAGATGGACTTGAAGGCTTTTATCAACGTTTGCAGAAGTGTATTGACCTTAATATGTTGAAAAATAAACATAACTGAAACCGTTTTTTTATACTGTCCATTTTTTGAAGAGAGATATTGGAAGAAATAGCAGAACTGATGTAAATAAGTACAAATATGCATATTCATGCTTAAAGACTCAGGATTTTGTCTACCCATTTTTGGTTTCCTTTCTTCTTTGTCTTCTTTTTCTGCATTGTAGATGGCGTTGGTTGGAGTCTCGTGTTTTACGAAGGTACATATTAACCTTTTCACCTTGGGCGCCGCCGCCCCGGCCAACTCGAGCTGGCTTCTGCTCTAGTCAAGCCAGTTTTACTTGTTTTCTTCTTGCCTGAGAGGATCCTGCCCCCTCGATGGCGGGGCTTCTTATTGTGTCATGTTATCTTGTGTCCGACCGGTAATCATGAATATTTGTGGACGATTGCTTTTGTAGCCTCTGTTGAAGAATGAACTATTTGGGTTAACATTATTCGCCCGCTATCGTTTCTGTTTCTAATTTCTTCCCCATCCTTTGTCACATTTTTGTGCCTGACCCTCTTCGCCTCCCCCCCCCCCCTGTTGTGTTTTCCGTCGGAACCAGAGGATATGCTGCTCTACCTGTGCATGGCTAGTCTGGCCAGTTCAGCGCGGGAAACGGGTCTGGCTAGTCCTGGGAGGAAACTGCAGCTGCCGGAATTCCACGGCCAAGCTCTCCTTTCTCGCTTTCTCTTGTTTACTTGCTCATATCCATTTTTACCTCTCCTTTCTTTTGTCTTTGAACTTCCCTTTCCCCTCCTCCCATCTTACCTTATTTGCCTGTCGGTCCCCTTTCGCCCTGTTTTCACCCTTCCACTTTGCTTTCCGTGTCTGCCCCTTCTCTCATCTTATTCGCTACTCCATTTATTCATTTCTGTTTTCCTAGTCTTGTAGGGCGAGCACTGGGAACAGCAAAGAAACTTGCGTCTTGATGCAGTGTGCACTGCCCCTGGATCTTTTATGGGTGTTATCCACATGTTGGTGTATGCCAGCATCTCAGACCTTCTACTCCTACACATTTAACATTTTTCTCGCAAGCGCAAATGCCATAACAACACGCGCACACAAAATACAAACACAAACACAAGCACCTCACCTACACACACACACCCAAGTATAGCCTGTATACTTATTATATAATAAACTTTATAATTTTCCCGTTTATTGTTATTTTTTATTATTGTGGTTATTATTATTAGTAATAATAGTACTTTTATTATTACTATTATTATCATTGGTATTTCTATTATTATTGTTGCTGTCATTATTGCTAATGTTATTGTGACTCAATATTATTATAATTGTTCTGTTATCATCATGATCATCATCATCATTATTATTATTATTGTTGTTTTTCTTATAATTATTTTATTATTATTGTTATTATCATTATCATTATTGTCATTATTATTATCATTATTATAATTGATATAGTTTGTCAGTTTGTTTCAGTTGTAATATATTTTGTAACATGTACATCTCTATTTCCCTTCTAAGTCTGAGCCAGTTTGTTGAAGTCTTTTGACGGATGTTGTTTGGCGCTGCATCTCTGTCCTCTCCCACCCTTGTTCTTGGCGGCCGCCTCGCGCGCGACGGCATCCTTACCTCCCCCACGAGGTGTTCTGGAGGAAGAATTCTTGAAAAGATCTGGAGATATCGGGCTTCATCGACCATGGCTAGAGAGAGGGTGCAGCCGCTCTCCAAGATGCTCTTCTTTGTACGTCGAATGTAAGGCGCTGGCATGTAGAACAGGATTGCATCCAGAAGAGCAAATGTATAATTGATATTTACCGACTGAAAGAGGTTTCTGACTTGGTTTTTAGTAGAGTAGTGGTCGCAGCGTCACTAGTGGTTCGAAGCAACAGTAGTAGGGGAAGAAGTCGCTTAAGGATATTGCGTTGTTTCATGGGCGTATTGCGGCCTCGACGCCGAGGGAAATCGCCAGAAAGGTGTGATGCATGGAAACAGATATCAGTAGGTTGATAAAGCCTCAAACATCTTCATGCATTCAATGTTATCCCCTAAACGAACAATATTATATGATTTAACAATCTATAATACTGGATGATTACTTTATACTTCAAATTGGGAGATTGATAAATAGCCTCCGTTGCAAACTGGTCGATTGCTTATGCATTTCGTGTATTGAAGCCCCCCCCCATTCTGGCCAGTATTGGGTCAGAACTCGTTACGTATATAGCTCACAGTCGGCCACTGGCCTTCTGCCTTTGCTGATACACTTCGTCAGCTTGGTATATGTTTCCTTTCCGGTTTCTCCTGTTTTCACTTGGCATTTTATATACTATAATCACAGCCCTGTGTCATCACATCTTGCCTTGGTTAAATGTAGCCATTATCTAATCATCTCCCCTCTCCCTTTGATGGCCATGAAAGCGAAGTGGTGCGGTCACCACTCGTTTTTTTTTTTTTTTTTTTAGTTAAGAAATTTAGCATTATATTCTTTGTTAGTGTACGTATATTTTTAATTTGTTGGTATAGAGAATCAAGAGAGAAATAGAGTGTTGATAAAGAGAATGAGAAATGACTTGAGCTTAAAGGGGTATATGGAAGCCCGTACATTAATCCCCATTCTCATACATAACTCGGATGTGCATTAACGATTCCAATTGCGTTTCTTTGGGTCCGGGACGCGGAGAAATTGTTTAAGACCTGTGTGATGGACAAAAGGAATTTGCAAGATCAGTCGCCATGTTCAAAAGTATGATGAGACTTTGCCCGTATTCGCCTCTCTTTGTCAGGATTCGCCCATATTTATTTTTTTCTCACTGCTATTACTATCTCATTTATCCGCTCGCTTTTTGTGCCTCACCTCCTCTGTTCTGCATTCCACCTTTGATTCGTATCTGAACAGGTCGTCTTGACGTTCCATCGGGTAATTGAATATCATCACCCAAGTCGATATAAGCACTTGTTTCTACTTCGGTTATCACGTGTTGTTTCAAGTTTGTTCGAGTTTCTCTTGGGCCGCGAGTGCCACTTACTTTGTCCTCGGGGACTTCACTAACAAACTCATATTTCAGCTGGTACCGTGTATGAGTGTCGTCACGTTATTTCGTTATTCCTTTCTGTTCAGCTGATGAGCTTTTCTAACTAAATTGTTTTGTCTTGAAATTTTTATTGATTCCCCGCTTCCACTCCACCTCACTTTCTCTCTCTCTCTCTCTCTCTCTCTCTCTCTCTCTCTCTCTCTCTCTCTCTCTCTCTCTCTCTCTCTCCTCCCTCTCCTCCCTCCTCCCTCCCTCCCTCCCTCCCTCCCTCTCCCTCTCTCTCTCTCTCTCTCTCTCTCTCTCCCTCTCCCTCTCCCTCTCCCTCTCCCTCTCCCTCTCCCTCTCCCTCTCCCTCCCTCCGTCAGCTTTTTCGCGATCTTCACCCGTGAGGCAAAGTTGCTAGTTAATGTACTTTTAATCGGTGCGATTATCGCGTAACGGTGATCGTTCAAGGCTCAACGATTGTTTTGGAATGAGGCTGTTTTCTTGCCGCTAGAGTCGCTAACGATCATGGTTGGCTCCGAATAGTCGCAATTGCAAACGATCATTTGACTTGGAGTGTCTGTGGCTCCCAAGTTTTCCGATGAACAGGATGAGATCCTTGTGGAGGGTCAATTTCTGCAATTCATTTCTGAAACAAATCCCTCTTCATTCCTCAGTGAAAATATCAGATGCTTTTTTTAGTATTTATTCCCCGTACATTTGGGAAAAAAATCATCTTCCGTATCTTCTACTAGAAGATACTGAATTAACAGCCTTCTCCTATTCAACTTGCTCAAAATCATTTTCTCGTGACACTACCTTCATGGGTTACTGCCTTCACGGCTGGTAAAAAAAAATGCAGTCGACGCTCGAAGCAAAATAGTACACACTGATATCGTGCAGCGACAATCGGTGAACAATCGTAGTAGTAGAACCTATGTCGAAACGTACGACGAATATGGATCAAATTAGAATTCAGCAAATGTTTACAGATTTGTATTTCCGTATCATCTTTCTTTCAAATATGTACATGAATAGCACTATAGATTACATTTTCACGTAAATGATTTTTTCCACTGCAGGCGGAAGGTGTACGCGACGAGACGACGCAGTGCGCTGGCTTCAAGGACGGCCAGGCCAGGGCAGAGGGCATACCCCCACGGTCCCCACGGATATGTCGTACCTTGAGTATGTGCGAAACTTCTGCTCCATCTCGGACGGTGAAGAGCGCTACCTGCTCGTGGCCGCGGGGTATCCTCAAGCACCGCACGCGCTCCCTCAGCGAGTCCCAGGTGGGCGCTCTCACCCCGCAGACATCCCTGGCCTCATCCCTTGATCTGGATCTGCCAGAGGATCTCCTTTTGGAGGGCGAGGAGGAGGAGGAAGAGGAGGGCAGCATGGCTTCAAGCCTCGGGGAGAAGAAAAGCGTCCGCTTCAACGAGGTTGTATCTCGACAGCTGTTCCGCACCAACCGCTCCATCCTGGTGGAGCGCGCCAAGGCCGAGAAGATGAAGCAGAGGCGGCGAAGGAACAAGGGTCGCCGCCCCTCCGATAGCGACCGGACCTCGGAGAGCTGTAGCGACAGGGAGAACGACGAGTCAGGGCGACGCCGACGAAGGGACACGGAAGGAAGCAGCGAGGAACAGACTTCTGCCACCGCCACGACCACCACCGATGACGAGACCACCACGGACACCTGCGACGTCGACGACCTCGAGAACAGCAATTATACCAAGAACACTAAAAACAACATCAGCAGGAAGAAGGAGAAGAAGAATAAGACCGAAGGGGGAGATACGGAAAAGTCTAAGAAAAAAAGGAAGAAGAATAAGAAGAATAAGAAGTTCGAACCTTCCAACAACTTCATCTTCCAACTTGATATTGAAGCCTAAGAGAGAAAGCAAGATGTGGCATGATTATAGCATAAGAGTAAGAAGTAGACAGTAAAGGAGAGCGAGTATGGGAATACAA
>NC_051411.1:19844851-19847351 GCF_015228065.2 Penaeus monodon
CACATACATACGCACCACACACTACCACGCACGCACACACACACACACACACACACACACACACACACAACACAAAACACACACACCCACACCCCACACACACCCCACACCACACAACACACACACAAAACACCACACAAACACACACACAAAACACGCACACACACACAACAAAAAAAAAAAAACAAAAAAACACGTACACACAAAACACACGTACACACAAAACACACACACACACACACACACACAAAAACACACACGCACATAAAACACACAAAACACAAAAACACGCACATAAAACACACACGCACACAAAATACGCACAAAAAAAGTACAAAAGACACACAAAACATGTACACACACACACACACACACACACACACACACACACACACACACACACACACACACACCACACATACACACACACAACACAACACACACACACACACGCGCGCACACACACACACACACACACACACACACACACGCACACACACGCACACACACACACACAAACACACACACACACAAAACATGCACACACACACAAAACACGCACACACACACAAAACACGCACAAAACACACAAAGCACACACATACACAAAGCACACACATACACACACACAACACAACACACAACACAACACAAACACACGCAAACACACACACGCGCGTTCGCACACACACGCATACACACGCACACATACACACACACATACACACATACACACACACATACACACACATACACACACACACACACATTAACGTTCACATGTAATGATATGCGACAGAATGTACGCATGAATGAATGGTGACATGAAAAAAATATTCGCCAACTTTTTATCAAGCAAATCTTCTCGGGGTCAGAAATATGAACTACCGAGGTACAGGTCTAGCTTGCGTGTCAGACTCCAATGAAACATATTAACGGGGGATCCTATACCAAATGCCTATATGACTGAAGCGACTCGAGCCAGGAATATAATAAACCTGCTCTCTTCTGCGTACCTGTGATGGGCGCTCGCAAAATTCCCTAAGGATATATAAAATTTCATGAATCACCCAAACGCCTGAGGTGTACCCAAAAACATGCAAGCGACTTGAGGAGGGTGAGAAAGGTGTGATTAATAAGCAAATAATGATTCTAGCTTAAACCCTCTTCTCTCTCTCTTTTAACGGTAGGTTCATGTCTGAGCCGCCGTGGTCACAGCATGATACTTAATTGTAGTTTTCATGTTGTGATGCTCTTGGAGTGAGTACGTGGTAGGGTCCCCAGTTCCTTTCCACGGAGAGTGCCGGTGGTACCCTTTAGGTAACCACCCTCTCTACCTATCCGGGCTTGGGACCAGCACTTGACTTGGGCTGGCTTGGCCACCCAATGGCTAGGTAGGCAATCAAGGAGTAGTTCCTTGCCCAAGGGAACAACGCGGCGGTCGGTGACTCGAACCCTCGAATTCAGATTGCCGTCGTGACAGTCTTGAGTCCGACGCTCTCTAACCATTCGGCCACCGCGGCCTTGACGATCATGGGCTTCCATGATTTTTTCTTAGCAATTTAGAGCGTTGGTTTGCCATTGCCTTCCGCCCGGTGTTTTTATCGAGTCACCATCTCTATTTACCCGGCACTGACTTGAGCTGGCTTGGCTACCCAGTGGCTAGGCAGGCAATCGAGGTGAAGTTCCTTGCCCAAGGGAAACAACGCGCCGGCCGGTGACTCGAACCCTCGAATTCAGATTGCCGTCGTGACAGTCTTGAGTCCGACGCTCTAACCATTCGGCCACCGCGGCCCCCGTTATGCATGTACAGATCTATTTATCTGTGATTCCTTTTTCCCTTCTTTCACCCCTTTTGGTCACAGAAATGCCCCATGGAGGGGGGCGGCTGGCGCTTCCTCGCGCCGTGGCCGGGAGGAGACTCCCTTCGACTGGCGTCAGCGACTGCCCACGTACTCGACCGAGACTTCAATTTCGGCCACTGGGTCGTCCAGGCACATGGCGTACACTCTACACCCGTAGACGTCATAGGTAGACAGGGAGGCGACGGCAGGGGCCTCCCAGGCGTACGTCGTCCTTGGGCCCTTGAGATACAACAGCTGCAGGTCGTCGCAGCGGCCGGCGGTCCCGAATTTCATCGGCAGTGTGCAGCTAGCTTAAACCCTAGTCCTACATTAATTAACGGACATAACCGCGGGTCACACAGACTATATATATATATATATATATATATATATATATATATATATATATATATATATATATATATATATATATACACACACACACACACACAAATGTGCATATACATACATATATATATATATGTATATATATATATATATATATATATATATATATATATATATTATATATATAATTATATATGTATGTATGAATATATATATGTATAAGGATTTTTATCCCTATTATTTTTGACAGGGCTTTGGGCAGTGGCAGCTAATGCTGAAGCGATAAAGAAGGAAAAAAAAACAAATAT
>NC_051411.1:19862167-19886814 GCF_015228065.2 Penaeus monodon
TAATTTTACAAATGCCATAATATAACAAAGGTGCAGACCTTATAAGGAATTTTCAAAAGAAATTACATAATTTTCGCAGAACGGCTGATAGCCCTGCGACTCCTCGCATATTTTAAAGTGTTATACTAGCCGTTTCTTACATCTCAAAGACATCTTCATAATAATATGTTTTATTGAAAAGGACATGAAATTCTTGTTGTACTTTAATTTTGACTCTCAACTACACAACATACGCCCTAAGAGGCGATTAACCAAATAACAGGCTTAAATTTCCTGTTTAGAATGTTCATGCGATAACCATATTTCATACCTTTGCACGTTTTCATATTATAAACTAAAGTTATTACCTAATAGATTGAAATACGCTGGTTTTATTCTATTAGAGAGGCATTAATAGGGTTTTCTAGGTATCTAACCAGGTCAAAGACGGGTTTTCCATCGTATTTAAGCCTGAACACTAATTTCTACCAACTAGCGTCACTACTTGCTCCATATGTATAACTATTGTCTGACTTGTAACTGACTGTACAAATGACCGTGTTTACAGACGAGGTGATCACCCCTCTAACCAATAAAAATAACACGCAAGGAAAAACCCAACCGCGGAGGATAGAAATCCGGCCAGGTAATGACCAAATTCAAGTGTTGACCTTAGAACAGGTTGATCTTCCTTCCCTTCTCCGCCCCTGTCCCACATTCCTCCATACCCATTACAAACCAATTATATTAAGAAAAAGAAGCGAACAAACAATCACAGTCACAGGTCTGCCTTCAGGAGATAATACAGCAGCAAACTGAAGTGTTTTACAGGTAGTGTCACACCTATAGCTAATGAGCGTGAACGATCATATGCTTACCCGATGTCAGTTGTCGCTGACGACCCAATCTCCATCATCACTCCCCCTCCTCCCCATATGCCCTTTATCACTCAATGTGCCTTTTATGACTCTCAGCTTCCCACAAACCACGTCCTAAAGGCGATAACACAAATAATCAGGCTTAAAGTTTTTCGTGGAAATGTAAATGCGATAACAATATTTCATACTGCACGTTCATACTTATAAAACTAACCAGGTTTAATTATAAAACTAATAGACTGAAAAGACGCACTGGGGGGGGCTGATTCTATTAAGAGCCTAATAGGTTTCAAGGTATCTACACCAGTTCAAAGCGGGTTCCCCTCATATTTCACCTGACACCTATTATCTACCAACTCGCGGCCCACTTGTCCCACGTGTTGACTCTTTATTTTTTTTGCTAATTAACCCTCAAGGGACAATGCCGTATATTTCCTAAAATGTTCGCCGCATTTCTCGATGTTTTACAATCTACAATGACTTAGAAATCTATTTAGTTTTCCTAAGACCCATATATGTAACTATATACAGACGAGCGTAATCTTCATAAGATCGCATAACAAGCACCTCCGGTATTATGATGATATCAGCATAGATTGACTAGCTCTTCAGCATTTACTCCACCCATCCTAGGAAGTGTCTATAGTATCTGGCTACACGTATATAGGAAGAAAAAGAACAATGCAACGTAACAATATTGTTTGCGCATTCAGGCCCACTGAATGTATAATCATGCATTATTCTATCTTTTTACAAAGAGAGAAAATATCTTTAGTCGCAGCTGAGAAAATTGCTACTTCGACCCTTCCATATTTCTGAAGACTTGATATACAAGCATGCCAAATTGAAGAAACATCCGTCACCTATAATTTTTCACTATGCCACTAGTTGCTGCAGTGACGGAAACTGTTTTAAAGACCATGTAAACCTATTTCTATTTTCAATAAAAAAAAGGCTTTGATATGTTACACAAGTTTTCCCCCTTTTACAACTGACTCTTTATCAAAACAGAACTTTTTAGATAGAAAACAATTTGAGGTAATATATAACTTGTTTGCCCTCATGAATATGCTTTATAGTTGTTTTCCATATTGGGACAACGACACACACACACACAGTTAGCCTAAGCAGAGATTTTGACTGGTTACTTTTACCAGAAGGGGATAGAAATATACTGGCACCCGCGATGCGATAGATCTTAGCAGGCATCATGCAATTCAACAGATAATGTTTCATGTTTGTTTTTCATCTTTTCTAAACCAGTTCTCAACACACTATCTATTACATTTTTTTTCCTATCAAACATCTTTGAAAATATATAAAATAAGGGTACTTTATTTTCCTGTTTATGCGTCTACATCAGATATTCTTGTTTTTACTACGCAGGGTAGTAAAAGTGTATAGGACGAGCAGACATACAGTCCGAACGGTATGTTAATAGAGAAAAGGGTTTGCAATCAACAGTCCTAAAGGGGGGGAAAGGCGAGAAACCGAAGCCTGTGTTTGTAAATGACAATTGTTGGGACAAAAAAAAATCAAATTACCTCAATAATAGTGAGGGAAAATTTCCTTTTACCTAACTTGAGAAAGAAAATGCCCTTTTATTCAAGGTGATTTGAAGTATTGTGTATGACCCAGCGAGTTTTTCCCAGACCTGGAAATAAATGGCAAGTGTTAACACATTATCCGATTCTGCCATCCGTAGTAACAAAAAGACAATGTGTTCATCCATTCCTAAAGCATCTATGATAGCAGGAGACAACTTGCTGTCTTTCGGAAGCGTCCACTCCATCGGTTCGGCAATATCCTCTTTCGTAGGAGCATTCAGATTCTGATCGAAGCTTATAATTCTAACGACCGCATCTGATTCATTACATGCTTTATATTTTCATCAAATATTCTCTAATGAAAATAATCTTACCTATAGTTCAATGTATTTATATACTAGTTTTGTATAAAATTACCATCTACCTTTGCTATATAGTGAATAAATAAATACCTAAAACCTTATCATACTTTGTCTCAGAAATATGTTCATTGATGAATTTAAAATTTATCTGCGCGCCTACGCCAAGGCCATTATCGGCGATTGTCCTGTGTAGCTAAAATGTAAATTCGAATCTCTAAAGATTATCAGAAATAACCTCTTACATGTAAACATAATAATAATAATAAATATTATATGACTCAAACACATAAATAATTGTGCTTTAAAGTATAAAATAGAAATTATATATTGTTTAAAATGAGTCTCCTTTTTGAAACTTGTTTTGCTCTCATGTTCTAAAGTTTTTATAAAGTTCGTGTATTGGACAAGCCACAGACAAATTAAGCCTAAGCATGGATTTTTGACCATGGTCTTAGCTTCGACATCGATGTTTTTTTTGATAAACACGATATACCCCTTTTATATATAAATGCCTAAAGGTATCACTTATTTGCCTGATGCATTATTTTTTACTAATCTTTATTGTAATTCTTTCAACAGCTAAACTACCTATGTCATCGCCCCAAAACCGCCCGACGCCTCCCCTGCGTCGGTTACCCTATTCAGAGCACGATATATTATGTCAAACTGAACCGCAGTTTAGACAGGGAGATGTAACGCCTACTTCCGCAGCGTCCCCTTCCCGCCAACGCTACTGCGCGCCCGGGCAAGTAAAACGCGCACGCGGCGGCGACGTTTTTGCACGGATTGAGGCGGCGGCTGTGTGTGATGCGAGATCAATTTGACAACTTCACCAATTTTTTCGATGTACTTCAAAAATATCAAGATCCATGATTGATACACATATGGTCTTCACTACTATGTACTTACTATATGAAATGCTTTTCATATTTCGCAGGTAAGATTCTTAGTTGGATTGCGGATGACTTTCCCCTCTTACCTGGTTTGGGATCCCGGAACCATTACGATTCCCATTCTTCCCTTGAAGCTGGAAGGTTCCGAGTGCACATTTGTGTTCCAAGGTGAATGGTCGGGGGATTGGCGTAGGTCTTCAGGGATAGAAGCGAGATCTTTGTAAATTTGTAGTACTCATACAAATTGAAATTCTTCATTGTATGGATGTATTGTATTACACATAACGTTATGCTTCTCCCCCCCCCCACCCACCATGGAGTCCAACGGGGGAGCTATAGTTGGGTTCAAAATCTCCCAATAGCCCACAGGTTAATGATGAAATATACTCCGTCAGCCACTATTACAGTCTGAGGGCAGTCCGTTGGCATTCGCTACCGACTGAATAGTGGTCTGTCTTGACCCTAGCCATATTTTGCCCGCCGATTGACTTGACCGGGCTTGATCAAGCCACCCGTCTCAACCAAAATACAGACCAAAGAGGTTGTTTGCTAGCTGCAGGCGCAGCATGCAGCATTGCTCAACCTCCATGACGCCCTGTCTCCTGGTAATCGGGATGTCACACACGGCAAACACACGTGTGGAGAGTCCTCCTGGTCCAAGATGGAATGAGCCAGGGGTGGGTGCACCTCCTCTCTTAGGCCTTAGTGTACCAGGAAGCCATTTTGTCTCATCCCTCCTGGTGACCCCTCCAGTATGGGGGGGGGGGGAGCCCTGGTCCAGCTCACGCAGATTCATTGGGACCTCAAGCCCCTCCACCGCGGCAAGGCGGCTTCCCGTAGTGGGGGGGGGGACAGAGTGAAAACCAGTTCTTTTAATGTTCTTTAGTCTTCGTCATGAGAAGGGTCAGTTGTTCGGGTTTGCTACCGTCACTTTGAAGCCAGAGTGGTTGTGAAGAGTTTGTTAATTGACTCTCAGTGTTGTGAAGATCTGGAGAACCACCCACGAGATGGTTTTTCTCCAGCATAGATAATTTGATGCTACCTGGGTGATATGATGGTCCAAGGTGTCGTCTAGCAGGTGCTATTAGACAGAAAGCTAAGGTGGCTGAAGGCTCAAAAAGGGGAGGGGCTCCTCCCTGCCTATTTGTTTATATATAAAATCCTGAGTAGCAGTCAGAGATTTTATGCCATACCAGTCCCCCTAGGAAAGATGGAACTCAAAGCACCATAGGCAGGCATCGAAGGCACCCTCCCCTACAGGAGGTAAAGGTCTGCCCACATCTGAGCATGAGGTCGAAGATGGGTCCAGAGGTACGTTGTGGTTATCGTAATGCATACAAAATCACTAGAGAAGAGTAGCTACAGGGCACTAAACTGATTGCAAACATTAATTTCGACACCACGAAAGTGTGCCAAAACATCTAGGTTCATGTAAGTGCCAAGTCCGGCTTGCTGTGGGGAGTCAAGTTGGCTCTTTTTTAGCCAACCACAGGCAAAAGCCTCGAGACCTAGGTCCTGCAAGCCTTCCACTCGGTATTGTTTGTGAGATTTTGCGAATATTCTGCTTCACAAATGTGCAGCTATTTATGTGCTGTCTCATTTTATTTTCTGACACTCTATGGTTACCATGGTGGCAGGATTTGCCCAACAGGCACGATGATGTAATCATGCAGCTAAACTCTTTACCAGCCAGTGGATGTTTGGGCGGACCCGTCCTCGAATTGTGTGCTCACAATTCTGTAAGTTAATGTACCATCGTGGCTTCGCTCACACGTGCATGCAACACCTGTCTGCATGTCCCAATTGTCTCTACCGATCTGCATGCGCAATGGTAACCTGGTCTTATTCCAGTGAAGAATGACTTCGACTTTCTATGATTGGCTTCCAGAGATACCACTGCTCGACCTGTGGCGTCCTTAGTACCATCTGGCAGGGGTAGGAATCTCGTTTTCTCTCTGTGGAAGCTGAGGAGGAAGCATGACTGTGGCACTGCACTTCTGCCTAAAGATTTTTCGGTCGGTTCTGATCATGTGTTTGGGGCATACTCCTGTCATGTCCACTTGTCTGTCAGGCAAGCTTAGGTCCCTCTGATGCCTATGTGCCTAGGGATCAGTTTTATGATTATTATTCTACACTGAGCAAGAATCTCGTATTTGGTAAGCACATGATCAGAGGTAGATGTCTTTGGTAAGTCTTGCTGTAGACGTCAATGGCTGCCCTATAGTCTGCATGTATGACACGTGTCCTTCCCTCAGGGTGCGTGGGCAGGCACTGCCTCTGCCTATAAAGAGGTGTTGTCTGTTACCCTCATGTAAAGGTTGTGTGGCATCAACATTGATGCAAACTCGCGCTGAAGTGTGGTTTAAGATCGACTTGAATCCATTCATGAATATTTTCTACTACCCAGATGAGTGATGGTTGCTGACTCTCTCGCTTCTGCTTTAGACTTGGCATGGGGGCTCAATCAGGGTATGTCCCGTGGCGAGGCCTTGCAATAAAGTCGTGGTTGGGGATCCAAGCCCTTGGCACGTATTTTTTTTGAGTTGATGGTGTCTCACCTTGCTATGTGAGACGCCAGAGTTTGTTTTGAAGAAGCTTGGTCTTGGTTCTAGGGCGCGGGGTGCTGGTTGTCCTCATGTTTATGTTCCGGGTGCCTGATGACCGCTTTTAAATGAACTGAGCTCTATTAGATTCACTGTTAGTCCAAGGAGAAGAGTTACTTTCATAAGAGGTTAGGGTCTTCTTAGGGCACCTGGCAGCTTCATTTTGAACTGTCTCCAGTTTTCTCTTTATCTGGCTTTGAACGCAATCGGGGCAGAAGCAGATCCACAATGCGAGGGATGGCAGTACATAAAATGATCTCAGTACTTTCTGTTTGTTCCTATGTGTCTCCTATTGCACTCATACGTCTTGCTATGGTTTCAGTCACAAGTAAGACTCTTTTAGGAGGGTGCTTCAGTCATTACCCAGTACTGGAAGACTGGACCCTCTAATTCCATTTTCCTGGTTCTCAGACTTGTTCCTTGAACATTTTGTCTTAGAGCATGACTTTGGATTTGGGTGAGAAACGTTAGTTGTCCTACAACACTCCTCAGATAAGTTCCAACGTGGATGGCTTTTACTAGGCAGTGTGTGTCCAGTGGAAGGAATGCAAAAATCGTCTGCAGAGGAATGATTTTGCCCCCCACTGGAGGGGTATGTTGAGGATGCAGGACATTAGGTGTTGAAAAGGGCTGTCTGTCTTGAATAGTCATCTAATCCAATCCAGGAGCTTTCCTCTGATTCCCTTCTGGATCATCCTCCTAAATAGTAAAGAGACTTCTATTCCCGGTCTGAATACTACCACAGCAGTGACAGTGCTGTTGTCTTAAGAGCGTGGGCTATGTTGTGTGCTGTACTCATTCCCTTGTGAACTCATGTAGGTGTTTCATGACACACAAATTACCAAAAAGCAGAGATTTTGCCATGGGTACTTTTCCCAGGGGGAGTAAAAATACATGGCACCCGAAATGCAAAATCTTACAGGCAGATGCAAATTTCCAACAGATAATGTTTCATGTTTTTTTTTTCTCTTTTCTTAAACCAAGTTATAAACAAACAACTATATATTACTTTTCCTAATCAAAACATTCTTTAAAAATATATAAAAATAAGGGTACTTTATTTTTCCTGTTATGCGTCTACATCAGATATTCTTGTTTTTCCCAGGGTAGTAAAAGTGTATATGACGAGCAACATACAGTTCGAACAGGTATAGAGAAAGGGTTGAAAATCACAGTCCAAAGGAGGGGGGGGGGAAGGCGAGAAACCGAAGCCATGTTTTGTAAATGACAATTGTTTGGGAAAAAAAAAAAAAACATTACCTCATAATAAGGAGGGAAAAATTTCCTTTTACCTAACTTAGAGAAAGAAAAATGCCCTTTTATTCAAGGTGATTGAAGTATTTGTGTATGACCAGAGCAGTTTTTCAGACCTGGGAAATAAATGGCAAGTGTTAACAATTATCCTATTTCCCGCCACCCGTAGTAACAAAAAGCCAATGTGTTCATCCATGTCTCTAAAGCATGCTGATAGCAGGAGACAACTTGCGGGTCTTTCGGAAGCGTCATCTCCATCGGTTACGGAAATATCCTCTTTCGGAAGGAGCATTCAGATTCTGATCGAAGCTTAAAAATACTAACGACCGCATCTGAGTCATTACATGCTATATTTTATAAAATTATTCTCTAATGACAAATAATGCTTACCTATAGTATCAATGTATGTATATGCTATTTTTGTATAAAATTACCATATTCCCTTGCTATATAAGGTGGAAATAAATAAAATACCTAAAACTGTTATCAAAACTTTGTCTCAGAAAATGTTCATTGATTAATTAAATTATCTGCCGCGCCTACCCCAAAAGCCCATTATCGGCGATTGCATGTGGAGCTAAAATGTTAAATTACTGAAATATCTAAAGATCTATCGGGAAAATAAACCTCTTACATGTAAACATAAATAAATAATAATAAATTTATATGAAAATCAAAACATAAATATTGTGCTTTAAAAGTAAAAAAATTATATTTTGTTTAAAATATTAGTCTCCTTTTGGAAAACTTGTTTTGCTCCTCATGTTATAAAGTTTTTTTATAGTTCGTGTATTGGACAAACCCCACAGACAATTAGCCTAAAGCGGGGATTTTTGACCATGGGTATTAGCTTCGACATCGTGTTTTTTGATAAACACGATATAACCCCTTTTATATATAATGCCTAAAGGTATCAACTTATTTGCCTGAGACATTATTTTTTACTAAATCTTGTATTGTAATCTTTCAACAGCTAAACTACCTATGTCATCGCCCACCCACTGCGTCGGTTTTTAACCTATTCAGAGCACGATATTTTTAATGTAAAAACTGACTGCAGTTAGACAGGGAGATTGTAAGCCGCCTACTTCCGCACGGTCCCTTCGCCAACGCTACTGCACGCCCGGGCAAGTAAACGCGCACGCGGCGGCGACGGTTTTTGCGGCGGCGGCGGAGGCGGCGGACTGTGGGGTGAGCGAGGATCACTTTTGACATACTTCAAAAATTTTTTTCGATTACTTCAAAAATATCAAATCTATGATTGATACACCATCAATGGTCTTCACTACTAGGTACTTACTATATAAAATTTGCTTTCATTTTTACCAGGTAAGTTTTTCCTTAGTGATTGAGGAGGACTTTTCCCTTCTTACCTGGTTTGGGAGCCCAGGAACTATTACGATTCCCATTCTTGCCCTTTGGGAAGCTGGAAAGGTTCCAGAGTGACAACATGTGATGTTCCGAGGAATGGTGGGGGGATTGCGTAGGTCGTCAGGGAGAGAGCTAGATCTTTGTAAATTTTGTAGTACTCATACAAATTGAAATTCTTCATTTCCTCACCCCCCCACCCCCCATGGAGTCCAACGGGGGGAAGCTATAGTTGGGGTTCAAAATCTCCCAATAGCCACAGGGTTAATGAGGAAATATACGCGCCACTATTACAGTACTGATGGCAGTCCGGGGACCTATGCGCTACCGACTGAATAGTGTCTGCTTGACCCTAGCCATATTTGACCAGCCGATTGACTTGACCGGGCCTTGATCAAGCCACCCGTCAAACCCAAAAAATAAAGGACCAAAGGGGTGTGTTGCTAGCTGCAGGGCGCAGCATGCAGCATTGCTCAACCTCCAGGACTCCTGTCCCCTTTGGTAATACGGGATGCCACACACGGCAAACACAGTGGAGAGTTCTCCCTGGTCCAAGATGGAATGAACCAGGGGTGGGTGCACCATCCCCTCTCTTAGGCCTTGGTGTACCAGAAGCCATTTTGTCTCATCCTCACTGGTGACCCTCCAGTATGGGTTTGCCCTCTGGTCCAGCTTACCAGATCATTGGGACCTCAAGCCCCCCACCACGGCAAGGCGGCTTCCGTTAGGGGGGGAGGGGACAGGAGTGAAACCATGTTCTTTTAATTTTCTTTTGTCTTCGGTCATGGAGATGGGGTCAGTTGTTCGGGTTTGGCTACCGTCACTTGAAGCCAGAGTGGGTTTTGAAGAGGTGTGTAATTGACATCTCAGTGATTGTGAAGATCTGGAGAACCCCCCCACAAGAGATGGGTTCTCCAGCATATGATAATTTGATGCCATACCCTGGGTGATATGATGGGTCAAGGTGTCGTCTAGCAGGTGCTAATTAGACAGCACAAGCTAAGGGGCTGAAGGCGTCAAAAAGGAGGGGCTCCTACCTGCTATTTGTTTCTATATAAAATTCACTAGAGTACAGTCATGAGATTTCCTGCCATACCGTCCTAGCAAAAGAATGGAACTCAAAGGCCCCCATAAGGCAGGCATGCGAAGGCACCCTCCCCCACAGGAGGTAAAGGTCTGCCCACTCTGAGCATGAGGTCGAAGATGGGTCCAGAAGGTTTCGCTGTGAGTTATCGTAATGCATAACAAAAATCACATAGAAAAGAGTAGCTACAGGGCACGAAACTGATTGCAAACAATTAAAATTTCGACACCAGCGAAAGGTGTGCCCAAAACAAACTAGGTTATCAAAGTAAGGGCCGAGGGGCGTGCTTGCTGTGGAGGAGTCAAGTTGCTCTTTTTAGCCAACCACAGCAAAAGCCTCGAGACCTAGAGGTCCTGCAAGCCCTTCCCCAAACTCGGTTCATTGTTGTGTGAGATTTGCGAAGATTCTGGCCTTTACAAATGTGTCAGCTATTTTTGGCTGTCTCATTTTATTTTCTGACACTCTAGGTTACCATGGTGGCAGGATTGCCAACAGGGCCCCGATGATGTAAGCATGCAGCATAAAACTCTTTTTCCAGCGCAGTGGTGTTGTGGGCGGACCCGTCTCAGAAATTGTGTGCTCACAATTCTGTAAGTAATGTACCAGCGTGGCATTCGGCTCACCACAGTGCATGCAACACCTGTCTGCATAGTCAATTGTCTCTACGATCTGTCATGCGCAATGGTAACCTGGTCTGATTCAGTGAAGAATGACTTCGGTACTTCTATTGATTGCTTCAGAGAGTACCAGTGGCTCATAGCCTGTGGGGTCTTAGTACCATCTGGCCAAGGGGGAGGATCTCGTTTTCTCTCTGTGAAGCTGAAGGAGGAAGGCATGAGCTGTGGCACTGCACTTCTGCCTAAAGATTTTTCGGCTCGGTTCATGATCATGTGATTTGGGGGCATACTCCTGCTGTTGTCTCATGTTTATGTTCCAGGGTGCCTGGATGACCTTTAAAATGAACTGAGCTGCTATTAGATCAACTTGTGAGTCCAAGGAGAGAAAGTTTACTTTCATAAAGAGGTTAAGGGTCTTCTTAGGGCACCTGGCAGCTTCATTTTGAACTGTCTCCAATTTTCTCTTTATCTTGGCTTTTGCGGCAATCGGGGAGACAGAAGCATAGTCACAATGCGAGGGATGGCATGTACATAAAATGATCTCAGGTACTTTCTGTTTAGTTCCTATGTGTTCCTATTGCACTCATGACAGTCTTGCTATGGTTTTAGTCAACCCAAGTACAGGACCTCCTTTTTAAAGGAGAGGGGGCATTTAGTCATTACCCAAGGTACTGGAAGACCTGGACCCATTCTAAGTCCATTTCCTGGATTCTCAGACTTGTTTCCTTGAACATTTTGTCTTAGAGCCATGACTTTGGATTTGGGTGCAGAGAACTTTAGTTGTCCTACAACACTCCTCAGATGCAAGATCCAGACAGTGATGGGCTTTACCAAGGCAGTGTGGTCCAGTGGAGAGGAATGCAAAATCGTCTGCAGAGGAGATGATTTTACACCCCACTGGGAGGGGTATGTTGAGGATGCAGGACATTAGGGTGTTGAAAAGGGCTGTTCTGTTCTTGAAATAGTCATCTATCCAAGCCAAGAGCTTTCCTCTGATTCCCTTCTGGATCAGGGTCTCCTAAATAGTAAGAGGACTTGCTAATTCCAGGTCTAGGAATACTACCACAGAAGTGACAGTGCTGGTTGTGCTTAAGAGCGTGGCTATGTTGTGTGCTGTACTCATGTCCCTTGTGAACTCATGGAGGTGTTCATGTAGGGGTCCCATTTTTCATTGGAGCAGGTTTAGTACCATTCTCTTGGCCGTCTTGCCCAGACCGATGAGGAGAGAGATGGGACGGTACTTCCCTGGCTCCTTTGGTTTTGGGATGGGAACTATGATAGCCCTCTTCCAGCTCTGGGGTAGAGTTGATGTTGATGAGTTGAGGAATACAAGCTCATCTGCCAGTCCTAGGTGGGAAGTGATGGAGAACGACATCCCATCAGAACCCTGGGTTGTGTAAGAACTGTTTTTGTAGGTTTTTGTTAGTTCCCTTAGAGAGAAGATGATATCTGAGTTATCAGGTTTTTGGCTGCCCTTTCTCTGATATGAGCAAGCCTGCCTGGTTGTAGGAGTTCTTAATTTGCCCTCAGTTCGGCTGGCAGACTGTTGCTGTTTGTTCTTGCAAAGAACTCGTGCACCAGTCTGTTTGCTTCTGATTGAGGGTCGTGGTGTGTGTATCTCGGGGCTGAGCAGCTAGTAGCTCACCTGACCCATTGCCACAGCTCCGTAAGGGTGGTCCGGTGGTCAAAGGACTCTTGCCATTCCAGCCACTTTTCCTGGCTGACCCTTATGGCAGTTTCCTTGGCATCCCTAACTGATTCCCTTAGGAGGGCTAGGTTGTCAGGGGCTCTTTGCTTTCAGAATTCTTTTCTGCACATGTTCACTCTGTGGCTGACTTCCTTAATCTCGTCATTAAAGTAACTGGCATCTTTATAACTCCTGGACTATGGCCGAGTTTTAGGTATAGTCTGTGAAGTTGCTTGACTTATGGTACTGATAAGTCTGGCTTCAAGCACTTCCACGTTTTCACTCTGTGGGGGTTCATTGCTGCTAAGACAGTGGGCTAAGGCATTCTGAAAAGCTTGCCAGTTGGCCTTGTCTGTTTTTTATCTTGGATTTGGTTGTGGCATTTGGGCTGGGTCAGCATCCATGAGGGTAGTAACAGTGTCTCATCGACACACCATCTAATTCTCTCCACCAGAGCTGCAGTGGCCAAGGACCCCTCCTCTGACATTGAGAAGAGCGATCTTGGGGAAAGTCTCAAGCACATTAGCTATGTGTTGGCTTGCTAAATTCGGTGTCCTGCAGGGAGCCAGGATGGGGTGGTGTGCATTGACGTCTCCCCGTATAATCACTCGGTCTTGTGCTGCAGTAGCACAGACCTGGCTGATGAAGTTCCTACAGCCTGGCTTGCTGTACACATTGTACAGCTTCATGGGGCCGCCACCCAGCTGAATCTCAACAGCAAGAGATTCAACATCCTCTCCATAGTGCGGTGCATCGGCTAGTACAGAGCAAGGGATTGTTGCTCTGACCAGGGTGATCAAGCCTATTTTGCCAGCTGGGCTTGGCAGCATGAAGACATGATAGCCTGAGAAGCAAACAGTCCCTGTTAATGTCTCCTGGAGCATGACAATGTCAATGTTCCTTGATTGCACTATTGCATGGAGGATGGCATCTTTTTGTATTAAAGCCAAAAGGGCTCTACTGTAGTATGCTTAGATTGTGTATCATGGTGTTATTTGATGATAGTTACATCAGAGACATCTTTGTATGCGGACTCAGAGTCTATTATATTGGAGTCTGACAACTCCATTGTGAAGTCCTTGCTGGTTGAGGGATTTTCATATGGTTTTGGGTTGTCTGGCTATCCATGGGTCCAGAGGGAGGTGGAGAGCCTTTGGTAGCTCTGTCTTTTGTGAGTTTGGCCTTTCTCACTTCAGGCTTTGTCTGTGTGTCTTTTCTCTTTGCTGACTTCACCTGGGTAAGGTCAGCTTGTACTGACATTGGCTGCACAGATTTAGCCTGTTTTGGCTCTGCCTGTGAGGGCATGGCCAGGGTTGGAGTGGTCGATTGATTATTTAAAATGATCTGCCACGTCAACAGCTAAGGTAATTGGCGGCGAATGCCTTGTTGAATAGAAATATTAAAATATTTAAAACTTTAAAAATCTATCAATAAATATCGATAAATAACATTAAATATATTTAAAATCAAAGCATAAATATTATGCTCTAAGTGTATAAAATTATTGCATAAACATTATGCATGATTAGATTTTATTGAAAATATATCTCCCTAAGGAAACTAATAAGACCCTCTATATCACAATCCTCCCCCAATACATTTTTCAGTGTATATGGGGGAGACAAGTACATATGTCTTTGGTCTGAGAATGTTGCACATCTTTCCACTACATGTGATCATTAATGGCTCTTGGCATCCCTTACAAAGTGCTTGACTTTTAGCCATCATCGGCCCATGAGTCAGTCTTGTGTGCCCGATCCTTAGTCTTGTTAATGCAACTTCTACTTTTCAGTTGGGATGGATCCTAGTCACCCAACTGCCAAGGTCATCTCTAATCTCTCGCAGTTTGTTTCTGGAGGTATACCTCCATTGTTCCTTCCATTTATCACAAAGACAACTCCTGATGCTGGGTTTCAAGTTGCAGTGTGGGAGAGGAAAACGAGCATCACAAGGCTGAGCGGCAGCTGCCTTGGCCTTCTGATCAGCTCGCTCATTCCCACTGATACCAACATGCACTGGCACCCAACAAAGAGTTATCTTTTTATGTGTTGACAAGCCAATCTTGAACCTCCCTCACTACTGAATGTGACGAGTTTAAGCTCTTGATTGCTTGCAAGTCACTACGAGAGTCGCAATATATCACAATAGAATGGTTTGTAAGATCTCTAGTCATCTTAACTGCTGCAAGGATGGCATGTAACTCTGCAGTGAAGATCGAGGCTGCTAGAGAAAGACTGTCTTCCTTCTGCTCACTGCTGCAAAGCCCACACCATTTTCAGACTTTGAACCATCTGTATATATTGATGTACTTAAAAATGTGCTGAAGAAATCTCTCTCTGATTTCTGCTTTGGATCTCTCCTCTTTCCCAATTCTGACCAAATCCAGCTCGACTTGATTAGTCCAAGGGAGGAATTGGGGAATTCCAACACCCAAAAACCCTTTAGTGAGACTTAAATTAGATCTTCCACAAGAGAAACTCATTCTCCTACCATAGATTGGCTATCCTCGAGGGGGTTAAAAACCAAATCTGGATGTAGGAGATCCCGAATCCTTTGTAGTCTCGTGTAGTAAATGGGTTCATGTAGTCCCGTTAATGAAAGAGGGGGTTCTCCACTCTCAGCATACAGGGGATTCCACAGGTGAAGACATGAAAGCCCCTGTGTAGATTCTGAGAGCTTCATTGTAAACTGAGTCCAACATCCGGGAGAACAGTGGGAGTTGCAGATGATAAGCCTCACACCCATAATCAAGCTTACTACGCAAAAGTGCTCGGTAAACCGCAGAAGCATTGTGCGGTCTGCACCCCAAGATAGATTGAAAAAAACCCATAAAATACTAAGCGTTTGTACCTTAACTTTTAATTGTTTGATGTGTGGCACCCATGTAAGCCTTGAGTAAAAAATTAGACTCAATTACTTCACCTCTTGGACAAATTGCAGTGAGTTTTGCTCCTAAATAGAGGGAAGGGGGAAAATTTTTCCCTCGTTTGTAAAAATGTATAGCCATGGTTTTACTTGAGGAAAATTTAAACCCATAATATGTTGCCCACTGTACAACCTGATTTATTGCAGCCTGCATGTGTCCTTGCACATCCTGTAATCTTCTAAACCCATATTGATATGGGGTCAGCAGGGTTTTCCTTTTCTAGCAGCCATGTCACCCTCAAATTTACCATTTTCTCCATCAGCTTGCAGATGCAGTTGGTGAGAGAAATTGGTCGTAATTTCCTGGTGGGGGAAGCATCCTTACCAGGTTTAGGGAGGAATGATTATAGCCTCTTTCCATGTGGATGGAAACTGACCCTCCCTATAGATTCTATTGAATAGGTCTAACGGGAACATCTGGGAGCTCCCCGGTAGTGAGTTATCATTTGGTATGGAATATCGTCACTTCCTGGGGCAGTCTTACGGCAGAGCTGCAAAGCAGAGTCCATCTCCTTGCACAAAAATGGCAAGTTTGTATGGAAGTTCTGCTGCAGTTCTACAGCCCGAAGAGTGGAAAATCGGGCAGTGAAAGATACTCCGGAGGAGATCTCTGCCATGGATTTAGCTAGCTGATTAGAAACATCTTTTTGTCTGTGATGATTATGCCATCTATCTTCAAAGCAGGTGGTGACAGTGATGTGCTCTTTCCAGCAATCCTACGCACCTTGTCCCATACCCATGCTAGGGGTCCCTGAGTTAATCGGGGAGAAATAATGTCTCCACGATGCCCCGTCTGGCCTGCTTTAGCATTGCTTGGCCTTGGCTCGGGTCTTTTTGTAATGGTCAAGGTAACATCGCTGGCGCATCGTTTCAATTTCCTTAATGCAGCTTTCCTTCTCTGACGGGCTTGTTGGCATTTATCAGACCACCATGGTACTGGAGGTCGACGGTAAAGTCCGCTACTTTTTGGAATGGATTCACAGATCCTTGAAATACTGCAGTTGATCTAAAAAGATTCCAGTCCGCATCTTCAGGTTGCCATCTCTTTCACTCTATTGGCTGGAAAACCATTCACCTTCTGCAAAAATATTGAAAGTGGTCCTTCCATGTAATTCTTCCATGACCTGCCAAGTGAATTCAACTGTGAATCAGGTGGCCAATTGACAGGTCTGTATTGGAGAATGGTCCCAGTTTGAATTGGAAATGTGTGGGAGTGTCACTATTCAGTAAACTGCATCTACTCTTAAGAACAAGGACTCCAAGGCCCTTCCTCGAGGGTTCACAAAGTGTCTCCCCAGAGGTGATGCCGACTATTGAATCTCCCAAGAGTAGAAATGTATGTGGCAACTGCCCAAGTACATTTTCCAATCATCTATGTTGAATTAGGTGGAGGAAGGTAGATGGGATTGCAACAGCATAAGGTCGTGTCAAGCCTATTTTCACAGCCTTCACCTGCAGTGTTGTCTGCAGTGGATGGCCTAGAAGGGAAATCCTGACGTACCAATACTGCTACTCCTCCATGAGGTTTATTATCAAAGTCCCATAATAAGCTTGAATTTGGAATCCTCTCAGGAAATCGGGTGATTTTCCCTGGTCATAATCTCTTGTAATCATACACAAACTGGGTTACATGAAGCTATCAGATATTGTAGTTCTTCCCATTTTGGATGAAATTTCCCCGACAGTTCCATTGGATTAGGGGATCCAGTTCTCCAAACTACTTCTTCATAAGGTGTTAGGCAGCACCTGTGGTCAAGGCTTGCCCCACACCATTAAGTTGCCCCTTTCCAGGATCTTGGGAAGAATCTTTTGAGGGGTTGTTTACCCGTGGAACTAGTTTCCGCAGGCTTCCTTTTGACAGGCTCAGGTTTCTTTTGTGGGCAAAGGATGGGAAATAGGAAATAGCAAAGTGTGTTGGGGGTAAGAAGCACCGGAGGGCAAGGGTTGGTGGGAAGGAGAATGGCTAAGCTGAAGCAAAAGGGAAATTTCCTGCTGTGCAAACAGCACATGGGCATGTAGCTTTGCCTCTGGAAAAAAACTTTCTCCTTGCTCCTCATTACCAAACTTCTTTTTCAAATTTTACCTTTTACATTGCTTTGAGGAAGCTTCATGAGCTTCTTTTCAGTGTAACAGCATATTAGAAACCCGGACAGTTTGTCCCTCTCCTTGATAACTGAGGAGAAACTGTTAGAGGAACTAGAGAATTTAATGTAGTGGCAGTAAAATGTTTTAAGAAGAAAGTTGATGGTTTGGAGCAGTCAACACCACTCTCCTTCTAACTTTTGACCCATTAGTCCTTCCAGAATCAGTTAAGTTGGTATGGTACCACCTCAGTCTTTCCTAGCAGCCTCGATCTTCACTGCAGAGTTACATGCCATCCTTGCAGCATTAAGATGACTCTCGTAGTGACTTGCAAGCAATCAAGAGCTTAAACTCATCATATCCAGTAGTGAGAGAGGTTCAAGATTGGCTTGCACTGATGTCAACACATAAAAAGATAACTCTTTGTTGGTGCCAGAGCATGTGGTATCAGTGGGAATGAGCGAGTCTGATCAGAAGGCCAAGGCAACTGTCGCTCAGCCTTGTGATGCTCGTTTTCCTCTCCCTCACACCGACTTGAAACCCAGCATCAGGAGTTGTCCTTCGCGATAAATGGAAGGAACAATGGAGGCTACCTCCAGAAACAAACTGCGAGAGATTAGAGATGACCTTGGCAGTTGGGTGACTAGGATCCATCCCAACCGAAAAGTGGAAGTTGCATTAACAAGACTAAGAATCGAGCACACAAGACAGACTCATGGACCAATGATGGCTAAAAGATGAGCACTTTGTGAGGGATGCCAAGAGACATTAACGGTCGCTCATGTAGTGGAAAGATGTGCAAATTCTCAGGCTAAAGACATATGTACTTGTCTCCCCCATATACGCTGAAAAATGTATTGGGGGAGGATTGTGATATAGAGGGTCTTATTAGTTTTCCTTAGGGAGACTAATATTTTCAATAAAATCTAATCATGCATAATGTTTATGCAATAATTTTTATACACTTAGAGCATAATATTTATGCTTTGATTTTTAATATATTCATTGTCATTTGTAGATATTTATTGATAGATTGTTAAAATTTTAAATATTTTAATGTTTTCTATTTAACAAGGCATTCACTGCTAATGACCTTAGCTGTTGACGTGGCAGATGATTTTAAATAATCAAATCAAATCTCTCTGGGAGTTTTGGGGACAGTATTCTCCATCACCTGCTCCCACTGACAGGGAGAGGTTCAGTGGCAGTTGCTCTGTTCCTGTTAAGAGGAACAGACCAGAAGTCCTAGCACGGTTGCCTGGACAAGGAGGTGAGGGCTGAGCTGTGATGCGGTATCCTCCTCCTTATTGTTTACTGCCATCTTTTGACTGTTCCTACCTGCATTGGAGTTTATTTACTGCTTCAGCATAGGAAGCATTGGTTTGCTTGTCAAGTCCTTCAACTTTCCTCTTGGCCTCACGGTAATTAACTTCTTGTTCCCTCATGTATGCCAGTGTCTCGGTTTCCTTCTTCGTATTACAGCTTCATTCAGCAGAGCCTGACCGATGAGAACCTCCACAGTTACGACACTTATGAGTAGCTTCAGTGCATGTTGTATCATGAGATCTAGCGCATTTACCAAAAGTGAATTTATCAGTCTTTATCAGTGCATCATAATAAGTTGTGTCCGAATTTTTGGTATCTGTTACAGCACAATATATATATATATATATATATATATATATATATATATATATATATTTATGATATATATATATTATATATACCACACACATATCTATCTATCTATCTATCTATCTATATATTATACATATTTATCTATCTATATATATATATATATATATATATATACATATCTATATATATCTGTCTATATATATATATGTTTATATATATAATATATATATATATAATATATATATATATATATATATATAAGTCACACTTGGAAAAGTTAGTATCCAATATTGACCATATCTGGAATTTTACCTAGGCCAAAAATCAAGAAACTGTCCAGTTTTCGTGCTTACATTCCTGTCCCAGTTTTGTCATACATTTCACTATCACTGGTCTTTGTGGTAACAGAAATGGTTACTTTCACTTGGAGATTATGAATTTGCATCAGTTTAAGAAGATCACTAACCTGGGAATTGAATTATAGGAGACTATTGGACAAAATCATAACCGCCACCCACTTGACCTTTCTTGATGATAAATGGGTTTATTCTGGAGTGATTGATTTTCATTTACACAGTGAACACTCAGAAACCTTGCATTCTCTGGAGGGATGTTTAATCGGTGGTCGCACTTTTCCGTCATTAGTTGGGCTCTTTCATGGTTGGATTGGTCGTAGGTAGGTCGTGAGTCATTCTCCCTCCTTGAGGAGGAGGAGTATCCAGGGAGTCGGGCATACTGGGTGTCGGACCAGGTCCCAACCCTGGGCCAAAGCCCGTTGTTCTGAAGGGACTAACGGTCCTTTAACTATAGTTTCAACCTAATAGCTACGAGAAGAAACAGTATTTTCGTTAATCTTCTTCGCTCCCACCCTCCTAATTGGAAACCTAGTTGCTTATCCAGCACCAGCTGTGAGATCAGAGTTGTGTGTGAAGCACCTCCTTCCCACCAATCCTGCCTATTGCAAGAACAGTAATTCAGTGCCCACTTCCCAAGTGAACACAGGAGCTCTCAATGATGCTCCTGTAGGCTCAGGAAACAATCTAAAATATGACATAAAGATAAGAGTGCCCAAATGACGCCTCAACACGGCCTCATACCCAGGGTAAACACCACAAGGCTACCCTGAGTAGAAGATTGTTTGGGGTGAACTCCCACCCGGGGAATGTATTTTTTTACGGGTTTTTTTTTAAATTGCTTTTTTCTGCCCAAAATAAAAAAAAACTACAAACGTGTAAAAAACTATTGTTTTTTTTTTTTCTTTGTTGGTTTTCCAGTAAAAAACCCATGGCATGGGGTCCCAGGTTATTAAGCCAATGGACCTATTTTTCTAAAATCTAATTAAGGTCAAAAAGGTTAAATCCCTTAAAAAAAAGGAAATTATTTTCCCAATGTTATTCTTTAAAAAAATTTTTATGAAAATTTTTTTATAAGGAAAGGGGGCCCTTTTTTTTTTTGTTGGAAATATTTTTTTAGTGATTTTTAGTTTTCTTTTAATTTGCTTGTTTAGGAGGATATGGTTGGGGGGTAAATTTGGGGTTTTGCTTTGGGGGCACTGTGGAGGAAAATTCCTTTTTATGTGGCAGGGAGGGTCAGTTTTTTGGTATTGACCCAAGGTTTGGGCCCAAAAACCACCACCCTTCCCCCTTTTGTTTTTTCTGGGGGGGCTGTCCCCCCCCGGCTCTATTGCGGGTTTGATTTTTATTGTAATTGGGGGGTTTGGGTAAACCTTTTTGGGCCACCGGGGAGAAGATTTTTGTTTTTAAAAGGGGACAAAAAACCCCTGAGATCTTTTGGGGGAAATTATGAAAAGGCCCCAAGATCCCCCTTTATTTTGGCTAATTTTTTCGGGGGCCCTGTTTCTTTGGGCCAAATGGGATACCAGAAGGGGGGCCTGGTTTTTACCCATATAAGTTGTTTGTTTTAAATTGGCCCCAAAGTAGCTTTACGAATGATTTTCCCCAAAATTTCATTTTTGGGGGTTTTCCTAATGATTTAAGATTTTTAATTTAAACCCCTTAATAAAACCCGAAAAAAAAAAACCTATTTATCTTTGGGTCGTGGGAAAATGAAAAAATCAATAGTTTTTCTTTAGCAAAAAAGGCGATAGTGAAAAAATCTAGTGTTTTATCAATGGCAAATAGTTCAGCAAGAAAGATCGGTGTATGATTCAGTCGACCATACACCTGCACCCACAGACTCATCTGTCTTGGAGCCGTCGGTATATATATGAAAAAAGGGAGATGTTTAATAAGGATCTCTCAAAAACCTCTAGCATACCTCCACCTCCGGCGCCATGGCCTTAGCTGATGGAAGCCAAGCTTCCATAATGGAAAAGCTGGGGTTTCCCATGGCGATATATTTGAATGAACCAGGGTATCGATGGTAGAGATCTATACCGACATTCTCGCGAGGTCGTGGAGTCGTGTGGAAAAGGGGCCCCTAATGCCTCTATTGCCATTAGGATGGCTCGGGTCACGAACCCCTTTGCAGCATAGGTCAGGCTAATTGGCCGCGTCGGAGGGGAGGTACTCCTGACTCCAAGACGCTCAATGCAAGTGCACTTCAGGGCTCCAAGACACACACGCAAACAAGCATTCTCACAGCATCCAAACCTTTCAAATTTGTTTTGATGCCGAGCCATTACACGATTTACCCATAATCTTCTTTATACCTAATCATGGCTTTATATATCATTAGTAAAGACTTTTAATCAGCTCCCTATATTATTACCAGAAATGCACTTTAATATATTTAGTGCTCTTTGACACTTTATTCTTTAACTGACCAATGTGGTCTTTCCAATTGAGTCTACTATCAAAGAGTAGACCAAGAAATCTAGCGAATTTTGAATAGGTATTGGGTGGTTGTCTAAGTTAGCCTGATGTGGAAAACTTTTAGATTCTGAGGAGGAGCTGGTAAGATGTCATTTATCATGCATAAAAATAATGTTGGTGACAAGAGACTTCCTTGTGGGACCCCGTTTGCCTGGACAAAAATGTCCAAAGAAGTGACATTGTCAGAAAACAATTTGACTGCAAAAGTTCTGTCAGAGATGAAATTTTTAATAAAAGAAGGTAAGTTTCCACGTAATCCAAAAGCATAAAATTTTCTGAGTAGGCCATATCGCCATGTCATGTTGTAGGCTTCTTCTATATCTAAAAATACTGAAATCAAATAATCTTTTTTGGCAATGGCCTCTTGAATATGACTATCCAGCTTTACTGGTTGATCGAGAGTTTGGCGTCCCTTTTGGAGGCCGACTGCTTGTCAAGTAAATTACTGGAATTTAAAAAATGCAATAGCCTCCTTTCAATATGGGAATGATGTGGGCGAAGTGCCATGAGTTTGGAAAAGTATGGCTTTTCCAAATTTCATTGTACACTTTTAGCAACTTAATTTCATGATTAAGATGCTTTATCATCTCATATCGAATCTCATTGGGGCCTGGATGTTCCTCTACGGGCTTCTATGGCTCGGACAAACTCATCAGGTGAATCGAAATTAGTACCCTCGTGAATGATGTTATTAATTTTGAAAGATTTTTTTTCTTACTGATTTTATTGACTGTGGAATTTATCATCAATGATTTCTCCAACAAGTTCGAGCTTGACGCTCCTTGTGAAGGCGACCCGGTCTGCTCTTTTTACGTTAAATTTGGGTGCTGAAGGTGTTCTCACTGTGTTGTATGAATATTCAATACAAATAGGAAGATGATTGCTTCCCAACGAGTTGTCAATGGTGTGCCACAGGCACTTGGCTGCTATTGATGAAGAGACCAGTGATAGGTCAATACAGCTCAAATTACCGGTATCGTCCACCCGCGCTGGACTACCATCGTTCAGGAGAACCAGATCAGAATCATTAATCACCTTAACTACTTGCTCGCCTCTACCATCCGCCTGCAGGGAACCCCATAACGTATGATGAGCATTAAAATCACCTAAAATTGCTTTATTTTGTGGCAGACTATCCTGGAGAGCAAAAAGCTCATCATAAATTACCTCATTATCAGGTGGACAGTAAACTGAACATGCTATACGTGTTATTGATTTTTACTTTGCATGCGACAAATTCCAAAGTAGAATCAGTTGCCACTGCAGTGAAAGGGAGGCTTTGATGGATGTACAAGGCGATTCTGCCTCCACCCCTACCCTCTCGATCCTTCCGACACAGATGGTAGTTCCTCAGCAAAATGACCTCAATCTAACACGAGGTTGGTTAAATGCGTTTCTTGGAGAACTATAATATCGAGAGCATAAGACGAGGCTAATAATCTGAGGTCATTTACTTTAGTTCTAAAACTTCGACAGTTCCATTGTATAATGGTTAACGTGAAGGTTACGTTTTATGGGGTTTAGAAGTGCTTCGTCCGATTTTTAAAATTTTCTTTTTCTGGGAGGGAGGATGTCTTCTTTCACTCGCTACCCAGGGGCCTCCCATGGGTATTTTTGGAAACAGTAGCCTCCTGTCCTGTGTCTCGCTGCTAGGGAACGCCCAGCCAAAGATGATCTGTTCCAAGAAACAGACCAAAAGCCCGGGGCAAAGTCAGCGGGAGGCGCCTGGATGAGGTTTTGATCCTGATTTTAATTTGGGTATCATCCTCCTTTGATGCTGCTGCGCTGCTTTTGCTGGGTTGATTCAGCAATTTGTTGTTTGCATTTTTTAAAATTCTTTAATTTGATTTTGATTCCTTAACCGTTTCCTTTAATTCTGCAATTTCTTTGTCTTTAGCTGCAAGCTCTTGACCGATCTGTTTCATTGGAAGTGTTAGTTGCTGCTGAAGCGTAGGAAGTATTGGTTTGGGTTTGGTCAAACCTTAAACTTTCCTCTTGGCTTTTACAGTAACTAACATCATGCCCTCTCATGTATGCTAAATTTCAGTCTCCTTCAATCTGCTGCACTCGGCAGAGCCAGATTGATGGGGACCTCCACAGTTACACACTTGAGTTTTCTCAGTGCATCAGCAGTGTCATGATCTCCAGTACATTTACCGCAAGTAAATTAAACCCGTATCTTTATCATTGCATTGTAGTGATGTGCCCAATTCTTTGGCATCTATTACAGTGCATAGGTTTTTGAATATAAGGGCGCCTTGGAACACGTTCGTATCCAACTGTGACTTCTCCGGAAATTTTACTTGAAGCAAAAGTCAGAAGCGCAATCTGGCTTTTGTTCGCACATTCCCGTCTTTTTTGGTCATACAGTTTTAAGTCCACTATGCTTTGGTCCTCATATTTTCAAGAATTTTGCTTTCCTCCATTGTCCTCACATCCTGTCTTACAGGTATCGGGGCCCAAAAGGGATAGTTACTTTTACTTTTAAAATTTATGAATCTGCGTCAGTTTAAGTAAGTCATTAACCTGGGGTTGAACTGAACTTTTACAAGGAGGCTACCATCTCGCAATTTACGGACAAAATCGAATCGCCGTCCACTTGACCATCAAGAGCCTTCTTTATGAGAAGGGGTTAACGTTCAAAAGCGACGGATATTTTTCATTCACGCATTTGACCATTCAAATACCTTGCATCTCTGGAGGGATTGTAAAAACTCGTCGCTCTCGTTCGTCAGCAGTAGGGTTCCATTGTTCAACGTTCGTTAATCTTAGGAGTGTCAGGGTCGCCCCCCCCTTCATGAGAAGGAGAAGAGGTAGCTGGGGGGTCGAATCATGCTGGGGTTTTGGACCAAATCCAAACCCCGGCCGTGCCCGTTTCCTAAGGGAACCCAGACGT
>NC_051411.1:19886914-19903275 GCF_015228065.2 Penaeus monodon
TCAGCTGTGCTAAACCGCAGAAGAACATTGTGCGGTCTGCACCCAAGGTAGATGTGAAAGAAGCCATAAATACTAAGCGTTTTGAGCCTAACTTTTAATGTTTGATGTGTGGCACCCATGTAAGCCTTGAGTCAAAAATTAGACTCAATTACTTCACCTCTTGGACAAATTGCAGTGAGTTTGCTCCTAAATAGAGGGAAGGATGGAATTTCCTCGTTGTATAAATGTATAGCCATGGTTTACTGAGGAAAATTTAAACCCATAATATGTTGCCCACTGTACAACCTGATTTATTTGCAGCTGCATGTGTCCTTGCAATCCTGTATCTTTTAAACCCATATTGATATGGGGTCAGCACGTTTTCCTTTTCTAGCAGCCATGTCATCCTCAAATTTACCATTTTCTCCATCAGCTTGCAGATGCAGTTGGTGAGAGAAATTGGTCTGTAATTTCTGGTGTGGAAGCATCTTACCAGGTTTAGGAGAGGAATGATTATAGCCTCTTTCCATGTGGATGGCACTGTACCCTCCCTATAGATTCTATTGAATAGGTCTAACAGGAACATCTGGGAGCTCCCCGGTAAGTGAGATATCATTTGGTATGGAATATCGTCACTTCCTGGGGCAGTCTTACGGCAGAGCTGCAAAGCAGAGTCCATCTCCTTGCACAAAAAAGTTGTATGGAAGTTCTGCTGCAGTTCTACAGCCCGAAGAGTGGAGAATCGGGCAGTGTAAGATACTCCGGAGGAGATCTCTGCCATGGATTTAGCTAGCTCATTAGAAACATCTTTTTTGTCTGTGATGATTATGCCATCTATCTTCAAAGCAGGTGGTGACAGTGATGTGCTCTTTCCAGTAATCTTACGCACCTTGTCCCATCCCATGCTAAGGGGTCCCTGAGTTAATCGAGGAGAAATAATGTCTCCACGATGTCCGTCTGGCCTGCTTTAGCACTTGCTTGGCCTTGGCTCAGGTCTTTTTGTAATGGATCAAGGTAACATCGCTGGCGCATCGTTTCAACTGCCTTAATGCAGCTTTCCTTGCTCTGACAGCTTGTTGGCATTTATCAGACCACCATGGTACTGGAGGTCGACGGTAATGTCCGCTACTTTTTGGAATGGATTCACAGATCCTTGAAATACTGCAGTTGATCTAAAAAGATTCCAGTCCGCATCTTCAGGTTGCCATCTCTGCACTCCATTGGCTGGAATACCATTCACCTTCTGCAAAAGTATTGAAAAGTGGTCTCTTCCATGTAAGTCTTCCATGACCTGCCAAGTGAAATTCAACTGTGAAACAGGTGAGCCAATTGACAGGTCTGTATTGGAGAATGTCCCAGTTTGAATTTGGAAATGTGTGGGAGTGTCACTATTCAGTAAAACTGCATCTACTCTTAAGAACAAGGACTCCCAAGGCCCTTCCTCGAGGGTTGCACAAAGTGTCTCCCAGAGGTGATGCCGACCATTGAAATCTCCCAAGAGTAGAAATGGATGTGGCAACTGCCCAAGTACATTTTCCAAATCATCTATGTTGAAATTAGGTGGAGGAAGGTAGATGGATGCAACAGCATAAGGTCGTGTCAAACCTATTCTCACAGCCTTCACCTGCAGTGTTGTCTGCAGGTGGATGGCCTAGAAGGGAATATCCTGACGTACCAATACTGCTACTCCTCCATGAGGTTTATTATCAAAGTCCCATAATAAGCTTGAATTTGGAATCCTCTCAGGGAAATCAGATGATTTTCCCTGGTCATAATCTCTTGTAATCATACACAAAACTGGGTTACATGAAGCTATCAGATATTGTAGTTCTTCCCATTTTGGATGAATTCCCTGACAGTTCCATTGGATTAGGGTATCCAGTTCTCCAAACTACTTCTTCATAAGGTGTTAGGCAGCACCTGTGGTCAAGGCTTGCCCCACACCTTTAAGATCCCCTTTCCAGGATCTTGGGAGAATCTTTTGAGGGGTTGTTACCCGTGGAACTAGTTTCCACAGGCTTCCTTTTGACAGGCTCAGGATTTCTTTGCCTGGGCAAAGGATGGGAAATAGGAAATAGCAAAGTGTGTGGTGTAAGAAGCACCGGAGGGCAAGGGTTGGTGGGAAGGAGGATGGGCTAGAACCGAAGCAAAGAATTTTTACCTGGCTGTGCAAACAGCACATGGGCACGTCGCTTTGCCTCTGGAAAACAAACTTTCTCCTTGCCTCATTTCCCAAAACTTCTTTTTCAAATTTGTACCTTTTACATTGCTTTGAAGAAGCTTCATGAGCTTCTTTGCAGTGGTAACAGCATATTAGACCTGGACAGTTGTCCTCTCCTTGATAACCTGTTGTACCACACTTTACACATACTCTTGGTTGTCCATTTTCCTTAAAACGGCAAGAGTTGGCTCTATGCCCATGACCCTGGCAGTGGAAGCACCGCATACGGTAGGGCACATATGGCTTTACCTTGAGGTGGTACCATACCAACTTAACTGATTCTGGAAGGACTAATGTGTCAAAAGTTAGAAGGAGAGTGGTGTTGACTGCTCCAAACCATCAACTTTCTTCAAAAAAACATTTTACTGCCACTACTTTAAAAATTCTCTGGGTTCCTCTAACAGTTTTCTCTCAGTTATCAAGGAGGGGACAACTGTCCAGGTTAATATGCTGTTACCACTGCAAAGAAGCTCATGAAGCTTCTTCAAAGCAATGTAAAAGGTATAAATTTGAAAAAGAAGTATTGGTAATAAGGAGCAAGGAGAAAGTTAGTTTTCCAGAGGCAAAGCTACATGCCCATGAGCTTTTTGCACAGCCAGGTAATTCCCTTTGCTTCAGCTCTAGCCCACCTCCTTCCCACCAACCCTTGCCCCCCGGTGCTTCTTACACCACCCCACTCTGCCATTTCCCTTTTAAACCCAGTCCCATTGCTGAAACTGCCTCTGGTAAATTTCCCACTAGAAACGGAGTAGGTGTGAAGGGTCTTTTGAGGAGACTCCTCCTCCCAAAGTAAGGTCTTTAGAGCCATAAAGGTAAGGCTCCAGAGGCCCAACGGAAAACAGCTCAGCTGCCACCACATCCCCCGGGGGTTTCCCATGCTAGGCAGAATGCCCCTGAAGCAAAGGCTAGGTATGCCCCTTGCCCAGGCAAAGGAATCTGAGCCTGTCAAAAGGAAGCCTGTGGAAACTATTTCCCACAGGTAAAAAACCCTTCAAAAGATTCCCCCAAGATCCTGTTCAAAAGACAGAAACCTTTAGGCGGGGCTTCAGAGGCCTTAACGGTGACAGCTCCAGCTGTCACCACATCCACAGGGGCCTCCGCTGCTAACCAGAATGCCCCTGAAGCAAAGGCTCAGGTCCGTTTTGTGCCCAGGCAAAGAAATCCTGAGCCTGTCAAAAGGAAGCTTGTGGAAACTAGTTCCACAGGTAAACAACCCCTCAAAAGATTCTCCCAAGATCCTGGAAAAGGGCAACTTAAAGGTGTGGGGCAAGCCTTGACCACAGGTGCTGCCAAACACCTTATGAAGAAGTAGTTTGGAGAACTGGATACCCTAATCCAATGGAACTGTCAGGGAATTCATGCAAAATGGGAAGAACTACAATATCTGATAGCTTCGTGTAACCCAGTTTGTGTATGCTTACAAGATATTATGACCAGGGAAAATCATCCGATTTCCCTGAGAGGATTCCAAATTCAAGCCTATTATGGGACTTTTGATAGTAAACCTCATGGAGGTGTAGCAGTATTGGTATGTTAGGATATTCCCTTCCAGGCCATCCAACCTGCAGACAACACTGCAGGTGAAGGCTGTGGAGAATAGGCTTGATACGACCTTACAATGTTGCATCTATCTACCTTCCTCCACCTAATTTCAACATAGATGATTTGGAAGATGTACTTGGGCAGATGCCACATCCATTTCTACTCTTGGGAGATTTCAATGGTCGGCATCACCTCTGGGGAGACACTTTGTGCAACCCTCGAGGAAGGGCCTTGGAGTCCTTATTCTTAAGAGTAAATGCAGTTTTACTGAATAGTGACACTCCCACACATTTCCAAATTCAAACTGGGACATTCTCCAATACAGACCTGTCAATTGGCTCACCTGATTCACAGTTGAATTTCACTTAGCAGGTCATGGAAGACTTACATGGAAACAACCACTTTCCAATACTTTTGCAGAAGATGAATGGTATTTCAGCCAATGGAGTGCAGAGATGGCGACTTGAACATGTGGACTGGAATCTTTTTAGATCAACTGCAGTATTTCAAGGATCTGTGAATGATTTCCAGTGTGTTCAAGATGCTGTTAATCACTTCACATCACGAATTCACCTTGCAGCAGAAGCATCCATTCCCAGAAGTAGTGGACATTACCGTCGACCTCCGGTACCATGGTGGTCTGATGAATGCCAACAAGCTGTCAGAGCAAGGAAAGCTGCATTAAAGCAGTTGAAACGACGCCCCAGCAATGTAACCTTAATCCATTACAAAAAGACCTGAGCCAAGGCCAGGCGAGTGCTAAAGGAGGCCAGACGGACATCATGAAGACAGTATGTCTCCTCGTTTAACTCTGGGACCCCCTTAGCATGTGGGACAAGGTGCGTAAGATCGCGGGAAAAGGGAACACATCACTGTCACCCCCTGCTTTGAAGATGAGGCATAATCATCACAGACAAAAAAGATGTTTCTAATTAGTTAGCTAAATCCATGGCAGAGATCTCTGGAGCAGCTTACACTGCCCGATTCTCCACTCTTCGGGCTGAACAGGAACGACACCCAGTGTCGTTCTTCAGTAGGACTGCAGCAAAACTTCCATACAACTTGCCATTTTTGTGCAAGATGGACTCTGCTTTGCAGCTCTGCCGTAAGACTACCCCAGGAAGTGACGATATTCCATACCAAATGATATCTCACTTACCGGGGAGCTCCCAGCTCCCAGCTCCTATTCAATAGGATCTATAGGAAGGGTATAGTGCCATCCACATGGATAGAGGCTATAATCATTCCTGTCCCTAAACCTGGCAAAGATGCTTCCACACCAGGAAATTACAGACCAATTTCTCTCACCAGCTGCATCTGGAAGCTGATGGAGAAAATGGTAAATTTGAGGTTTACATGGCTACTAGAAAAGGAAAACGTGCTGACCCCATATCAATAAGGGTTTAGAAGATTGAGATCGACCACAGATGCACTTGTAAGGAAACTCCTTCGCACAGCAATCACAACAGTCACATGTTAACAGTCTTCTTTGACCAAGAAAAGGCTTATGATACCACTTGGAAGCATGGCATACACTTGAAGCTGTATGACATTGGTTTAAGAGGAGCATTACCTACCTTCATACAAAGCTTGCTTGCTAACAGGAAGTTTAGAGTTCGGGTGAGAAACAGTTTCTCTAACCTGGAAGATCAGCTGGAAGAGGTCCCACAAGGGAGTGTCTTAAGTGTGACCCTGTTTGCCATTGCTATAAAAGTGCTGTCTCATGTAATCTGTATGTGGATGACTTTACTGTACTGCTTAGGAGGAAGCTTACAGGATGTGCAAGGACACATGCAGGCTGCAATAAATCAGGTTGTACAGTGGGCAACATATCATGGGTTCAAATTTTCCTCAAGTAAGACCATGGCTATACATTTCCACAAACGAGGAAAAATACATCCTTCCCTCTATTTAGGAGCAAACTCACTGCAATTTATCCAAGAGGTGAGGTACTTGAGTCTAATTTTTGACTCAAGGCTTACATGGGTGCCTCACATCAAACAATTAAAAGTTAAGGCTACAAAAGCGCTTAGTATTTTGCGGGTTCTTTCACATCTATCTTGGGGTGCAGACGCACAACACTTTTGCAGCTTACCCAACACTTATTAGTTTGTAAGCTTGATTATGGATGTGAGGCTTATTCGTCTGCAACTCCCACTGTCTCCCGGGTGTTGGACTCAATGAAGCTCTCAGAATCTGTATGGGGGTTTCGGTCTTCACCTGTGGAATCCCTGTATGCTGAGAGTGGAGAACCCCCTCTTTCATTACACCGGGATAGATGAACCTGATTTACTACACGAGACTACAAAGGATTCCGGGATCTCCTACATCCAGATTGGTTTTCAACCCCCTCGAGGATAGCCAATCCTATGGTAGGAGAATGAGGACTCTTGTGGATCTTAATTTAAGTCTCTGGCTATTGGAATTCCCCCAATTCCCCCCTTGGACTAATCAAGTCAAGCTGGATTTGGTCAGAATTGGGGAAAAGGGGGGAGATTCGAAGCAGAAGTCAGAGAGAGATTTCTTCAGCAAAATTTTTAAGTACCAAGGATCAGATGCAATATATACAGATGGTTCCCAAAATCTGAAAATGGTGTGGGCTTTGCAGCAGTGAGCAGAAGGAATACTGCATCTGGCAGTCTTTCCCTAGCAGCCCCGATCTTCATGCAGATTACATGCCATCCTTGCAGAAGTTAAGATGACTAGAGATCTTACGAACAAATTTTATTGTGATATATTGTGACTTCGTAGTGACTTGCAAGCAATCAAGAGCTTAAACTCATCACACCAGTAGTGAGAGAGGTTCAAGATTGGCTTGACTGATGTCAAAAACATAAAAAGATAACTCTTTGTTGGGGCCAGTGCATGTTGGTATCAGTGGGAATGAGCGAAACTGATCAGAAGGCCAAGGCAACTGTCGCTCAGCCTTGTGATGCCGTTTTCCCCTCCCTCACACCGACTTGAAACCCAGCATCAGGAGTTGGGCTTGCGATAAATGGAAGGAACAATGGAGGCATACCTCCAGAAAAAAAACTGCGAGAGATTTGAGATGACCTTGGCAGTTGGGTGACTAGGATCCATCCCCAAACCCAAAAGTGGAAGTTGCATAACAAGACTAAGAATCGAGCACACAAGACAGACTCATGGACCAATGATGGCTAAAAGATGAGCACTTTGTGAGGGATGCAAGAGACATTAACGGGCGCTCATGTAGTGGAAAAAATGTGCAACATTCTCAGGCTAAAGACATATGTACCCTTTTTTCCCCCATATACGCTGAAAAATGTATTGGGGGAGATTGTGATATAGAGGGTCTTATTAGTTTCCTTAGGGAGACTAATATTCAATAAAATCTAATCATGCATAATGTTTATGCAATAAATTTTTTACACTTAGAGCATAATATTTATGCTTTGATTTTTAATATATTTATTTTCATTTTTAAGATATTTATTGATGTATTGTTAAAAATTTTTTATATTTTTAATGTTTCTATTTACCATGGCATTCACTGCTAATGACCTTAGCTGTTGAGTGGCAGTGATTTTAAATAATCAAATCAAATCTTTGGGAGTTTTGGGGACAGTATTCTCCATCACCTGCTCCCCACTGACAGGGAGAGGTTCAGTGGCAGTTGCTCTGTTCCCGTTAAGAGGAACAGACCAGAAGTCCTAGCACGGTTGCCTGGACAAGGAGGGAGGGCTGAGCTGTGATGCGGTATCATCCTCCTTATTGTTTATGCCATCTTTTGGGAAGGTTCCTACCGGGATTGGAGTTTTTTACTGCTTCAGCATAGGAAGCATTGGGTTGCTTGTCAAGCCTTCAAATTTCCTTTGGCTTTACGTAATTAATTTTGTTCCCCCATGATGCCAATGTCTCAGTTTTCCCTTTTTCAGACTGCTGCATTCAGCAGAGCCTGGCTGATGGGAACTCCACAGTTACGACACTTATGAGTAGCTTCAGTGCATGTAGTATCATGAGATCTAGGCATTTACCAAAGTGAATTTATCAGTCTTTATCAGTGCATCATAATAGTTGTGTCCGAATTTGGTTCTGTTACAGAAACAATATTATATATATATATATATATTATATATATAATATATATATATATATATATATCGTGCTGTAAAAAAGATCCCAAAAAAATTCGGACACAATTTTATGATGCACTGATAAAGACTGATAAATTCATTTTGGTAAATGCGCTAGATTTTCATGATACAAACATGCACTAAAGCTACTCTTAAGTGTGTAACTGTGGAGTTCCATCACCCAGGCTCTGCTGAATGCAGCAGTCTGAAGAAGGAAACGAGACATTGGCATACATGAGGGAACATGAAATTAATTCCGTGAAGCCAAGAGGAAATTGAAGGCTTGACAAGAAAACCAATGTTTCCCTTATGCTGAAGCAGTAAAAACTCCAATGGCAGGTAGGAACAGTAAAAAGATGGCAGTAAACAAAAGGAGGATGATACCGCATCACAGCCAGCCCCACCTCCTTGTCCGGCAACCGTGCTAGGACTTCTGGTTGTTCCTCTTAACAGGAACAGAGCAACTGCCATGAACCTCTCCCTGTCAGGGGGGGAGCAGGGATGGAGAATACTGTCCAAAACTCCCAGAGAGATTTGATTTGATTATTTAAAATCATTTTGCCACGTCAACAGCTAAGGTCTTTAGCAGTGAATGCCTTGTTAATAGAAACATTAAAATATTTAAAATTTTAACAATCTATCAATAAATATCTTACAAAGACAATAAAATATTAAAATCAAAGCATAAAATTATGCTCTAAGTGTATAAAATTATTGCATAAACATTATGCATGATTAGTATTTTATTGAAAAATTAGTCTCCCTAAGGAAACTAATAAGACCCTCTATATCACAATCCTCCCCCAATACATTTTTCAGTGGGGGAGACAAGTACATATGTCTTTAGCCTGAGAATGTTGCACATCTTTCCACTACATGAGCGACCGTTAATGTCTTTTGGGCATCCCTCACAAAGTTGTCATCTTTTAGCCATAAATTGGTCCATGAGTCTGTCTTGTGTGCTCGATTTAGTTGTTAATGCAACTTCCCACTTTCGGTTGGGATGGACCCTAGTCACCAAACTGCCAAGGTCTCTCTAATCTCTCGCAGTTGTTTTGGAGGTATGCCCCCATTGTTCCTTCCATTATCGCAAAGGACAACTCTGATGCTGGGTTTCAAGTCGGTGTGAGGGAGAGGAAAACGAGCATCACAGGCTGAGCGACAGTTCCCTTTGGCCTTCTGATCAGCTCGCTCATTCCCACTGATACCAACATGCACTGGCACCCAACAAAGAGTTATCTTTTTATGTGTTGACATCAGTGCAAGCCAATCTTGAACCTCTCTCACTACTGGATGTGATGAGTTTAAGCTCTTGATTGCTTGCAAGTCACTACGAGAGTCACAATATATCACAATAGAATGGTTCGTAAGATCTCTAGTCATCTTAACTTCTGCAAGGATGGCATGTAACTCTGCAGTGAAGATCGAGGCTGCTAGGGAAAGACTGCCAGATGCAGTATTCCTTCTGCTCACTGCTGCAAAGCCCACACCATTTTCAGACTTTGAACCATCTGTATATATTGCATCTGATCCTTGGTACTTAGAAATGTGCTGAAGAAATCTCTCTCTGACTTCTGCTTCAGATCTCTCCCCTTTCCCAATTCTGACCAAATCCAGCTTGACTTGATTAGTCCAAGGGGGGAATTGGGGAATTCCAATAGCCAGAGACTTAAATTAAGATCCACAAGAGTCCTCATTCTCCTACCATAGGATTGGCTATCCTCGAGGGGGTTGAAAAACCAATCGGATGTAGGAGACCCCGGGAAACCCTTTGTAGTCTCGTGTAGTAAATCGGGTTTCATGTAGCCCCGCGGTGTAATGAAAGAGGTGGTTCTCCACTCTCAGCATACAGGGATTCCACAGGTGAAGACCTGAAAGCCCCAGTACAGATTCTGAGAGCTTCATTGAGTCCAACATCCGGAGAACAGTGGGAGTTGCAGACGAATAAGCCTCACATCCATAATCAAGCTTACTACTAATAAGTGTTCGGTAAAGCTGCAGAAGTGTTGTGCGGTCTGCACCCCAAGATAGATGTGAAAGAACCCGCAAAATACTAAGCGCTTTTGTAGCCTTAACTTTTAATTGTTTGATGTGAGGCACCCATGTAAGCCTTGAGTCAAAAATTAGACTCAAGTACCTCACCTCTTGGATAAATTGCAGTGAGTTTGCTCCTAAATAGAGGGAAGGGATGTATTTTCCTCGTTTGGGGAAAATGTATAGCCAGGTTTTATTTGAGGAAAATTTAAAACCATGATATGTTGCCCACTGTACAACCTGATTTATTGCACCCTGATGTGTCCTTGCACACCCTGTAAGCTTCCTCCTAAGCAGTACAGTAAGTCATCCACATACAGATTACATGAGACAGCACTTTATAGCAATGGAAAAACAGGGTCACACTTAAGACCCCCCTTTGGGGCCCTTTTCCCAAAGCTGATCTTCCAGGTTAGAGAAACTGTTTCTCACCCGAACTTAAACTTCCTGTTAGCAAGCAAGCTTTGTATGAAGGTAGGTAATGCTCCTCTTAAACCAATGTCATACAGCTTCAAGTGTATGCCATGCTTCCAAGTGGTATCATAAGCCTTTTCTTGGTCAAAGAAGACTGTTAACATGTGACTGTTGTGATTGCTGTGCGAAGGAGTTTCCTTACAAGTGCATCTGTGGTCGATCTCAATCTTCTAAACCCTTATTGATATGGGGTCAGCACGTTTTCCTTTTCTAGTAGCCATGTAAACCTCAAATTTACCTTTTTCTCCATCAGCTTCCAGATGCAGCTGGTGAGAAAATGGTCTGTAATTTCCTGGTGTGGAAGCATCTTTGCCAGGTTTAGGGACAGGAATGATTATAGCCTCTATCCATGTGGATGGCACTATACCCTTCCTATAGATCCTATTGAATAGGAGCTGGGAGCTGGGAGCTCCCCGGTAAGTGAGATATCATTTGGTATGGAATATCGTCACTTCCTGGGGTAGTCTTACGGCAGAGCTGCAAAGCAGAGTCCATCTTGCACAAAAATGGCAAGTTGTATGGAAGTTTTGCTGCAGTCCTACTGAAGAACGACACTGGGTGTCGTTCCTGTTCAGCCCGAAGAGTGGAGAATCGGGCAGTGTAAGCTGCTCCAGAGATCTCTGCCATGGATTTAGCTAACTAATTAGAAACATCTTTTTTGTCTGTGATGATTATGCCATCTATCTTCAAAGCAGGTGGTGACAGTGATGTGTTCTTTCCAGCGATCTTACGCACCTTGTCCCACATGCTAAGGGGGTCCCAGAGTTAAACGAGGAGACATACTGTCTTCATGATGTCCGTCTGGCCTCCTTTAGCACTCGCCTGGCCTTGGCTCAGGTCTTTTTGTAATGGATTAAGGTTACATTGCTGGGGCGTCGTTTCAACTGCTTTAATGCAGCTTTCCTTGCTCTGACAGCTTGTTGGCATTCATCAGACCACCATGGTACCGGAGGTCGACGGTAATGTCCACTACTTCTGGGAATGGATGCTTCTGCGCAAGGGAATTCGTGATGTGAAAATGATTAACAGCATCTTGAACACACTGGAAATCATTCACAGATCCTTGAAATACTGCAGTTGATCTAAAAAGATTCCAGTCCACATGTTCAAGTCGCCATCTCTGCACTCCATTGGCTGAAATACCATTCATCTTCTGCAAAAGTATTGGAAAGTGGTGTTTCCATGTAAGTCTTCCATGACCTGCTAAGTGAAATTCAACTGTGAATCAGGTGAGCCAATTGACAGGTCTGTATTGGAGAATGTCCCAGTTTGAATTTGGAAATGTGTGGGAGTGTCACTATTCAGTAAAACTGCATTTACTCTTAAGAATAAGGACTCCAAGGCCCCTTTCCTCGAGGGTTGCACAAAGTGTCTCCCCAGAGGTGATGCCGACCATTGAAATCTCCCAAGAGTAGAAATGGATGTGGCATCTGCCCAAGTACATCTTCCAAATCATCTATGTTGAAATTAGGTGGAGGAAGGTAGATAGATGCAACATTGTAAGGTCGTATCAAGCCTATTCTCACAGCCTTCACCTGCAGTGTTGTCTGCAGGTGGATGGCCTGGAAGGGAATATCCTAACATACCAATACTGCTACACCTCCATGAGGTTTACTATCAAAAGTCCCATAATAGGCTTGAATTTGGAATCCTCTCAGGGAAATCGGATGATTTTCCCTGGTCATAATATCTTGTAAGCATACACAAACTGGGTTACACGAAGCTACAGATATTGTAGTTCTTTCCCCTTTTGCATGAATTTCCCCGACAGTTCCATTGGATTAGGGTATCCAGTTTTCCAAACTACTTCTTCATAAGGTGTTTGGCAGCACCTGTGGTCAAGGCTTGCCCCACACCTTTAAGTTGCCCTTTTCCAGGATCTTGGGAGAATCTTTTGAGGGGTTGTTTACCTGTGGAACTAGTTTCCACAAGCTTCCTTTTGACAGGCTCAGGATTTCTTTGCCTGGGCACAAAACGGACCTGAGCCTTTGCTTCAGGGGCATTCTGGTTAGCAGCGGAGGCCCCTGTGGATGTGGTGACAGCTGGAGCTGTCACCGTTAAGGCCTCTGAAGCCCCGCCTAAAGGTTCTGTCTTTTGAACAGGATCTTGGGAGAATCTTTGAAGGGTTGTTTTCCTGTGGAACTAGTTTCCACAGGCTTCCTTTTGACAGGCTCAGGATTCCTTTGCCTGGGCAAGGGGCATACCTGAGCCTTTGCTTCAGGGGCATTCTGCCTAGCAGTGGAAGCCCCTGTGGATGTGGTGGCAGCTGGAGCTGTTACCGTTGAGGCCTCTGGAGCCTTACCTGATGGCTCTTTAAAAACTTACTTTGGAGGAGGAGTTCCTCATAGACCCCTTTACACCACTCCGTTTTAGTGGAATTCACCAGAGGCAGTTCAGCAAAATTGGGGATGAGGTTTAAAGGAAGTGGCCCGAGTGTGGGTGTAAGAAGCACCGGAGGGCAAGGGTTGGTGGGGAAGGAGGATGGGCTAGAGCTGAAGCAAAGGAATTACCCGGCTGTGCAAAAGCTCATGGGGGATGTAGCTTTGCCTCTGGAAAACTAACTTTCTCCTTGCTCCTTTTTACCAATACTTTTTTTCAAATTTTAAACCCTTTTTCATTGCTTTTAAGAAGCTTCATGAGCTTCTTTTCAGTGGTAACAGCATATTAGACCTGGACAGTTGTCCTCTCCTTTATAACTGAGGAGAAACTGTTAGAGGAACTAGAGAATTTTAATGTAGTGGCAGTAAAATGTTTTATGAAGAAAGTTGATGGTTTGGAGCAGTCAACACCAGCTCTCCTTCTAACTTTTGACACATTAGTCCTTCCAGAATCAGTTAAGTTGGTATGGTACCACCTCAAGGTAAAGCCATATGTGCCCTACCGTATGCGGTGCTTCCACTGCCAGGGTCATGGGCATAGAGCCAACTCTTGCCGTTTTAAGGAAAATGGACAACCAAGAGTATGTGTAAAGTGTGGTACAACAGGTTATCAAGGAGAGGACAACTGTCCAGGTCTAATATGCTGTTACCACTGCAAAGAAGCTCATGAAGCTTCTTCAAAGCAATGTAAAAGGTACAAATTTGAAAAAGAAGTATTGGTAATGAGGAGCAAGGAGAAAGTTTGTTTTCCAGAGGCAAAGCGACGTGCCCATGTGCTGTTTGCACAGCCAGGTAAAAATTCTTTGCTTCGGTTCTAGCCCATCCTCCTTCCCACCAACCCTTGCCCTCCGGTGCTTTACACACACACTTTGCTATTTCCTATTTCCCATCCTTTGCCCAGGCAAAGAAATCCTGAGGGCCCGTCAAAAGGAAGCCCGTGGAAACTAGTTCCCCGGGTAAAAAACCCCTCAAAAGATTCTCCCAAGATCCTGGAAAGGGGATCTTAAAGGTGTGGGGCAAGCCTTGACCACAGGTGCTGCCTAACACCTTATGAAGAAGTAGTTTGGAGAACTGGATACCCTAATCCAATGGAACTGTCAGGGAATTCATCCAAAATGGGAAGAACTTTCAATATCTGATAGCTTCATGTAACCCAGTTTGTGTATGATTACAAGAGATTATGACAGGGAAAATCATCTGATTCCCTGAGAGGATTTCCCAAAATTTAAGCTTATTATGGGACTTTGATAATAACTCATGGAGGAGTAGCAGTATTGGTACGTCAGGATATTCCCTTTAGGCCATCCACCTGCAGACAACACTGCAGGTGAAGGCTTGAGAATAGGTTTTACACGACCTTATGCTGTTGCATCCATCTACCCTTTCCCCCACCTAATTTCAACATAGATGATTTGGAAAATGTACTTGGGCAGTTGCCACATCCATTTCTACTCTTGGGAGATTTCAATGGTCGGCATCACCTCTGGGGAGACACTTTGTGCAACCCCCGAGGAAGGGCCTTTGGGGTCCTTGTTCTTAAGAGTAGATGCAGTTTTTCTGAATAGTGACACTCCCCCACATTTCCAAATTCAAAACTGGGACATTCTCCAATACAGACCTGTCAATTGGCCCCACCTGTTTCACAGTTGAATTTCACTTGGCAGGTCATGGAAGACTTACATGGAAGCGACCACTTTCAATACTTTTGCGAAGGTGAATGGTATTCCAGCCAATGGAGTGCAGAGATGGCAACCTGAAGAGCGGACTGGAATCTTTTTTGATCAACTGCAGTATTTCAAGGGGTCTGTGAATCCATTCCAAAAAGTAGCGGACATTACCGTCGACCTCCAGTACCATGGTGGTTGATAAATGCCAACAAGCTGTCAGAGCAAGGAAAGCTGCATTAAAGGGAGTTGAAACGATGCGCCAGCGATGTTTTCCTTGACCATTACAAAAAGACCCGAGCCAAGGGCCAAACAAGTGCTAAAGCAGGGCCCGACGGACATCGTGGAGACATTATTTCTCCTCGATTAACTCAGGACCCCCTTAGCATGGGTATGGGACAAGGTGCGTAGGATTACTGGAAAGAGACATCACTGTCACCCCTTGCTTTGAAGATAGATGGCATAATCATCACAGACAAAAAAGATGTTTCTAATGAGCTAGCTAAATCCATGGCAGAGATCTTGGAGTATCTTTCACTGCCCGATTCTCCACTCTTCGGGCTGTAGAATGCAGCAGAAAATTCCATACAATTTTTGTGCAAGGAGATGGACTTGCTTTGCAGCTCTGCGTAAGACTGCCCCAGGAAGTGACGATATTCCATACCAAATGATATCTCACTTAACGGGGAGTCCCAGGGTGTTCCTGTTAGACCTATTCAATAGAATCTATGGGGAGGGCACAGTGCCATCCACATGGAAAGGGGGCTAAAATCATTCCTCTCCCTAAAGCTGGTAAGGATGCTTCCACACCAGGAAATTACAGACCAATTTCTCTCACCAACTGCATCTGCAAGCTGATGGAGAAAATGGTAAATTTGAGGATGACATGGCTGCTAAAAAAAGGAAAACGTGCTGACCCCATATCAATATGGGTTTAGAAGATTACAGGATGTGCAAGGACACATGCAGGCTGCAATAAATCAGGTGTACAGTGGGCAACATATTATGGGTTTAAATTTTCCTCAAGTAAGACCATGGCTATACATTTTTACAAACGAGGAAAATTCCATCCTTCCCCCTATTTAGGAGCAAACTCACTGCAATTTGTCCAAGAGGTGAAGTAATTGAGTCTAAATTTGACTCAAGGCTTACATGGGTGCCACACATCAAACAATTAAAGTTAAGGCTACAAAAGCGCTTAGTATTTTATGGGTTCTTTCACATCTACCTTTGGGGGGCAGACCGCACAATGCTTCTGCGGTTTTACCGAGCACTTATGCGTAGTAAGCTTGATTATGGGGGTGAGGCTTATCATCTGCAACTCCCACTGTTCTCTGGATGTTTGGGCTTTAGTTTACAAATGAAGTCTCAGAATCTGTACTGGGGGTTTCAGGTCTTCACCTGTGGAATCCCTGTATGCTGAGAGTGGAGAACCACCTCTTTCATTTTCACCGGGACTACATGAACTCATTTACTACCGAGACTACAAAGGATTCGGGATCTCCTACATCCAGATTGGTTTTCAACCCCTCGAGGATAGCCAATCCTATGTTAGGAGAATGAGGAGTCTTGTGGAAGATCTTAATTTAAGTCTCACTAAGGTTCTGGCTGTGGAATTTTCCCCCAAATTTCCCCCCCTTTGGATAATCAAGTCGAGCTGGATTTTGGCAGAATGGGAAAGGGGAGAGATCGGAAAGCAGAAGTCAGAGAGAGATTTCTTCAGCACATTTGTAAGTACCAAGGATCAGATGCAATATATACAGATGGTTCAAAGTCTGAAAATGGTGTGGGCTTTGCAGCAGTGAGCAGAAGGAAGACAGTCTTTCTCTAGCAGCCTCGATCTTCACTGCAGAGTTACATTTCCATCTTGCAGCAGTTAAAATGACTAGAGATCTTACAAACCATTCTATTGTGATATATTGCGACTCTCGTAGTGATTGCAAGCAATCAAAAGCTTTAAAATCGTCACATTCAG
>NC_051411.1:19903375-19926646 GCF_015228065.2 Penaeus monodon
CAAGTAACCTAACCCGTGGTGGGTATACTCGGGCTGGCTTACCTCTCAATCAAAACATGACTACACAAGCAGAGCAACGGCCCGCATTCCCGGGGGCGAAGGAGCCCCTAGGACATGTGTTCTATTGGAGAGGTAACCCCAGGGTAGTGAGCAGGAATTAGGGGTAGGTTTCTTAGTTCACAAACGTTTAGAAATCAATATCGTGGAATTCTATAGTATATGCGAAAGAGTAGGGTCATGAAAGTATCGTTAGAGACAAAATGGAATTAGATGAACTAACAAAGACAATAAATAAGAAGAAGAGATGATGTACAGAAATTCAATACTCAAATGATAAATGAAACAGTGATCTCAGGTACCAGCATGAAAACAGCTAAAAGGAGATTCTGAATAGGGAGAAATCAATTGTATGCAATAATGAAACTAGATGGAGAAGTGACATAATAAGAATTAAATCATAAGAATAGTGGACTCTTACAGGGATCTACACAACTCAAATGACCAGCCATGGATAGAAGCAAACGCGGTAACTAGAGACGTACCTAACATAACAACATAAGAAATAAAATGAGCATTTAAAGGCATGAAGAGAGGGAAAACACCAGGTGAAGACGGAATTAGTATAGACCTCATAATAAATGCAGGAGAAATTGCAACAATGAAACTAGCCAATCTTTTTAACAAATGCATTCTCAATGGAAAAACTCCGAAAACCTGAAAAAATGTTAAAAAAAAAAAAAAATGATACACAGAAAGGGGAATGGAAAGAATCTAAAAAAATCACCGACTCATTCATAAACGTCATCACAACTCGTATCTTTGACAGTCTGAATTCTAACCAGCCTAGAGAACAGGAAGGCTTCAACATTGGATTCTCAACAACAGACCACAGCCACACACTCACCCAAAGAAGAAAAAGAAATAAACATATATTGGAAACCCCTGTATATGGCATTCATCGATTATGAAAAGGCACTGACTCTGTACAAATATCAGCAGTACTATATGCTATTCGAAGACAGGGAGTAGAGAAGGTATACTGTAAAACATTGGAAGATATTTACAAACATGGGACAGCAACCATCAAGGTCCACACGGAAACCGATAAAATATCAATGAAAAAGGTGTTAGACACGGCTTACCTTGGGGAAATATTTAAGAAGCTAGAATGGAATGGAAAGGGTATCAAAATAGGAAACGAATACCTAAACAACCTAAGAGTTGCAGAATAGAGAAAGTCGAATGAACAAGAAAAAAGGATGAACAAGAAAAATACTAAGATCATGTTCAACAGTAGAGTTCAATTCGAACAAATACACGTACAAGGCGAAGTGCTAGAGGTAGTGTACAAGTATATATATCCACGGCAACTCGTACAGACAAACACAACTAGCAAAGAAGAAATTAAGCGATACATTAGGGTAGGCTGGAGCACCTTCGGCAGACACAGTGGTATACTAAGAGGCTCTTTGCTATTATGTTTAAAAAGAAAAGTTTTTAACCAATGCGTCCTACCAGTTATGACTTATGGATCAGAAACATTGACTACAACCAAATTATTAGAGAGGAAACTAATAAGTGCCTAGAGAGGGATGGAGAAGTTGGTGCTGGGAATTAGCCTAAGAGATCGGATGAGGGCGACGTGGATCAGGGAACAGACAAAAGTGGAAGATATACTTGAGAGCATCAAAAAGAAATGGCAATGGGACGTCACATGTCGGAGGCAGGACGACAGATGGACAAAGAAACTAATAGACTGGGCTTTAGATAACATAGAGAGGCCAAGGACCAGATGGCATAACGAAATAACGAAATTTGGGGCCAAGTCTGGAAACAAAAAACTCAAGACAGACAAAGTTGGAAAATATTGTGTAAATATACATTGGGAAGGCCTGCGTCCTGCTGTGGATTGATTCAGGCTGATGATGATGATGATATGGACATATATATACATAAATACGCACAAACACACACACACACACACACACACACACACACACACACACACACACACATATATATATATATATATATATATATATATATATATATATATATATATATATATATATATATGTGTGTGTGTGTGTGTGTGTGTGTGTGTGTGTGTGTGTGTGTGTGTGTGTGTGTGTATGTATGTATGTATGTATGTATGTATGTATGTATATATATATTTATATTTTTGTGTGTATATATATATATATATATATATATATATATATATATATATATATATATATATATATATATAATAGATAGATAGATAGATAGATATGTATATATATACATCTATATATGTATGTATATATATATATGTATATAAATATGTATATATGTATTTACATATGTATATATATATGTATGCATATATATGTATATATATGTATATGTAGATATATATACATATCTATATGTATATGTATATATATGTATATATACATATATATGTATATGTATATATATATGTATATATACGTATATATATATGAGTAGATGGTCTTTGGACGGAACGTCTCCACCCACGTACGTACATGAGGGTGTAAACAGGAAGTAGGTTAATGAAAACCGGAAACCGCAATCGATTTACGTAACCAATGACCGTAACCGCAAGTGGTTAACGTAATCAATGACCGTAACTGGAATCATTAATCATAGTTAATGATGTTTAGCATGCACACCAGACTACCTTACGGTCGTTCATAGCGCATCATAGCAGAAAGTAGGCATAATTAAAGTGATTATCATAATCAATGATCGGAACTGGAAATCATTAACCGACTCTAATGATATCTAACAGGGTGTCCCTCCCCTCCTCTCCAATACAGGCGACTGGACAGAACGCCTCACCTTACGCATCACAACAGGTTAATGACCGCGGAAAGTGATTAACGCAATCAATGACCGTAACCAGAATCATTAGCACACATCTGGAGGACTCCCTTCCCCTTCTCTCTGAAACCATATGTCAGGTACCACAGATGATCCCTCCCCCCCACCCTCTTACCCCAACCCCACCACCACCACCCTCTTCCATACCCTCCCACCCCCGCACCGCAATATTCATCATGTTTAAACTTGTACCTGTATCGATAATTAACCCAGTTACACACACGAGTGATCACCCCTCCTAATGAATGAGGCAATCATAATCCAACCTGATGCCAGGTGTCACAGATGACCCTCCTCCCCTCCACACCCCGCCCCCGCAATATTCATCGTGTTTGAACTTGTACCTGGATCGAGAATTGACTCTGTTACAGACGAGTGACCACCCCTCCTAATGAATGAAACTGTCATAATCAATAACCCTAACGCCCTCCCCCCGTCCCCCCATCAGGTCGGTCACACAACAGGTCTGCTAATGACCAATAATTACCGTTCCGTCCCTCGTCGTGACCGGGATAAGAATACAATTAACTGAAAAGGATTATAAAACGCGGTGTACGATATATACTTTTATTTTTATTTTTCTATTTCCATCACACACACACACACACACACACACACACACACACAAATATTGCTAAGGTGAATACCAAAATGATACATCTATCGCAGACGAATGATCATCCCTCCTAATTAATCATAATCCATAAATGTCCCTCTAATGATGTCTAATACACACACCTAAAGGGTTCCTCTCACCCTCCCCTCCTCTCTCCAAACCAACCCTCCTTCCCTTCCTACCGCCCCTGCCCCACATTCCTCCATACCCAAAGCAATAATAGTAAGAAAAAGAAGCAAACAAACAAATCACAAGTCCTACTTAAGGAGATAATACAGCCCTGCACTGAAGTGCGAGTGATCACCCCTCCTAATGAATGATGCAATCATAATCCAACCCAATACCAGGTGTCACTGATGACCCACCTCCCTCATCACCCCTCCTCCCCTCCACACCCGCCCCCGCAATATTCATCGTGTTTGAACTTGTACCCGGATCGAGAATTGACCCTGTTACAGACGAGTGACCACCCCTCCTAATGAATGAAACTGATAACAATAACCCTAACGCCCTCCCCCCCCGCCCCCATCAGGTCGGTCACACAACAGCCCTGCAAATGACCAATAATTACAGTTCTGTCCCTCGCCGTGACAGGGATAAGAATACAATTAACTGAAAAGGATTATAAAACTCATTGTACAATATATACTTTTATTTTTCTATTTCCATCACACACATATTTTGCGTCAATCCCGTATATGGTGTAAGCGATGTGGAAGGAGAAGAACTCGTGCTTGCACAATTGTCTCTAATGTCACCACCACCCCTCCTCTCCTCTCCAAAGCATATTCTGTTTTTGCTAAGAGAATATATCACTGGTTCTATTCTGTGTTTGCTAACGATTTCTCACTATTGGTGAATGATGAGAATATATTGGATAGATCATCTTCACCGGTGGCAGCTCTTGGATGTTTGATAGGGCATGTGTCAGGACCATCTATGTAGCGATAAGTTAGAGCTGTCTGGAAGATAATTCTTTGGCTCGATCGTATCCTCTTAAATGACAGTCTGTCACCAGTGGATTACGGAACTTAACCCGTTTCTTCATTGCAGTGATATCTCCAGGTGGCGATGATTTATTATTTGTAGTGTAGGTGGGTTTCTCCATTGAATATCTTCTTTTCTTCCTGCCGTATTGTCACTCACTGTTCACTCACCAAACGACTAAACAGGGCTTTAAATACCATTGGCGGCAATATTTCCATGCTGGCAACTATTGATATTGTTGGGCGGGCGGGAGGTAGGCGGGTGGGAGCGGTAGGGGCCTCATCTTTTAACATGTTATACTAGCCGTTCTTACATCCCAGAGACATCTTCATAATAAAAATATAGTTTATTGAAAAGGATCATGAAATTCTTGTACTTTATTATGACTCTCAAGCTTACACAAACACACGTCCTAAGAGGCGATAACACAAATAACAGGCTTAAATTTTCTATATAAATGTAAAATGCGATTACCACTATTTCATATGTTTCGACCTTTCATGCTTATAAAACTAAAAGGTTAATTACCTAATAGATTGAAAAGTCGCTGGTTTTATTCTATTTAGAGAGCATTAATAGGGTTTTCAAGGTATCTACACCAGGTCAAAGACGGGTTTCCCCCTCGTATTTACGCCTGAACACCTAAACAACCACCTCTTCTTGCTCAGAGGTAATGATGAAATAATCGCAAAGATTATAATCAGTATCTTTAATTTTTTTACAAATGCATAATATAACAAAGGTGCAGACCTTATAAGAATAATTCAAAAGAAATTACATAATTTCGCAGAACGGCTGATAAGCCTGCGACCTCCTCTCATATTTTAAAGTGTTATACTAGCCGTTCTTACATCTCAAAGACATCTTCATAATAAAAATATAGTTTATTGAAAAGGATCATGAAATTCTTGTTGTACTTTATTTTGACTCTCAAACTTACACAAACATACGCCCTAAGAGGCGATAACACAAATAACAGGCTTAAATTTTCTGTGTAAATGTAAATGCGATAACCAATATTTCATACCTTTGCACGTTTCATACTTATAAAAACTAAAAGGTTAATTACCTAATAGATTGAAATGACGCTGGTTTTATTCTATTTAGAGAGCATTAATAGGGTTTTCAAGGTATCTACACCAGGTCAAAGACGGGTTTCCCCCTCGTATTTACGCCTGAACACCTAATTATCTACCAACTAGCGTCACTACTTGCCCATATGTATAACTATTGTTTGAACTTGTAACTGACTTGACAAATGACCGTGTTACAGACGAGTGATCACCCCTCATAACCAATAACAAATAACCGCGCAAGGGAAAGAACCCAACCGCAGGAGGATAGAAATCAGGCCAGGTAATGACCAAATTCAAGGTGTTGACCTGAGAACAGGTGATCCTTCCTTCCCTTCCTACCGCCCCTGTCCCACATTCCTCCATACCCCATTACAAACCAATTATAGTAAGAAAAAGAAGCAAACAAACAAATCACCAGTCACAAGTCCTGCTTAAGGAGATAATACAGCCCTGCACTGAAGTGTTACAGGTGAGTGATCACACCTATAGCTAATGAGCGTGACACGATCAATATGATAGCCCGATGTCAGTTGTCGCTGACGACCCCACCTCCATCATCACTCCCCCTCCTCCCCCATATGCCTTTATGCACTCAATATGCCTTTATTATGACTCTCAAGCTTACACAAACACACGTCCTAAGAGGCGATAACACAAATAACAGGCTTAAAGTTTCTGTGTAAATGTAAATGCGATAACCAATATTTCATACTTTGCACGTTTCATACTTATAAAACTAACAGGTTAATTACCTAATAGACTGAAAAGACGCTGGTCTGATTCTATTTAGAGAGCCTGAATAGTGTTTTCAAGGTATCTACACCAGGTCAAAGACGGGTTTCCCCCTCATATTTACACCTGAACACCTAATTATCTACCAACTAGCGTCACCACTTGTCCCACGTGTTGACTCAGTTATGTTTTGCTAATTAACCTCAAGGGACAATGCCGTATATTTCCTAAAATGTTCTGCCGCATTTCTCGATGTTTTACAATCTACAATGCAACTTAGGAAATATATTTAGTTTTCCCTTAAGACCCATATATATAACTATATACAGACGAGCGTATCCTTCCATAAGAGATCGCATAACAATACATCCTCCGTTTTATGATGATATCAGCATAGAAATTGGACTAGCTCTTCAGCAATTTACTCCCCCTCCTCGAAATTGTCTATAGTATCTGGCTACACGTATATAGGAAGAAAAAGAACAATGCAACGGTAACAAATATTGTTTGCGCATTCAGGCACCACTTATTAAGTAATACATGCATATATTCTTAAATCTTTTACAAAGAGAGAAAATATCTTTAAGTCGACACTGAATAAAACTTGCTACTCGACCTCTTCCATATTTTCTGAAGAACTTGATATACAAGCATGCCAAATGAAGAAAACATCCTTCACCTATAATTTTTCACTATGCCACTAGTTGCTGCAGTGACGGAAACTGTTAAAGACCCATGTAAACTATTTCTATTTTCAAAAATAAAAAAAGAAGGCTTTGATTAATTGTTAACACATTTTCCCCTTTTAACAACTGACTCTTTATCAAAACCAAGAACTTTTATGAAATAGGAAAAAAAATTGAGGTAAAATAATATAACTTGTTTGCCCCTCATGATATAATGCTTTTATAATTATTCGCATATTGGACAAAGACACACACACACACAAATTAGCCTAAAGCAGAGATTTTTGACCATGGGTACTTTTACCAGAGGGAGTAGAAATATACATGGCACCCGCGATGCGATAGATCTTAGCAGGCAGCATGCAAATTTCCAACAGATAATGTTTCATGTTTTTTTTTTCATCTTTTCTTAAACCAAGTTATCAACAACAACTATATATTACTTTTCCTAATCAAAACATTCTTTGCAAAATATATAAAAATAAGGGTACTTTATTTTTCCTGTTATGCGTCTACATCAGATATTCTTGTTTTTACCAGGGTAGTAAAAGTGTATATGACGAGCAACATACAGTCGAACAGGTATGTTATAGAGAAAGGGTTGAAAATCACAGTCCTAAAGGGGGGGGGAAAGGCGAGAAACCGAAGCCATGTTTTGTAAATGACAATTGTTTGGGAACAAAAAAAAATCACATTACCTCATAATAAGGGAGGGAAAAATTTCCTTTTACCTAACTTAGAGAAAGAAAAATGCCCTTTTATTCAAGGTGATTGAAGTATTTGTGTATGACCAGAGCAGTTTTTCAGACCTGGGAAATAAATGGCAAGTGTTAACACATTATCCTATTTCTGCCATCCGTAGTAACAAAAAGCCAATGTGTTCATCCATGTCTCTAAAGCATGCGATGATAGCAGGAGACAACTTGCTGTCTTTCGGAAGCGTCATCTCCATCGGTTACGGAAATATCCTCTTTCGGAAGGAGCATTCAGATTCTGATCGAAGCTTATAAATACTAACGACCGCATCTGAGTCATTACATGCTTATATTTTATCAAATTATTCTCTAATGACAAATAATGCTTACCTATAGTATCAATATATTTATATACTATTTTTGTATAAAATTACCATATTACCTTGCTATATAAGGTGGAAATAAATAAAATACCTAAAACTGTTATCATACTTTGTCTCAGAAATATGTTCATTGATTAATTAAAATTATCTGCCGCGCCTACGCCAAAGGCCATTATCGGCGATTGCCATGTGGAGCTAAAATGTTAAATTACTGAAATATCTAAAGATCTATCAGGAAATAAAACCTCTTACATGTAAACATAAATAAATAATAATAAATATTATATGAAAATCAAAACATAAATATTGTGCTTTAAAAGTATAAAAGTATAAAATTATATTTTGTTTAAAATATTAGTCTCCTTTTGGAAAACTTGTTTTGCTCCTCATGTTATAAAGTTTTTATAATAGTTCGTGTATTGGACAAAGCCACAGACAAATTAGCCTAAAGCAGGGATTTTTGACCATGGGTATTAGCTTCGACATCGATGTTTTTTGATAAACACGATATAACCCTTTTATATATAAATGCCTAAAGGTATCAACTTATTTGCCTGAGACATTATTTTTTACTAAATCTTGTATTGTAATCTTTCAACAGCTAAACTACCTATGTCATCGCCCACCCACTGCGTCGGTTAACCTATTCAGAGCACGATATATTAATGTAAAACTGACCGCAGTTAGACAGGGGAGATTGTAAGCCGCCTACTTCCGCACGCGTCCTTCGCCAACGCTACTGCACGCCCGGGCAAGTAAACGCGCACGCGGCGGCGACGGTTTTTGCGACGGAGGCGGAGGCGGCGGACTGTGGGGTGATGCGAGGATCACGTTGACATACTTCAACAATTTTTCGATGTACTTCAAAAATATCAAGATCCATGATTGATACACCATCAATGGTCTTCACTACTAGGTACTTACTATATGAAATGCTTTCATATTTACCAGGTAAGATTTCCTTAGTGGATTGAGGAGGACTTTTCCCCTTCTTACCTGGTTTGGGAGCCCGGGAACCATTACGATTCCCATTCTTGCCCTTTGGAAGCTGGAAAGGTTCCAGAGTGACAACATGTGATGTTCCAGAGGGAATGGTCGGGGGATTGCGTAGGTCGTCAGGGAGAGAGCTAGATCTTTGTAAATTTGTAGTACTCATACAAATTGAAATTCTTCATTTCCTCACCCCCCCACCCACCATGGAGTCCAACGAGGGGAAGCTATAGTTGGGGTTCAAAATCTCCCAACAGCCACAGGGTTAATGAGGAAATATACGCAGCCACTATTACAGTACTGATGGCAGTCGTGGGACCTATGCGCTACCGACTGAATAGTGTCTGCTTGACCCTAGCCATATTTGACCAGCCGATTGACTTGACCGGGCCTTGATCAAGCCACCCGTCTAACCAGAATAAAGGACCAAAGAGGTGTGTTGCTAGCTGCAGGGCGCAGCATGCAGCATTGCTCAACCTCCAGGACTCCTGTCTCCTGGTAATACGGGATGCCACACACGGCAAACACACGTGGGAGAGTTCTCCCTGGTCCAAGATGGAATGAACCAGGGGTGGGTGCACCATCCACTCTCTTAGGCCTTAGTGTACCAGGAAGCCATTTTGTCTCATCCCTCACTGGTGACCCCTCCAGTATGGGTAGCCCTCTGGTCCAGCTCACCAGATCATTGGGACCTCAAGCCCCCCCACCGCGGCAAGGCGGCTTCCGTTAGGGGGGAGGGGACAGGAGTGAAACCATGTTCTTTTAATTTTCTTTAGTCTTCGGTCATGAGAAATGGGGTCAGTTGTTCGGGTTTGGCTACCGTCACTTTGAAGCCAGAGTGGGTTTTGAAGAGGTGTGTAATTGACATCTCAGTGATTGTGAAGATCTGGAGAACCACCCCACAAGAGATGGGTTCTCCAGCATATGATAATTTGATGCCATACCCTGGGTGATATGATGGGTCAAGGTGTCGTCTAGCAGGTGCTAATTAGACAGCACAAGCTAAGGTGGCTGAAGGCGTCAAAAAGGGAGGGGCTCCTACCTGCCTATTTGTTTCTATATAAAATTCACTAGAGTAGCAGTCATGAGATTTCCTGCCATACCAGTCCCTAGCAAAAGAATGGAACTCAAAGGCACCATAAGGCAGGCATGCGAAGGCACCCTCCCCTACAGGAGGTAAAGGTCTGCCCACATCTGAGCATGAGGTCGAAGATGGGGTCCAGAAGGTACGTTGTGAGTTATCGTAATGCATAACAAAAATCACATAGAAAAGAGTAGCTACAGGGCACGAAACTGATTGCAAACAATTAAAATTTCGACACCAGCGAAAGGTGTGCCCAAAACAGCTAGGGTATCATGTAAGGGCCAAGGTCGTGCTTGCTGTGGAGGAGTCAAGTTGCTCTTTTTAGCCAACCACAGCAAAAAGCCTCGAGACCTAGAGGTCCTGCAAGCCCTTCCAATCTCGGTTCATTGTTGTGTGAGATTTGCGAAGATCTGGCTTCACAAATGTGTCAGCTATTTATGGCTGTCTCATTTTATTTTCTGACACTCTATGGTTACCATGGTGGCAGGATTGCCAACAGGCCACGATGATGTAAGCATGCAGCATAAACTCTTTACCAGCGCAGTGGATGTTGTGGGCGGACCCGTCTCAGAAATTGTGTGCTCACAATTCTGTAAGTAATGTACCAGCGTGGCATTCGGCTCACCACAGTGCATGCAACACCTGTCTGCATAGTCAATTGTCTCTACGATCTGTCATGCGCAATGGTAACCTGGTCTGATTCAGTGAAGAATGACTTCGGTACTTCTATTGATTGCTTCAGAGAGTACCAGTGGCTCATAGCCTGTGGCGTCTTAGTACCATCTGGCCAAGGGGTAGGATCTCGTTTTCTCTCTGTGAAGCTGAAGGAGGAAGGCATGAGCTGTGGCACTGCACTTCTGCCTAAAGATTTTTCGGCTCGGTTCATGATCATGTGATTTGGGGGCATACTCCTGCCAATGTCACCTTGTCTGTCAGCAAGCTTATTCCCTCTGATGCCTATGTGACTAGGGATCCAGTTTATGATTATTATTCTACACTGAGCAAGAATCCTCTGTACTTTGGTAAGCACAATGATCAGGAGGTAGATGTCTTTGGGTAAGTCTTGCTGTAGACAGTCAATGGCTGCCCTAGAGTCTGCATGTATGACAACGTGTCCTTCCCTCAGGGATGCGTGGGCAAGGGCAACTGCCTCTGCCTATAGCAAGAAGGTGTTGTCTGTTACCCTCATGGATTGTGTGGCATCCCTTGCTGCAAAACCGACGCCTGCAGTGTGGTTTAAAGGATCGACTGATCCATTCATGAATAGTTTCTACTACCCAGAGGAGTGATGGTTGCAATGACTCTCTCAGCTTCTGCCTTTAGACTTGGCATGGGGTACTCAATCAGGGTATGTGCCCATGGCGAGGCTTCAATAAAGTCGGGGTTGGGGAGTCCAAGCCCTTGGCAAGTAGTTGTTTTTTGAGTTGATGGTGTCTCAACACCTTGGCTATGTGAGACAGCCAGGAGTTGTTTGCAGACAGCTTGTGGTCTTGTTCTAGGCATCTGAGTGCTGTTGTCTCATGTTTATGTTCCAGGGTGCCTGGATGACCTTTAAAATGAACTGAGCTGCTATTAGATCAACTTGTGAGTCCAAGGAGAGAAAGTTTACTTTCATAAAGAGGTTAAGGGTCTTCTTAGGGCACCTGGCAGCTTCATTTTGAACTGTCTCCAATTTTTCTCTTTATCTTGGCTTTGCGGCAATCGGGGAGACAGAAGCATAGTCCACAATGCGAGGGATGGCATGTACATAAAATGATCTCAGTACTTTCTGTTTAGTTCCTATGTGTCTCCTATTGCACTCATGACAGTCTTGCTATGGTTCAGTCAACCAAGTACAGGACCTCCTTTTTAAAGGAGAGGGTGCATTCAGTCATTACCCCAAGGTACTGGAAGACCTGGACCCATTCTAAGTCCATTTCCTGGATTCTCAGACTTGTTCCTTGAACATTTTGTCTTAGAGCCATGACTTTGGATTTGGGTGCAGAGAACTTTAGTTGTCCTACAACACTCCTCAGATGCAAGATCCAGACAGTGATGGGCTTTACTAAGGCAGTGTGGTCCAGTGGAGAGGAATGCAAAATCGTCTGCAGAGGAGATGATTTTACACCCCACTGGGAGGGGTATGTTGAGGATGCAGGACATTAGGGTGTTGAAAAGGGCTGTTCTGTTCTTGAAATAGTCATCTATCCAAGCCAAGAGCTTTCCTCTGATTCCCTTCTGGATCAGGGTCTCCTAAATAGTAAGAGGACTTGCTAATTCCAGGTCTAGGAATACTACCACAGAAGTGACAGTGCTGGTTGTGCTTAAGAGCGTGGCTATGTTGTGTGCTGTACTCATGTCCCTTGTGAACTCATGGAGGTGTTCATGTAGGGGTCCCATTTTCCATTGGAGCAGGTTTAGTACCATTCTCTTGGCCGTCTTGCCCAGACCGATGAGGAGAGAGATGGGACGGTACTTCCCTGGCTCCTTTGGTTTTGGGATGGGAACTATGATAGCCCTCTTCCAGCTCTGGGGTAGAGTTGATGTTGATGAGTTGAGGAATACAAGCTCACCTGCCAGTCCTAGGTGGGAAGTGATGGAGAACGACATCCCATCAGAACCCTGGGTTGTGTAAGAACTGTTTTTGTAGGTTTTTGTTAGTTCCCTTAGAGAGAAGATGATATCTGAGTTATCAGGTTTGGCTGCCCTTTCTCTGATATGAGCAAGCCTGCCTGGTTGTAGGAGTTCTTAATTTGCCCTCAGTTCGGCTGGCAGACTGTTGCTGTTTGTTCTTGCAAAGAACTCGTGCACCAGTCTGTTTGCTTCTGATTGAGGGTCGTGGTGTGTGTATCTCGGGGCTGAGCAGCTAGTAGCTCACCTGACCCATTGCCACAGCTCCGTAAGGGTGGTCCGGTGGTCAAAGGACTCATGCCATTCCAGCCACTTTTCCTGGCTGACCCTTATGGCAGTTTCCTTGGCATCCCTAACTGATTCCCTTAGGAGGGCTAGGTTGTCAGGGGCTCTTTGCTTTCAGAATTCTTTTCTGCACATGTTCACTCTGTGGCTGACTTCCTTAATCTCGTCATTAAAGTAACTGGCATCTTTATAACTCCTGGACTATGGCCGAGTTTTAGGTATAGTCTGTGAAGTTGCTTAACTTATGGTACTGATAAGTCTGGCTTCAAGCACTTCCACGTTTTCACTCTGTGGGGGTTCATTGCTGCTAAGACAGTGGGCCAAGGCATTCTGAAAAGCTTGCCAGTTGGCCTTGTCTGTTTTTTATCTTGGATTTGGTTGTGGCATTTGGGCTGGGTCAGCATCCATGAGGGTAGTAACAGTGTCTCATCGACACACCATCTAATTCTCTCCACCAGAGCTGCAGTGGCCAAGGACCCCTCCTCTGACATTGAGAAGAGCGATCTTGGGGAAAGTCTCAAGCACATTAGCTATGTGTTGGCTTGCTAAATTCAGTGTCCTGCAGGGAGCCAGGATGGGGTGGTGTGCATTGACGTCTCCCCGTATAATCACTCGGTCTTGTGCTGCAGTAGCACAGACCTGGCTGATGAAGTTCCTACAGCCTGGCTTGCTGTACACATTGTACAGCTTCATGGGGCCGCCACCCAGCTGAATCTCAACAGCAAGAGATTCAACATCCTCTCCATAGTGCGGTGCATCGGCTAGTACGGAGCAAGGGATTGTTGCTCTGACCAGGGTGATCAAGCCTCTTTTGCCAGCTGGGCTTGGCAGCATGAAGACATGATAGCCTGAGAAGCAAACAGTCCCCCCTGTTAATGTCTCCTGGAGCATGACAATGTCAATGTTCCTTGATTGCACTATTGCATGGAGGATGGCATCTTTTTGTATTAAAGCCAAAAGGGCTCTACTGTAGTATGCTTAGATTGTGTATCATGGTGTTATTTGATGATAGTTACATCAGAGACATCTTTGTATGCGGACTCAGAGTCTATTATATTGGAGTCTGACAACTCCATTGTGAAGTCCTTGCTGGTTGAGGGATTTTCATATGGTTTTGGGTTGTCTGGCTATCCATGGGTCCAGAGGGAGGTGGAGAGCCTTTGGTAGCTCTGTCTTTTGTGAGTTTGGCCTTTCTCACTTCAGGCTTTGTCTGTGTGTCTTTTCTCTTTGCTGACTTCACCTGGGTAAGGTCAGCTTGTACTGACATTGGCTGCACAGATTTAGCCTGTTTTGGCTCTGCCTGTGAGGGCATGGCCAGGGTTGGAGTGGTTGATTGATTATTTAAAATTATCTGCCACGTCAACAGCTAAGGTAATTGGCGGTGAATGCCTTGTTGAATAGAAATATTAAAATATTTAAAACTTTAAAAATCTATCAATAAATATCGATAAATAACATTAAATATATTTAAAATCAAAGCATAAATATTATGCTCTAAGTGTATAAAATTATTGCATAAACATTATGCATGATTAGATTTTATTGAAAATATATCTCCCTAAGGAAACTAATAAGACCCTCTATATCACAATCCTCCCCCAATACATTTTTCAGTGTATATGGGGGAGACAAGTACATATGTCTTTGGTCTGAGAATGTTGCACATCTTTCCACTACATGTGATCATTAATGGCTCTTGGCATCCCTTACAAAGTGCTTGACTTTTAGCCATCATCGGCCCATGAGTCAGTCTTGTGTGCCCGATCCTTAGTCTTGTTAATGCAACTTCTACTTTTCAGTTGGGATGGATGATAGTCACCCAACTGCCAAGGTCATCTCTAATCTCTCGCAGTTTGTTTCTGGAGGTATGCCTCCATTGTTCCTTCCATTTATCACAAAGACAACTCCTGATGCTGGGTTTCAAGTTGCTGTGTGGGAGAGGAAAACGAGCATCACAAGGCTGAGCGGCAGCTGCCTTGGCCTTCTGATCAGCTCGCTCATTCCCACTGATACCAACATGCACTGGCACCCAACAAAGAGTTATCTTTTTATGTGATGACAAGCCAATCTTGAACCTCCCTCACTACTGAATGTGACGAGTTTAAGCTCTTGATTGCTTGCAAGTCACTACGAGAGTCGCAATATATCACAATAGAATGGTTTGTAAGATCTCTAGTCATCTTAACTGCTGCAAGGATGGCATGTAACTCTGCAGTGAAGATCGAGGCTGCTAGAGAAAGACTGCCAGATGCAGTCTTCCTTCTGCTCACTGCTGCAAAGCCCACACCATTTTCAGACTTTGAACCATCTGTATATATTGCATCTGATCCTTGGTACTTAAAAATGTGCTGAAGAAATCTCTCTCTGACTTCTGCTTTGGATCTCTCCCCTTTCCCAATTCTGACCAAATCCAGCTCGACTTGATTAGTCCAAGGGGGGAATTGGGGAATTCCAACAGCCAGAACCTTAGTGAGACTTAAATTAAGATCTTCCACAAGAGTCCTCATTCTCCTACCATAGGATTGGCTATCCTCGAGGGGGTTGAAAACCAATCTGGATGTAGGAGATCCCGAATCCTTTGTAGTCTCGTGTAGTAAATGAGGTTCATGTAGTCCCGGTGTAATGAAAGAGGTGGTTCTCCACTCTCAGCATACAGGGATTCCACAGGTGAAGACCTGAAAGCCCCAGTACAGATTCTGAGAGCTTCATTGTAAACTGAGTCCAACATCCAGAGAACAGTGGGAGTTGCAGATGAATAAGCCTCACACCCATAATCAAGCTTACTACGCATAAGTGCTCGGTAAAACCGCAGAAGCATTGTGCGGTCTGCACCCCAAGATAGATGTGAAAGAACCCATAAAATACTAAGCGCTTTTGTAGCCTTAACTTTTAATTGTTTGATGTGTGGCACCCATGTAAGCCTTGAGTCAAAAATTAGACTCAATTACTTCACCTCTTGGACAAATTGCAGTGAGTTTGCTCCTAAATAGAGGGAAGGATGGAATTTTCCTCGTTTGTATAAATGTATAGCCATGGTCTTACTTGAGGAAAATTTAAACCCATAATATGTTGCCCACTGTACAACCTGATTTATTGCAGCCTGCATGTGTCCTTGCACATCCTGTAATCTTCTAAACCCATATTGATATGGGGTCAGCACGTTTTCCTTTTCTAGCAGCCATGTCATCCTCAAATTTACCATTTTCTCCATCAGCTTGCAGATGCAGTTGGTGAGAGAAATTGGTCTGTAATTTCCTGGTGTGGAAGCATCCTTACCAGGTTTAGGGAGAGGAATGATTATAGCCTCTTTCCATGTGGATGGCACTGTACCCTCCCTATAGATTCTATTGAATAGGTCTAACAGGAACATCTGGGAGCTCCCCGGTAAGTGAGATATCATTTGGTATGGAATATCGTCACTTCCTGGGGCAGTCTTACGGCAGAGCTGCAAAGCAGAGTCCATCTCCTTGCACAAAAATGGCAAGTTGTATGGAAGTTCTGCTGCAGTTCTACAGCCCGAAGAGTGGAGAATCGGGCAGTGTAAGATACTCCGGAGGAGATCTCTGCCATGGATTTAGCTAGCTGATTAGAAACATCTTTTTTGTCTGTGATGATTATGCCATCTATCTTCAAAGCAGGTGGTGACAGTGATGTGCTCTTTCCAGCAATCCTACGCACCTTGTCCCATACCCATGCTAAGGGGGTCCCTGAGTTAATCGAGGAGAAATAATGTCTCCACGATGTCCGTCTGGCCTGCTTTAGCACTTGCTTGGCCTTGGCTCAGGTCTTTTTGTAATGGATCAAGGTAACATCGCTGGCGCATCGTTTCAACTGCCTTAATGCAGCTTTCCTTGCTCTGACAGCTTGTTGGCATTTATCAGACCACCATGGTACTGGAGGTCGACGGTAATGTCCGCTACTTTTTGGAATGGATTCACAGATCCTTGAAATACTGCAGTTGATCTAAAAAGATTCCAGTCCGCATCTTCAGGTTGCCATCTCTGCACTCTATTGGCTGGAATACCATTCACCTTCTGCAAAAGTATTGAAAGTGGTCGCTTCCATGTAAGTCTTCCATGACCTGCCAAGTGAAATTCAACTGTGAATCAGGTGAGCCAATTGACAGGTCTGTATTGGAGAATGTCCCAGTTTGAATTTGGAAATGTGTGGGAGTGTCACTATTCAGTAAAACTGCATCTACTCTTAAGAACAAGGACTCCAAGGCCCTTCCTCGAGGGTTGCACAAAGTGTCTCCCCAGAGGTGATGCCGACCATTGAAATCTCCCAAGAGTAGAAATGGATGTGGCAACTGCCCAAGTACATTTTCCAAATCATCTATGTTGAAATTAGGTGGAGGAAGGTAGATGGATGCAACAGCATAAGGTCGTGTCAAGCCTATTCTCACAGCCTTCACCTGCAGTGTTGTCTGCAGGTGGATGGCCTAGAAGGGAATATCCTGACGTACCAATACTGCTACTCCTCCATGAGGTTTATTATCAAAGTCCCATAATAAGCTTGAATTTGGAATCCTCTCAGGGAAATCAGATGATTTTCCCTGGTCATAATCTCTTGTAATCATACACAAACTGGGTTACATGAAGCTATCAGATATTGTAGTTCTTCCCATTTTGGATGAATTCCCTGACAGTTCCATTGGATTAGGGTATCCAGTTCTCCAAACTACTTCTTCATAAGGTGTTAGGCAGCACCTGTGGTCAAGGCTTGCCCCACACCATTAAGTTGCCCCTTTCCAGGATCTTGGGAGAATCTTTTGAGGGGTTGTTTACCCGTGGAACTAGTTTCCACAGGCTTCCTTTTGACAGGCTCAGGATTTCTTTGCCTGGGCAAAGGATGGGAAATAGGAAATAGCAAAGTGTGTGGTGTAAGAAGCACCGGAGGGCAAGGGTTGGTGGGAAGGAGAATGGGCTAGAGCTGAAGCAAAGGAATTACCTGGCTGTGCAAACAGCACATGGGCATGTAGCTTTGCCTCTGGAAAACAAACTTTCTCCTTGCTCCTCATTACCAATACTTCTTTTTCAAATTTGTACCTTTTACATTGCTTTGAGGAAGCTTCATGAGCTTCTTTGCAGTGGTAACAGCATATTAGACCTGGACAGTTGTCCTCTCCTTGATAACTGAGGAGAAACTGTTAGAGGAACTAGAGAATTTTAATGTAGTGGCAGTAAAATGTTTTAAGAAGAAAGTTGATGGTTTGGAGCAGTCAACACCAGCTCTCCTTCTAACTTTTGACCCATTAGTCCTTCCAGAATCAGTTAAGTTGGTATGGTACCACCTCAGTCTTTCCCTAGCAGCCTCGATCTTCACTGCAGAGTTACATGCCATCCTTGCAGCAGTTAAGATGACTCTCGTAGTGACTTGCAAGCAATCAAGAGCTTAAACTCATCATATCCAGTAGTGAGAGAGGTTCAAGATTGGCTTGCACTGATGTCAACACATAAAAAGATAACTCTTTGTTGGGTGCCAGAGCATGTTGGTATCAGTGGGAATGAGCGAGCTGATCAGAAGGCCAAGGCAACTGTCGCTCAGCCTTGTGATGCTCGTTTTCCTCTCCCACACACCGACTTGAAACCCAGCATCAGGAGTTGTCTTCGCGATAAATGGAAGGAACAATGGAGGCATACCTCCAGAAACAAACTGCGAGAGATTAGAGATGACCTTGGCAGTTGGGTGACTAGGATCCATCCCAACCGAAAAGTGGAAGTTGCATTAACAAGACTAAGAATCGAGCACACAAGACAGACTCATGGACCAATGATGGCTAAAAGATGAGCACTTTGTGAGGGATGCCAAGAGACATTAACGGTCGCTCATGTAGTGGAAAGATGTGCAACATTCTCAGGCTAAAGACATATGTACTTGTCTCCCCCATATACACTGAAAAATGTATTGGGGGAGGATTGTGATATAGAGGGTCTTATTAGTTTCCTTAGGGAGACTAATATTTTCAATAAAATCTAATCATGCATAATGTTTATGCAATAATTTTATACACTTAGAGCATAATATTTATGCTTTGATTTTTAATATATTCATTGTGATTTGTAAGATATTTATTGGATATATTTTTAAAGTTTTAAATATTTTATGTTCTATTTAACAAGGCATTCACTGCTAATGACCTTAGCTGTTGACGTGGCAGATGATTTTAAATAATCAAATCAAATCTCTCTGGGAGTTTTGGGGACAGTATTCTCCATCACCTGCCCCCCACTGACAGGAGAGGTTTCAGTGGCAGTTGCTCTGTTCCTGTTAAGAGGAACAGACCAGAAGTCCTAGCACGGTTGCCTGGACAAGGAGGTGAGGGCTGAGCTGTGATGCGGTATCCTCCTCCTTATTGTTTACTGCCATCTTTTGACTGTTCCTACCTGCATTGGAGTTATTTACTGCTTCAGCATAGGAAGCATTGGGTTTGCTTGTCAAGCCTTCAAATTTCCTCTTGGCTTCACGGTAATTAATTTCTTGTTCCCTCATGTATGCCAATGTCTCAGTTTCCTTCTTCAGACTGCTGCATTCAGCAGAGCCTGACCGATGAGAACCTCCACAGTTACGACACTTATGAGTAGCTTCAGTGCATGTTGTATCATGAGATCTAGCGCATTTACCAAAAGTGAATTTATCAGTCTTTATCAGTGCATCATAATAAGTTGTGTCCGAATTTTTGGTATCTGTTACAGCACAATATATATATATATATATATATATATATATATATATATATATATATATATATATATATATATATATATATATATATATATATATATATATATATATCTATATATATATCTATATATATAGTATATATATATATATATATATATATATATATATATATATATATATATATATATAATATATTATATAAGGTCACACTTGGAAAAGTTAGTATCCAATATTGACCATATCTGGAATTTTACCTAGGCCAAAAATCAAGAAACTGTCCAGTTTTCGTGCTTACATTCCTGTCCAGTTTTGTCATACATTTCACTATCACTGGTCTTTGGGTAACAGAAATGGTTACTTTCACTTGGAGATTATGAATTTGCATCAGTTTAAGAAGATCACTAACCTGGGAATTGAATTATAGGAGACTATTGGACAAAATCATAACCGCCACCCACTTGACCTTTCTGATGATAAATGGGTTATTCTGGAGTGATTGATTTTCATTTACACAGTGAACACTCAGAAACCTTGCATTCTCTGGAGGGATGTTAATCGGTGGTCGCACTTTTCCGTCATTAGTTGGGGCTCTTTTCATGGTTGGATTGGTCGTAGGTAGGTCGTGAGTCATTCTCCCTCCTTGAGGAGGAGTATCCAGGGAGTCGGGCATACTGGGTGTCGGACCAGGTCCCAACCCTGGGCCAAAGCCCGTTGTTCTGAAGGGACTAACGGTCCTTTAACTATAGTTTCAACCTAATAGCTACGAGAAGAAACAGTATTTTCGTTAATCTTCTTCGCTCCCACCCTCCTAATTGGAAACCTAGTTGCTTATCCAGCACCAGCTGTGAGATCAGAGTTGTGTGTGAAGCACCTCCTTCCCACCAATCCTGCCTATTGCAAGAACAGTAATTCAGTGCCCACTTCCCAAGTGAACACAGGAGCTCTCAATGATGCTCCTGTAGGCTCAGGAAACAAATACTAAAATATGAATCATAAAGAGAAAGAGTGCCCAAATGACGCCTCAGACTACTGGCCTCACTACCCAGGGGTTAAACACCACAAGGGCTACCCTGAGGTAGAAGAGTGGTGTGAGTCTGGGGTGGGATGCTGACTACCACTACTAATAGCCTCATGTCACCTTTATCAAGTAAAGAAACTGGAGGTGCGGCAAATAAAATTTCTGTAAAAAAAAGAAAAGAAAATTTTATATTAAATAACAAAAACAAACAACATTAAGCGAGACATGAGACCCCTGAACTCCAGTGCATCTGAATGTATTTTGTTACTGCGTTTTTTTATTGCTGTCTGACCAATAAAAAAAACTACAATACGTGTGGAACTATTGTTCTTCTTTCTTTCTTTGTTGGATTTCTTAGCTATCAACCAGTGGCATGTGGCCAAGGTTATTAAGCCAATGGATCCTATTTATTCTATCAATCTATATAAGGTCATAAAGTTAATCCCTTAGAAAAAGGATTACTTTACTGATGATTCTTTCATCATCTGATGTTATATTTGATAATGTAAAGGCTTTATTTTTTGTTGGAAATATTTTTTTAGCTGATGTCTATAGTTTCTGTATTGCTTGCATATTAGGAGGATATGGTTGGTGGTAAAGTTGGTGTTGCATTGGGGGCACTGTGGAGGAAAATTCCTTTCTATGTAGGCAGTGAGGTGTGTCAGTCTTGTGGTATTGACCCTAAGGTGGGCCAACACCACCTCCTCCCTTCTTGCTTTTCTGTGGGCTGTCCCCCACGGCTCTATTGCAGGATTGATTTTATTATGTAATTGTAGGTTGGTCCACTCACTTTGCCACAGGAGATAGATTTTTGCTTTTATAAGAGACACAAAACACCTGAGATCTGTATGGACTATGATAAGGTCCAGATCGCCAGTTGATCTGGCTAATTTGTCAGCCTGCTCATTGCCATGGATACCAGAGTGGCCTGGTACCCATATTAGCTTGTTTGATTTATTGGCACCATGTAGCTTACGAATGATATTACCCAGTAACTCATTTTTGGTGGTTTCTAATGATTTAATGACTTTAAGTGAACTTAATGAATCAGAAAAAATAACTATTCTATCGTGGGTCGTCGATAGTGCAAAATCAATAGCTTTATCAATAGCAAAAAGTCGATAGTGCAAAATCTAGTGTTTTATCAATGGCAAATAGTTCAGCAAGAAAGATCGGTGTATGATTCAGTCGACCATACACCTGCACCCACAGACTCATCTGTCTTGGAGCCGTCGGTATATATATGAAAAAAGGGAGATGTTTAATAAGGATCTCTCTAAACCTCTAGCATACCTCCACCTCCGGCGCCATGGCCTTAGCTGATGGAAGCCAAGCTTCCATAATGGAAAAGCTGGGGGTTTCCCATGGCGATATATTTGAATGAACCAGGGTATCGATGGTAGAGATCTATACCGACATTCTCGGCGAGGTCGTGGAGTCGTGTGGCAAAGGGCCTAATGCCTCTATTGCCATTAGGATGGCTCGGGTCACGAACCACCTTTGCAGCATAGGTCAGGGCTAATTGGCCGCGTCGGAGGGGAGGTACTCCTGACTCCAAGACGCTCAATGCAAGTGCACTTCAGGGCTCCAAGACACACACGCAAACAAGCATTCTGCACAGCATCCAAACCTTTCAAATTTGTTTTTGATGCCGAGCCATACACGATTTTCCCCATAATCTGCTTTATAACCTAATCAGGGCTTTATATATCATTAGTAAAGACTTTCTATCAGCTCCCTATTTATTACCAGAAATGCACTTTAATATATTTAGTGCTCTTTGACATTTATTCTTAACTGACCAATGTGGTCTTTCCAATTGAGTCTACTATCAAAGGAGTAGACCAAGAAATCTAGCAGAATTTTGAATAGGTATTGGGTGGTTGTCTAGAGTTAGCCTGATGTGGAAAACTTTTAGATTCTGAGGAGGAGCTGGTAAGATGTCATTTATCATGCATAAAAATAATGTTGGTGACAAGAGACTTCCTTGTGGGACCCCGTTTCCCTGGACAAAAATGTCCAAAGAAGTGACATTGTCAGAAAACAATTTGACTGCAAAAGTTCTGTCAGAGATGAAATTTTTAATAAAAGAAGGTAAGTTTCCACGTAATCCAAAAGCATAAAATTTCTGAGTAGGCCATATCGCCATGTCATGTTGTAGGCTTCTTCTATATCTAAAAATACTGAAATCAAATAATCTTTTTTGGCAATGGCCTCTTGAATATGACTATCCAGCTTTACTGGTTGATCGAGAGTTTGGCGTCCCTTTTGGAGGCCGTACTGCTTGTCAAGTAAATTACTGGAATTTAAAAAATGCAATAGCTCCTTTCAATATGGGAATGATGTGGGCGAAGTGCCATGAGTTTGGAAAAGTTGGCTTTTCCAAATTTCATTGTACACTTTTAGCAACTAATTTTATGATTAAGATGCTTTATCATCTCATATCGAATCTCATTGGGGCCTGATGTTTCCCCTACGGGCTCTATGGCTCGGACAAACTCATCAGGTGAATCGAAATTAGTACCTCGTGAATGGA
>NC_051411.1:19926746-19954246 GCF_015228065.2 Penaeus monodon
TGGGTTTTTTGGGGGGCGTATTCCCCTCACCTGCTCCCACGACAGGGAGAGGTTCAGTGGCAGTTGCTCTGTTCCTGTAAGAGGAACAGACCAGAAGTCCTAGCACGGTTGCCTGGACAAGGAGGTGAGGGCTGAGCTGTGATGCGGTATCATCCTCCTTATGTTTACTGCCATCTTTTGACTGTTCCTACCTGCATTGGAGTTATTTACTGCTTCAGCATAGGAAGCATTGGGTTTGCTTGTCAAGCCTTCAAATTTCTCTTGCTTCACGGAATTAATTTCATGTTCCCTCATGTATGCCAATGTCTCAGTTTCCTTCTTCAGACTGCTGCATTCAGCAGAGCTGGCTGATGGGAACCCCACAGTTACGCACACTTAAGAGTAGCTTCAGTGCATGTTGTATCATGAGATCTAGCGCATTTACCAAAAGTGAATTTATCAGTCTTTATCAGTGCATCATAATAAGTTGTGTCCGAATTTTTGGTATCTGTTACAGCACAATATATATATATATATATACTATATATATATATATATATATATATATATATATATATATATACTATTTTTATATATATCACACACATATCTATCTATCTTATCTATCTATCTATTATTTTATATATATTTATCTATCTATACTATCTATCTATATATCATATATCTATCTATATATATATAACATATCTATATATATGTATATATATATGAAATATATATATATATATATTATATATATATATATATATATAATATATATATATATATATATAATATATATATATATATAAGGTCACATTTGGAAAAAGTTAGTATCCAATATTGACCATATCTGGAATTTTACCGAGGCCAAAAATCAAGAAACTGTCCAGTTTTCGTGCTTACATTCCTGTCCAGTTTTGTCATACATTTCACTATCACTGGTCTTTGGGTAACAGAAATGGTTACTTTCACTTGGAGATTATGAAATTTGCATCAGTTTAAGAAGATCACTAACCTGGGAATTGAATTATAGGAGACTATTGGACAAAATCATAACCGCCACCCACTTGACCTTTCTGATGATAAATGGGTTATTCTGGAGTGATTGATTTTCATTTACACAGTGAACACTCAGAAACCTTGCATTCTCTGGAGGGATGTTAATCGGTGGTCGCACTTTTCCGTCATTAGTTGGGGCTCTTTTCATGGTTGGATTGGTCGTAGGTAGGTCGTGAGTCATTCTCCCTCCTTGAGGAGGAGTATCCAGGGAGTCGGGCATACTGGGTGTCGGACCAGGTCCCAACCCTGGGCCAAAGCCCGTTGTTCTGAAGGGACTAACGGTCCTTTAACTATAGTTTCAACCTAATAGCTACGAGAAGAAACAGTATTTTCGTTAATCTTCTTCGCTCCCACCCTCCTAATTGGAAACCTAGTTGCTTATCCAGCACCAGCTGTGAGATCAGAGTTGTGTGTGAAGCACCTCCTTCCCACCAATCCTGCCTATTGCAAGAACAGTAATTCAGTGCCCACTTCCCAAGTGAACACAGGAGCTCTCAATGATGCTCCTGGAGGTGCGGCAAATAAAATTTCTGTAAAAAAAAGAAAAGAAAATTTTATATTAAATAACAAAAACAGACAACATTAAGCGAGACATGAGAACCCTGAACTCCAGTGCATCTGAATGTATTTTGTTACTGCGTTTTTTATTGCGTTCTGACCAATAAAACAAAACTACAATAAGTGTGGAATATTGTTCTTCTTTCTTTCTTTGTTGGTTTTAGCTATCAACCAGTGCATTGCCAAGGTATAAGCCAATGGATCCTATTTATTCTATCAATCTATATAAGGTCATAAAGTTAATCCCTAGAAAAAGGATTACTTTACTGATGATTCTTTCATATCTGATGTTATATTTTGATAATGTAAAAGGCTTTATTTTTTGTTGGAAATATTTTTTAGCTGATGTCTATAGTTTCTGTATTGCTTGCATATTAGGAGGATATGGTTGGTGGTAAGGTTGGTGTTGCCTTGGGGGCACTGTGAGGGAAATTCCTTTCTATGTAGGCAGGAGGTGTTGTCAGCTTGTGGTAGTGACCCGAAGGTGGGCCCAACACCACCTCCTCCCTTCTTGCTTTTCTCGTGACTGTTCCCCACGGATCTATTGCAGGATTGATTATTAGTAATTGTAGGTGGGTCCACTCACTTTGCCACAGGGAGATAGATTTTGCTTTTATAAGGAGACACAACAAAACACCTGAGATCTGTATGGACTATGCTAAGGTACAGATCGCCAGTTGATCTGGTAATTTGTCAGCCTGCTCATTGCCATGCGATACCAGAGTGGCCCTGGCTGGTTACCCATATAGCTTGTTTGATTTTATTGGCAACCATTAGCTTACGAATGATACACCCAGTAATCATTGGGGGTTTCTAATATTAATGACTTTAGGAACTTAATGAAATCAGAAAAAATAACTATCTATCTGGGTGTGCGATAGTGCAAAATCAATAGCTTTATCAATAGCCAAAAAGTCGATAAGTGCAAAAATCTAGTGTTTATCCAATGGCAAATCGTTCAGCAAGAAAGATCGGGTCTGATTCAGTCGACCATACACCTGCACCCACAGGACTAATCTGTTCTTGTGAGCCGTCGGTATATATATGAAAAAATGGAGATGTTTAATAAGGATCTCTCTAACCTCTAGCATACCTCCACCTCCGGCGCCATGTGGCCTTCGCTGATCGGAATCCAAGCTTCCATAATGGAAAAGATGGGGGTTTCCCCATGGCGATATTATTTGGAATGAACCAGGTATCGATGTAGAGATCTATCACCGACAATTCTCGGCGAGGAGTGGAGTCGTGTGGCCAAAGGGCCTAATGCTCTATTGCCATTAGGATGGCTCGGGACGAACCACCTTTGCAGATAGGTCAGGCTAATTGGGCCGCGTTGGAGGGGAGGTACTCCGGACTCCACGACGCTCGATGCAAGTGCACTTCAGGGCTCCAAGGAACACACACGCAAACAAGCTTCTGCACAGCAATCCAAACCTTCAAATTTGTTTTTGATGCCGAGCCATTTACCACGATTTACCCATAATTGCTTTATACCTAAATCAGGCTTTATATATCATTTAGTAAAGACTTTTCTATCAGCGCCCTAGTGATTACCAGAAATGCACTTAATATATTTAGTGCTCTTTGAATTTATTCTTTAATGACCAAGTGGCTTTCCCAATTGCGTCTACTATCAAAGAGTATTAGACCAAGAAATCTAAGCAGAATTTTGAATAGGTGATTGGTGTGGTTGTTCTAGGTTAGCCTGATGTGAAAACTTTTAGATTCTGAGGAGAGCTGGTAAGATGTCTTATCATGCATAAAAAATAATGCTGGTGACAAGAGATTCCTTGTGGGACCCCGTTTTTTGCTATGGACAAAAAATGTCCAAAAGAAGTGACATTGTCCGAAAACAATTTGGACTGCAAAAGTCTGGCAGAGATGAAATTTAATAAAAGAAGGTCAAGTTTCCACGTAATCCAAAAGCATAAAATTTCTGAGTAGGCCATATCGCCATGTTATGTCGTAGCCTTTTTCCATATATAAAAAATACTGAAATCAAATAATCTTTTTGGCAATGGCCTCTTGAATATGACTGTCCAGCGTACTGGTTGATCGAGAGTTCTGGCGTCCCTTTTGGAGGGCCGCACTGCTTGTCAAGTAAATTACTGGAATTAAAAATGCAATAGCTCCTTTCAATTGGGAATGGATCGTGGCGAAGTGCCATGAGTTTGGAAAAGTAGGCTTTTCCAAATTTCATTGTACACTTTAGCAACCTGTAATTTCATGATTAAGATGCTTTATCATCCTCATATCGAATCTCATTGGGGCCTGATGTCCTCTACGGGCTTCTAGGGCTCGGACAAGATCATCAGGGAATCGAAAATTTAATACCCTCGTGAATGATGTTATTAATTTTGAACGATTTTTTTTTCTACGATTTTATTGGACTGTGGAATTTATCATCAATGATTTCTCCAACAACTGGGTTCGAGCTTGACGCCCTTGTGAAGGCGACCGGTATGCTCTTTGTACGTTAAATTTGGGGGTTTTTTTTTTGTTTTTGGGCTGAAGGTGTTCTCACTGTGTTGTATGGAATATTCAATACAAATAGGAGATGATTGCTTCCAACGACGTGTCAATGGTTGTTGCCAACAGCACTTGGCTGATATGATGAAGAGACCAGTGATAGGTCAATACAGCCTCAAAATACCGGCATCGTCCACCACGCTGGACTACCATCGTTCAGGAGAACCAAGATCGAATTCATTAATCACCTTAACTACTGCTCGCCTCTACCATCCGACTGACAGGGAACCCCATAACTATGATGAGAATTAAAATCACCTAAAATTGCTTTTAAATTTTTTTTTTGTGGAAGGACTATCCTGGAGAGCAAAAGCTCATCATAAATTACCTCATTATCAGGTGGACAGTAAAACTGCACATTGCTATAAGTGTGTGTTATTGATTTTTTACTTTGCCATGCGGGAACAAATCCAAAGTATAATCAGGTTTGCCACTGCAGTGAAAGGGAGGCTTATGGATGTACAAGGACGATTCTGCCTCCAACCCCATACCCTCTCGATCCTTCCGACACAGCGTAGTTCCTCAGCAAATGACCTCATCTAACACGAGGTTGGTTAAATGCGTTTCTTGGAGAAACTATATATCGAGAGCATAAGACGAGGCTAATAATCTGAGGTATTACTTTAGTTCTAAAACGTCGACCGTTCCATTGTATAATGGTAACGTGAAAGGGTACGTTTTATGGGGTTTAGAAGTGCCTCGTCCGCCAGTTTCAATTTTCTTTTTCTGGGAGGGAGGATCGTCTTCCTCTTCCTCGCCTCACCCAGAGGGCCTCCCATGGGTATTTTGGAGACAGTAGCCTCATGTCCTGTGTCTCGCTGCTAAGGGAGACGCCAGCCCAAAGATGATCGTTCCAAGAACAGACCAAAAGCCAGGCAAAAGTCCTAGCTGGAGCGCCTGGTATGAGGTGTGTCCTCCTGATTTTTAATTTGGTATCATCCTCCTATGATTGCTGCTGCTGCTTTGCTGGGTTGATTCGCAATTGTTGAATAGCATTATTCAAGCTTTCAATTGATTATTGATTTCCTTAAACCGTTCCTTTAATTCGCAATTTCTTTGTCCTTAGCTGCAAGCTCTTGACCGATTGCTGTTTGCATTGGAAGTGTTAGTTGCTGCTGAAGCGAGGAAGTATTGGGTTTGTTGTCAAACCTTAAATTTCCTCTTGGCATCACAGTAACTAACAATCATGCCCTTCTCATGTATGCTAAAATTTCAGTCTTCCTTCAAGCTGCTGCACTCGGCAGGGAGCCAGATGATGGGGACCTCCACAGTTAGCACACGTGAGTGGTCTCAGTGCAATCAGCAGAGTCATGATCTCCAGTACATTTACCGCAAGTAAAATTACCAGAAATCTTTATCATTGTATCGTAATTGATCAGTGTGTCCAATTTTTGGCATTATTTACAGTGCATAGTTTCTGAATATAAGGTCGCCTTGGACACGTTGTATCCAAACTGTGACATACTCAGGGAATTTTACTTGAAAGCAAAGTCAGAAGCGCAATCTGATTTTGTTCGCACATTCACGTCTTTCTTGGTCATACAGTTTATGTCCACTATGCTTTTGGTCACTTCATATTTTCAAGAATTTTGCTTTTCCTCATTGTCCTCAAATCCCTGTCTTTACAGTATCGGGGGCCAATAGGGATAGTTATTTTACTTTCAAAATCATGAATCTAGCAACGCAGTTTAGTAATCATAACCTGGGAGTTGAACTGCACTTTTACAAGGAGGTACCATCTCCGCAATTTACGGTGACAAACTCGAAATGCCGGTCCACTGACCATCAAGAGCATTCTTGATGCGAAGGGGTTAACGTCCCCCCCCCAAAAGCGAGTGATTTTCATTCACGCATTGACAGACAACATACCTTGCATTCTCTGAGGTGATTGTAAAACTGTCGCTCTTTCGTCAGCAGTAGGAGTTCCATTGTTCAAGTTGCGGTTAACTTAGGAGTGTCATGGGTCGCCCCCCCCCCCCCCCTTCATGAGAAGAGAAGATGGTAGCTGGGAGTCGATCAGCTGGGTTTCGGACCAAGTCGAACCCTGGGCCCGTGCCCGTTGTCCAGAAGGGGACCAGATGAGCCCTTCAACTATTGATAATCAAACTAACAGCAATACAGCAAAGAGAGAGTAGTTTCTGTCCGCTACCCCTCCCCCAATGGAAGCTGGTTGCGTCTCCAGTACCAAAGAGGATCGATTTATGTGGAAAGACCCTCCTTACCGTCGTCCGAACTTTGCCTAAGTGAAGGACAGTAATTTGATGCCCACCTTCCAGGCGATCTCGGTACGCTAAGGGAAGTCACATGGAAGACGAGACAAAAATTCAGAATAAAAGAAAAAGTGGCCCAAAAGGACGCTTCAGAATACTGGGCCTCCTACCCAGTGGGTCAATGCCCGTAAGGCGCACTGTGTAGAAGAGTGCTGGGGTCTGAGGTGGGTGCTTGACTTCCACTACTGTAGCCCCTAACGGAAGCCGCATTGCCGTGGTGGGGGGGCTTGAGGTCCCAATGATCGGTGTGAGTGGACCCAGAGGGCTACCCATACTGGAGGGCCGTCACCCAGTGAGGGATGAGGACAAAATGGCTTCCTAGGTGCAACACGGCCTATGAGAGGGGATGGTGCACACACCCCTGGTTCATTCCATTCTTGGACCAGGGAGAACTCTCCCACGGTGTTTGCCGTGCGTGGGCATCCCGTCTTACCAGGAGACAGGAGGTCCTGGGGGAGGGTTGAGCGATGCTGCACGCCTGCGCCCTGAAGCTAGCAACACACTTCTTTGGTCCTTATTTGGTTAGACGGGTGGCTTGATCAAGGCCACGGGCAATTCAATCGGCTCTGGTCAATTATGGCTTAGGGTCAAGCAAGGCACTTATTTCAGTACGGTAGCGCATAGGTTCCGCGACTGCCATCAGTACTTAATAGTAATTACCCCTGTGGCTGTTGGGAGATTGGAACCCCAACTATAGCTTCCCCTCGTTGGACTCCTGGTGGGTGGGGGTGAGGAAAGGAAGAATTCAAATTTGTATGAGTACTACAAATTTACAAAGATCTAGCTTCTCTCCCTGGACGACCTACGCAATCCCCGACCATTCCCTCTGGAACATCACGTATTGTCATTTTGGAACCTTTCCAGCTTCCAAAAGGGCAAGAATGAATGAATGGTTCCGGGCTCCCAAACCAGGTAAGAAAGGGAAAAGTCCTCTTCAATCCACTAAAAAAATGGCAATATACCTCGTAAATATGAAAACATTTCGTTATAGTAAGTACTAGTAGTGAAGACCAGTTGATGGTTTGATTTTTTTCCCAAAAAAAATCATGGATCTGGATATTTCGAATACTCGAAAAATGGAAGTAGTCAACGTGATCCTCGCACACTCACAGCGAGATGGAGCCTGATAGTGAGGTTTCGTCACCAGACGAGAGTGAACGTTGCGTGCGATATGCGACATTCCTGGGGCTCAAGTTTCATTTCTCCTCACAAAACCATTCAATCAGTGTAGGGAAGTGTTTTTTCCGAGGACCTGATGAGGCTATTCTGAGGAGAAACTGTTAGAGGAACTAGAGATCTTAATTGTAGTGGCAAGTAAACGTTTTTAAGAAGAAAGTTGATGGTTTGGAACAGTCGACACCAGGCTCTCTTCTAACTTTTAACACGTTAGGCCTTCCCCCCCAAGGGGGGAATCGGTTAAGTTAGCATGGTTACCACCTGAAGGTAAGCATATGTGCCCAACCCTATGCGGTGCTTCAACTGCCAGGGTTATGGGCCTGGAGCCCAACTCTTGCCGTTTAAAGAAAAATGGGCAACCAGAGTAATGTGTAAGGGTGATACAAACAGGTCATCAAGGATGATGACAACTGTCCAGGGTCCAAAATGCTGTTACCACTGCAAAAGGGCTCATGAAGATTCTTAAAGCAGTGTAAAGCGTACCAATTTGAACAGGAAGATATTGGTAATAAGAGCAAGGAGAAAAAGTTTAGTTTTCAGAGGCAAAGCGACGTGCCAGTGTGCTTTTGCACAGCCAGGTAAGTCTTGCTTCGGTTCCAGCCCATCCTCCCCGTCCCACCAACCCTGCCCTCAAATGCTTCTTACAACACACACTCTGCCCACTTTTCTTGAACCCTCAGTCGGAAAAATGATGACACTGCTCTGGTGAGTTGTTCCACCAGAAAACGGAGTAGGGTAGGAGTGAGGGGTCTATTTGAGGAGACTCCTCCTCCCAAAGTAAGGTCTTTGGAGCCAACATTAAGTCTCCAGCAGCGCCTCAACGGTGACGCTCCAGCTGCCACCACATCCACAGGGGCCTCTGCTTGCTAGGCAGAATGCTCGAATAGTAAAGACATAAGCTCAGGCACACCCTCTTGCCAGGCAAAGGAATCTGGAACCTGTGCAAAAGACTCCAGCTGCCACAACATCCACAGGCCTCCGCTGCTAGACAGAATGCCCCTGAAGCAAAGGCTCAGGTTGCGTACGCTCTTTGCCCAGGCACAAGAAATCTGAACCTGTTTTCAAGGGAAACCTGTGGAAAACTAGTTCCACAGGTAAACACATTAAAAAAGGTACTCACCAGGATCATGGAAAAGGACAGCCTAAAGGTGTGAGGCAAACCTTGACCACAGGTTGCTGCCAAACACCTTATGAAGAATAATCTAAAGAACTGGATACCTAATCCAATGGAACTGTCAGGGAATTCATGCCAAAATGGGAAGAACGCAATATCTGATAGCTCATATATCCAGTTTGTATATGTCACAAGAGATTATGACAGGGAAAATCATCCGATTTCCTGACGAGGATTCCAAATTCAAGCCCATTATGGGACCTTTACAATGGACCTCATGGAGGAGTCGCAGTAACGGTACGTCAAGGGATATTCCCTTCCAGGCCATCCACTGCAGACCAAACACTGCAGGTGAAGGCTGTGGAATAGGCTTGGACACGACCTTACACTGTTGCATCCATCTACCCTTCCTACACATAATCTCAAACATAGATGATCTGGAAGATGTACTCGGGCAGTTGCCAAATCCATTCTAACTCTTGGGAGATTCAATGGTCGGCATTCACCTTGGGAGACAATTGGTGCAACCCTCGAGAGGAAGGGCCTTAGAGTTCCATGTTCTTAAGAGTGATGCAGTTTTATGAACAGTGGACATCCCCACACATTTCCAAGTTCAAACTGGGACATTCTCCAATATAGACATCAATAGGCTCACCTGATTTCAAGTGAACTTTCACTTGGCAGGTCATGGAGAGACTTACATGGAAGGACCATTTCCAATATTTGGAGGAGGTGAATGGTATTCCAGTCAATGGAGTGCAGTAAGGATGGCGACTTGAACATGCAGACTGGAATCTTTTTAGATCAATGCAGTATTGCAAGGATCTGTGATTTGATTTCCAGTGTGTCAAGCTGCTGTTGATCACTTACCACATCACGAATTCTTCTTGCCGCAGGAAGCATCCATTCCCAAAAGTAGCGGACAGTACCGTCGACCTCCATTAACATGGTGGTATGATGAATGTCAACAAGCTGTCAGAGCAAGTTTGAAAACTGCATAGCAGTGAAACGACGCACCTCCCAGCATTATAAACCTTGATCAATTATAAAAACAGGACCCGTGCCAAGGCCAGGCGCGTGCTAAAGGAGGATAGACGGACGTTCGTGGAGACAGTATGTTCCCGATTAACTGGGACCCCCTTAGCATGGGTGTGGGACAAGGTGCGTAGAATTGCTGGAAAAAGAGCACATCCATACACAAACCTGCATGAAGATAGATGGCATAATCATCACAGACAAAACAGATATGGCACTGAGACTAGCTAAATCCATGCAGAGATCTCCTTGGAGCAAAGCTTCCACTGACTCGATTCTCACTCTTCGTGAATGCAACAGGAAAAACAACACCCAGGTCGTCTCAGTAGGACTGCAATCAGAACTTCCATACAAATTGCCATTTTTGTGCAAGGAGAGGACTCTGCTTGCAGCTCTGCCGTAAGAATACCCCAGGAAGTGACCCAATATTCCATATCAACATGATATCTCACTTACCGGAGAGCTCCCAGAAGTTCCTGTTGGAACCTATTTCAATAGGATTATAGGGAGGGCACAGTGATCCACATGGAAAAGAGGCTATAATCATTCCTGTTCCTTAACCGGCAAAGAGTGCTTCAGCACCAGGAAAATTACAACCAATTTCTCTCACCAGCTGCATCTGCAAGCTGATGGAGGAAAATGGTAACTATCAAGGTTGACATGGCTGCTAGAAAAAGCAAACATGTTGACCCCATATCAGATATGGTTTAGAAAATTGAGAGCGACCACAGAGCACTTGTGAGGATGGAACTGCTCTATACAGAATTCCTTCGCACAGCGACGTCACAGTTGGCAGGTCTTCTTTGACCTTGAAACGGCTTACGATACAACTTGGAAGCATGGTAGTACATGTGAGCGATGCATGGTTTTAAAGAGGAGCATTACACTACCTTCATACAAAGCTCCGTGCAACAGGAATTTAGAGTTCGGGTGGGAAAAAGTTCTCTCCCTGGAAGACAAGCTGGAAGGGGGTCCCACAAGGAAGTGTCTAAGGTGACCCTGTTTGCCATTGACTATAAGCACATTGTAAAAAGTTGTTCCAAGTTTGTTTTTTTTTTTTCTTTTCTCAAAATTTTGTTAATCGTCATATGGATGGACTTACCGTACTGCTCAGGAGTGAAGCTTTACAGGATGTGCAAGGACACATGCAGCGGCAATAAATCAGGTTGTACAGTGGGCAACATATATGGGTTCAAATTTTCTCCAAGCAAGACCAGGCTATACATTTCCACAAACCGAGGAAAATTCCACCAATTCACTGTATTTAGGAAGCAAAACCCACTGCAATTTGTCCAAGAGGTGAAGTACTTGGTATAATTTTTGATCTCAAGACTTACATGGGTGCCTCACATCCCCAAACAGTTAAAAGTGAAGGCTACAAAAAGCGCGTAGTATTTTGGGGTCTTTTCACATTATCTTGGGTGCAGGACCACAAAAAACCGCTTCTACGGCTACGAGCATATTCGTAGTAAGCTTGATTATGGCTGTGAGGTGTATTCTTCTGCAACTCCACTGTTCTACGGATGTTGGACTCAGTCATAATGCAGCTCTCAGAATCTGTACTGGGGGCTTTCAGGTCTTCACCTGTGGGAATCCTGTATGCTGAGAGTGGAGAACCACCTCTTTCATTACACCGGGACTACATGAACTGATTTACTACACGAGACTACAAAGGATTCCGGGATCTCCTACATCCAGATGGTTTTCAAACCCCCTTGAGGATAGCCGATCCTATGGTAGGAGAATGAGGAATCTTGTGGAAGATTTAATTTGAGTTCACTAAGGTTGGTTTGGAAATGTCCCCAATTCCCCTCTTGGACTAATCAATCGAGCTTGGATTTGGCGGAATTGGAAAGGGAGAGAGATCTGAAGAAGAAGTCAGAGAGAGATTTCGTCAGAATATTATAAGTACACAAGGATCAGAGGCAATATATACAGATGGTTCGAAATCTGAAAATGGAGTGGGCTTTGCAGCAGTAGCAGAAGGAATTACTGCATCTGGCAGTCTTTCTCTAGGCAGCTCGATTCTTTACTGCAGGTTCATGCCATCCTTCGCAGCAGGTAGATGACTAGAGATCTTACGAACCATTCTTTGGGATATATTGCTGACTCTCGTAGTGCTTTGCAAGCAATCAAGAGTTTAAACTCATCACATCCAGTAGAAGGGAGGTTCAAGATTGGCTTGCATTGGTGTCAACACGCACAAAGATAAACTCTGTGTTGGGTGCCAGCACATGTTGGTATCAGTGGGAATGAACGAGCTGATCAGAAGGCAAGGGCAGCTGCTGCTCAGCCTTGTGGATGCTCGTTTTCCTCTCACACACCGACCTGAAACCCAGCAGAAGGAGTTGTCTTGCAATAAATGGAAGGAACAATGGAGGCATACTCCGAAAAACAAACTGCGAGAGATTAGAGATGACTCGGCAGTGGGCGACTAGCATCCACCCTAACCGAAAAGTGAAGTTGCTTAACAAGACTAAGAATCGGGGCACACACAGATGACTCACAGGGCGATGATGGCTAAGTCAAGCACTTTGTGAAGGATGCCACAAGGAGCCATTAACGATCGCACATGTAGTGGAAAGATGTGCAACATTCTCAGACCAACGACGTAGTACTTGTACTCCACCATATACACTGAAGAATGGTATTGGGGGCGGATTGTGACATAGAGGGTCCTTATTAGTTCCCTTAGGGAGACTAATATTTTCAATAAAATTTAATTATGCATAATGTTTATGCAATATTTTATATACTTAAAGCATAATATTTATGCTTTCATTTTTTTTTGTTTTGTTTATTGTTATTTGTAAAATATTTATTGATAGATTTTTAAAGTTTTAAATATTTTAATATCTATTTAACCAAGGTATTCGCCGCTAATGGACCTTAGCTGTTGACGCGGCAGATAATTTTGAATAATCAATCAATCAATCCACTACTGTAGTCTCGTGCGACCTGCAAAATCAAGGTAATGAAGGTACAGTGCTGAAAATTCTGAAAAATCAGAGGTTTACTCTAGGAAATCTATGACTCAGAAACAACAATGCCAAGCTTGACGAGAGGCCCCAGACACCAGGGTGGCACACAACTTATTTGTTGTTGCTGCATCTGGAAAAAGAGGTCTAAACTTTGCAAAATCTCAAACATGGAGTTGAAGGAACCTTTCTTATTTTCTTTCTCGTTGGATTCTTGGCTATCAACCAACGGCATGTGGCCAATGGATCCTATTTATTCTGTCAATCTATATAAGGTCATAAAGTTGTCTCCCTTAGAAAAGTGATTAAGTTACTTATTATTTTTTCATCATTTGACAATACATTAGATGTTGTAAAAACTATGTTTTTCATTCTTAGGTAATTTCTGAGTGGTTTTCTATTGTTATTGTATTTATGGCATGTTGTTAGGATATGATCTATGGTGAGGGTGGTGGTGCACTGATGGCATTGTGGAGGAAAATTTCTTTCAATATAGGGAGTGAGGTGGGTTATTTTAGTGGCATTGACCCTGAGTCGGGCCAACACCACCTCCTCCCTTCTGATTTTCCTGTGGGCTGTATCCCACAGTTCTATTGTGGTTTTGATTTTGTTGGGGAGTTGGAGGCTGGTCCAGTCACTTTGCCACAGGAGATGTATATTTGCTTTTATGAGAGACACAAAACACCTGAGATCTGTACGGACTATGCTAAGGTCCAGATCGCCAGTTGACCCGGCTAATTTGTCAGCCTGCTCATTGCCATGGATACCAGAGTGGCCTGGTACCCATATTAGCTTGATTGATTTATTGGCACCATGTAGCTTATGACCTTGCATAAGCAACTTGTCAACGCAATTGGGCGGTAGGAGATGGCAAGTCTGGGATTACCCCCTCCTTTCAATATGGGAATGATGTGGGCGAAGTGCCATGAGTTTGGAAAAGTGTGACTTTTCCAAATGAGGTGTGTCCGAATTTTTGGCATCTATTACAATGCATTGGCTTTTGGACATAAGGTCTTACTTGAACACGTTCATAACCGACATTGACATATTCTGGAATTTTATTCAAAGCAAAGGTCAAAAACACAGTCCATTTTTTCGTTCGCACATTCCCGTCCTTCTTGGTCTACAAGAACGTCCACTACGTTTTGGCCTTCATGCTCTCAAGAATTTCACTTTCTTCCATCGTCCTCAAATCCCTGTGAAAGATTACTCCTTACGGGTATTTGGGCCAATAGGGATAGTTACTTTAACTCGAAGATCATGAATTTGCGTCAGCTTAAGAAAATCCTTAATCTGGGAGTTGTATTGTACTTTAACAAGGAGGCTTCCATCTCGAAATTTTTTTTGCCCAAATCAAAATCGCCGTCCACTTGACCATCAAGGCCCTTTGAGATGAAGGGGTTCACGTTCAAAAGCGATTGATTTTCATTCACGCATTTTACATTCGCGAACCTCGCATTCTGGGTGGGGATTTTGAAAAGTGGTCTTCTCTTTTTGTCGTAGTGGGGGTTCCGTTGTTCAAAGTCAGATTGGTCTGAGATGGGTCATGAGTCCCCCTCCCCCTTGAGGAGGAGAAGGGGTACCCGGGGGTAGCACCCCATACGGTATGGGAAACCAGGTCCGACCCCTTGGCTCAAAATTGTTGTCCTAAAGGGATAAAAGGGCTTTTAAACTTTTGGGTTTATCAACCTATCAGCAATAGCTAAGGAGTAAATCATTTATTCGTCCTTACCCCCCAGGGGAAGCCTGGTTGCGTTCTCCAGTACCACAGCGAGGGATTGAGTTATGTGTGGGACACTTCCCTACCGCCGAACTTGCCTAGGCGAAGGACGGTAAGTAGATGCCCACCCCCCAAGCGAATAGGAGTTCACGAGGAACTCCGGTAGGCTAGGAAAGTCACTTTAAGATGAAAAATTTAGAGAGAAAAAGTGCGCCCAAAGGAACGCCCCAGACTACTGGGCCTCCCTACCCAGGGGCCCAAAGCCAAAGGGCTACCCTGGTATAGAAGAGAGCGCGGGTCTGAGGTGGGGTGCTGACACGACTACTGTAGCCTCGTGTCCCCTTTGCAAATCTAGAGCACTGAAGGTGCTGGCAAAAGCACAATAATGTTCTGTAATCTACAGGATTTTTACTTAAATTTATTTACTTTACGAAACTCAGAAGCAATAATCCCTAGCGAGACGAGGGGCCCCCGGGCCAGGGTAACTCTTGTGGCACAAGACTTTTTATTTATTGGTTCTGCGTTTTATGAAAGGTGCGTCCTCATCAAAGGTTCATACACGAGTGAGGAAACCATTCTTCTTCTTTCTTCTTTGTTGGATTTCTTGGCTATCAACCAGCGGCATGTGGCCAAGGTTATTAAGCCAATGGATCCTATTTATTCTGTCAACTATATAAGGTCTAAAGTTTTGTCTCCCTTAAAAAAGGATTACTTTACTGATTTTTTTTTCATCATCTGATAAGATGTTCCTTAGTGTAAATTCTTTATTTTGTGGCCGGAAATAATTTTTAATTTTTGTCTATGTATATGATGTTTATTGAATGTTAAAAATGTGATTGAGGGTAAGGTTGGTGTTGCAGGGATGGCATCTTGGGGGAAATCTTTTTTCAATGTATGGAGTGAGGTGGGTAAATCTTGTTGTGTTGACCCTAAGGCGGCCCAACACCCCCTCCCCCCTTCTCTCCTTCCTGTGGGCTGTGTCCCACATTTCTTTTTGTTTTTAAATTTTGTATGTGAGTTGGAGGCTGGTCCACTCACTTTGCCACAGGAGATGTATTTTTGCTTTTATAAGAGACACAAAACACCTGAGATCTGTACGGACTAGCTAAGGTCCAGATCACCAGTTGACCCGGCTAATTTGTCAGCCTGCTCATTGCCATGGTACCAGAGTGGCCTGGTACCCATATTAGCTTGATGATTTATTGGCACCATGTAGCTTACGAATGATATTACCCAGAAGTTCATTTTGGTGGTTTCTAATGTTTTTAATGGCTTTAAGTGAACTTAAGGAATCTAAAAAAAATTACTATTCTATCGTGGGTCGGGGGGAAAAAGTGAAAAAATAAATAGCTTTATCAATGGCAAAAAGTTCAGCAAGAAAGATCGATGTATGATTCGGCAGTCTGAACTTTAGTTCACATTCAGTCGACCATACACCGCACCCACACACTCATCTGTCTTGGACCCGTCGGTATATAAATGAAAAAAGGGAGATGTTTAACAAGGATCTTCTGAACCTCTGGCGTACCTCCACCTCCGGCGCCATGGGCCTTGGCTGATGGAAGCCAGGCTTCCATGATGGAAAAATTGGGGGTTTCCCATGGCGCAAATTTTGTCTGAACCAGGGTATCGATGATAGAGAGATCTATCCGACTTTCTCGCCGAGGTCGTGGAGTCTCGTGGCAAAGGGCCAAATGCCACTATTGCCATTAGGGTGGCTCGGGTCTCGAGCCACCTTTGCGGCATAGCTCAAGGCTAACTGGCCGCGCCCTGAGGCGGAGGGGAGGTACCCCTGACTCCACCTCAAGACGCTCGTCCGAGTGCACTTCAGGGCTCCAAGACACACACGCAAACAGGCATTCTGCACAGCACCCAAAAACTTTCAAACTTGTTCTCGATGCCGAACCATACACGATTAACCCATAATCTACTTTAGACCAAAATCAGGGCTTTATATACCATTAGCAAAGACTGTCTATCAGCCCCCATTTGTTACCAGAAATGCACTTTAAAAAATTTAAGTGCTTTTTGACATTATTCTTTAACTGACCAATGTGGGTCTTTCCCAAATTTGGAGTCAACTATCAAAAAGTAGCCCAAGAAACTTAGCGAATTTGAATAGGTATTGGGTGGTTGTCAGATTTTAGCCTGATTTTCGCTTTCTCCTACGTGAAAAAATTACCCCAATTACTCTTTCTAATGGAAAACTTAAAACCCCACTGGAGGCCCCATTTTATGAATCATACCCATCCCAATTGGATGCGATTTGCTGAGAATTCTGCATTATTGCTGGAATGCCATAATGCACAATCATCAGCGTACAGTGAGTATTTAAGATTCCGAGGAGGAGCTGGTAAGATGTCATTGATCATACATAGAAATAATGTTGGTGACAAGACACTTCCTTGTGGGACCCCGTTTGCCTGGACAAAAATGTCCGAAAAAGTGACATTGTCGGAAATAATTGACAGCAACGTTCTGTCAGAAATGAAATTTTGAATAAAACAGGCAAGTTTCCACGTAATCCAAAAGCATAAAGTTTTCTGAGTAGGCCATATCGCCATTCATGTCGTAGGCTTTTTCTATTCTAAAAATACTGAAATCAAAAAATCTATTTGGCAATGGCCTCTTGAATATGACTGTCCAGCTTTACTAGTGATCGAGAGTTTGGCGTCCCTTGCGGAAGCCGCACTGCTCGTCAACTAGAAAATTTAAACTGGAATTTAAAAAATGCAATAGCCTACTGTTAACAATTCGTTCCATGACCTTGCATAAGCAACTTGTAAAACGCAATTGGGCGGTAGGAGATGGCAAGTCTGGGATTACCCCCTCCTTTCAATATGGGAATGATGTGGGCAAAGTGCCAGAGTTTGGAAAAGTGTGACTTTCCAAATTTCATTGTACACTTCTAGCAACTTAATCATGTCACCATGATTAAGAGCTTCATCATCTCATATCGAATCTCATCGGGCCTGGGATGTTCCTCTACGGGCTTCTAGGGCTCGGACAAGCTCATCCATTGTAAATCTTTATTGTAATCAAAGTCATCTCCTGTGGCAAAGTGAATTGGTTGCAGCCTGCCTCTTCCTTGGTGGTCAGGAAGGTGGGATGGTAATTAGCCGAGCTGCTTGTATGAGAGAACTGCCTGGCGAGTGCATTAGCAAAAGTCTCTAGCTGAATCGAAATTTAGTGCCCTCGTGGATGATGTTTTTGATTTTAGAAGATGATTTTTTCTTATTGATTTTATTGATAGTGGACCAAACCTCTGATATTTTGGTGTTGCTGTTTATTGTAGAGACAAAGCTCCGCCAGGAGTCTCTTTTGCTTGTCTTATTACTCTACGAGCCCTAGCTCTTGCTAGTTTGTAGTTGCAAAAGTTCTCATTTGTGATGTTATTTTTGAAAAGCCTGTAGGCCTTATTGCGTCGGCACAGCGCCCTGCGGCAATTGGTGTCCACCATGGAACTCTATGCTTAACGCTATCTGTCGAAGTTTTAGGAATGGATAGCAATGCTGCTTCTATAATCGAATTCTGAATATTGTTTACTTTATCATCAATGGTTTCTCCAACAAATTTGAGCTTGACGCTCCTTGTTGAAGGCGACCCAGTCTGCTCGTTTTACGGTTTTTTTTTTTTTTAAAATTTTGGCGCTGAAGGCGTTCTCACTGTGTCGCATGAATATTTAATCAAAATAGGAAGATGATTGCTTCCCAACGAGTCGTCAATGGTGTGCCACAGGCACTTGGCTGCTATTGATGAAGAGACCAGTGATAAGTCAATAAAGCTCAAATTTCCGGTATTATCGTCCCACCGCGTCGGACTACCATCATTCAGAAGACTAAATCAGACTCATTAATCAACTTAACTACTTGCTCACCTCTACCATCCACCCGCAGGGAACCCCATAACGTATGATGAGCATTAAAATCAGCTAAAATTACTTTATTTTGTGGCAGACGTTCCTGAAGAGCAAAGAGCTCATCATAGGCGATCACTGCATCAGGGGGACAATAAAGTGAACATATAGCTAGATTCGTGCCATTAATTTTTACTTTGCATGCGACGAACTCCAAAGTATAATCAATAGTCACTTCTGTAAAAGGGAGGCTTTGGTGGATGTACATGGCGAAATCCGCCTCCCCCCCTACCCTCACGATCCTTCCGACATAAATGGTAGTTCCTCAGCGAAACGACCTCGTCAGAGACGAGGTGTGTTAAGTGCGTTTCTTGGAGAACTATAATATCGGGAGCTAATAATTTAAGGTCATTTACTTTAGATCTAAGACTTCGACAGTTCCATTGTATAATGGTCGACGCGAAGATTACGTTTTATGGGGTTTGAAAGTGCCTTGTTCACCAGATTTTTTCTTCTTTTTTTGGGAGGGAGACGCCTCCTCTCCCTCGCTTCCCGGGGACACCCCTCTCGGGATGGTTTGGAGACAGAAGCCTCCATGGGCCTGCACCTCCTGGCGAGGGAGACGACTGACAGATTGCGATCTGCTTCTCTCACGAGAAGCCGATCGCGAGCCAGACGAAGTCCTCACAGGAGTAGCCCGGACGGGAAGGTGCGCTCCGGACTGTGATTCGGTATCATCCTCCTTATGATGTTTAGAACTGGGTTGATGCAGTCATTTTATCAAACCCGTTTGGTCAAATGATAAACTTTTAAAATTTAATTTTTAACCGTTTGTTTGAGTTCAGCAATTTCCTTATCCTTGGCTGCAAGCTGTTGACTGACATTACTTGCACTAGGGGTGACGTTAGTTACTGCTTCAGCATAGAAATATCAGTTTGTGTGTCAAACTTCCACTTTCCTCTTAGCTTAGTATAACTAACTTCATGCTTCCTCATATATGCCAATGTCTCAGTCTCCTTCTTCAGGATGTTGCACTCAGCAGATCCTGACTGATGGGGACCTCCACAATTAGCACATTTGGGAGATTTGGCTAGTACAAGTGATGGTGTCTGGGCTTCAGCACATTGGGGGCAAACAAATTTATTTGAATCTTTATCAATGCATCTTAAAGAGGTGTGTCCGAATTTTTGGCATCTATTACAATGCATTGGCTTTTGGACTAAGGTCTTACTTGCACACGTTCATAACCGACGTTGACATACTCTGGGATTTTGTTAAGGCAAAGGTCAAAAAACACAGTCCAGTTTTTTGTTCGCATATTCCCGTCCTTCTTGGTTTATACAATGAACGTCCACTACGTCTTGGTCCTTCATGCTCTCAAGAATTTCACTTTCTTCCATCGTCCTCAAATCCCTGTGAAAGATTACTCCCCTTTCAGGTATTTGGGCCAATAGGGATAGTTACTTTAACTCGAAGATCATGAATTTGCGTCAGCTTAAGTAAATCCTTAATCTGGGAGTTGTAATGTACTTTAAAAGGAGGCTTCCTCTCGCAATTTTTTGACAAAATCAAAATCGCCGTCCACTTGACCATCAAGGACCTTTTTGATGAAAAGGGGTTCACGTTCAAAAGCGATTGATTTTCATTCACGCATTTTACATTCGCGAACCTTGCATTCTCGGTGGGATTTTGAAAAATGGTCTTCTAGGTTTGTCATTAGTAAGGGTTCCATTGATCATGTCGAATTTGTCTTGGACGGTCATGAGTCGCCCTCCTCCTTGAGGAGGAGAAGGGGGAGCCGGGTAGCATCCATACTGGTATCGGACCAGGTCCCCACCCCTTGTCTCAAAATTTTGTCCTGAAGGGATCAAGGCTCTTAACTTTTGGTATCAACCTAACAGCAATAGCTAGAGAGTAAATCAGTTTATTCGTCCTCTACCCCCCAGTGGAAGCCTGGTTGCGTTCTCCAGTACCACAGGAGGATTGAGTTTGTGTGGGACACTTCCCTACCCCCGGGAACTTGCCTAGGCGAAGGACGGTTTAAATAGATGCCCCCCCCCCAAGCGAATACGGGAGTTCACGAGGAACTCCGGTAGGCTCAGGAAAGTTTACATTTAAAATGAAGAATATAGAATAAGAAAAAGTGCGCCCAAAGGACGCCCAGACTACTGGGCCTCCCTACCCAGGGGTCAAAGCCCAAAGGGCTACCTGGTATAGAAGAGAGCTGCGGGGCTGAGGTGGGGTGCTGACTACGCCCACTGTAGCCTCGTGGGCACCTGCAAAACAAGGGCACTGAAGGTGCTGGCAAAGCACAATAAATGATTTGTAATTTACAGGATTTTACTTTACTTCTATTTACTTTAAGAAAACTCAGAAGCAATAATGCCTAGCGAGACGAGAGGCCCCGGGCTCCAGGGTAGCTCTTGTGGCACAAGACTTATTGTTTATTGGTTCTGCGTTAGGTATAAGATGTTTACTCATCAGAGTTTCGACCACGAGTGTGAAAAAAAAAGAAAAGAAAAGAAAAGAAAAGAAAAGAAAAGAAAAAGAAAAAAGAAAAAAAAAAGAAAAAAAAAGAAAAAAAAAAAACATTGCTGGGTTCCCGGGGTATTTGTGTTCTCCCTGGTATGGAAGCTGCAGCCTTGGTTCTTTCTGAGGGGCAAGCTGACACTGCCCTCTCTCGGCGTTCCCCCTCGTTAAAGGGAGGATCCCATTTTCTATGGCCCATAGGGGAGACTCATAGAATGTGGCAATAGCGTGATCCACAAGCCCGGCAAATCACAACAATGACAGTGGTTGAGGACATATCCATGTAGATGTGCATGAAGTGAACATTGTGGTGAAAGGATTTAATTTCAGCTTGAAATAAAGTTTTGGGCAAGAGTTATAGAACATTATGGACTGTGGGGGGTGGCTTTTGGTGTTCGGTTGGATGAATTCAGTCTTGAGAAAAAAGAACAGAGTCAGACAAAGGGAGCATCAGTAAGGGTTTGTGAAGTGAGGGAATTTATGAGTTTAGTTTGATATTTCAATTGATTTATATACTATTAGAAAAGGACAAGGCAGATGCTCTGCCAAGTGGAATTGTTTGATGTAGATGAGGAAAAAAGAAAAGTGTAACTGTATACTGTATGAGAGAGCATACAGTGTAAAGGGAAGTCCCAAATTTTGGGAAATTTTTTTTTTTCCAGTGCTCGGGGAAGGCGTTCAGGTTTTGCGCAATGATTTTGTGTTATCTTAGGTCATCGTTTAAACTCTTCCAAACCTAAAACCAAACAAAAAAAACTCGTTACTAACGCCCACCTTGGCGCATAACTGTGAAGCTTCTACCCACTGAAGCTATAAAAGGAGAAAGTCTGCCATTCTTCTTAGGACCCACATTTCTGTTGCCTTTATTTGTCTCCTAGCATCTTACTAAAAGTCTAACTTGCACTCCCCTAATTTACATAACAGTCTTGCGTCTGTAACTTGTTGCCATAGATAGTGTGGGGTTTCGCACAAGACGTTCTTCATATCCCAGAAAAGTACCCTTTGCTAAGGCAATCCGTTTCCGAATTTCTATTTCACACGTTCATCCATTTATATGACTCCCTAGATAATGAAAAGTATCAATTTGCTTTATTTGTTACTCACGCTCTGTATGGTACAGGTGGGGGCGGTTTTCATTTTAGTCTTCTGTGTTTGATTAACAGGCCCATTTTTGCTTTCTGTTTCAAACCTTGGTGATAATCTCTTAGAGATCTTCATTTCTGGCCATCATACGTATCATCTGCCTATCTTCAGTTTTCAGTTTACATCCACCAAGGGACTATTCTGGTTAGGTATTTTTTTCTCTCGGGATGCAATTCCCATAGATATTAAACAAATTGGTGAGAACACACACCCTTGTCTCACACCTCTCTTTATTTTTACAAAATCTCCTAATCTTTTCCCAAATTTCGTATTACTGCATTTTGATCCCAGTATAATTTCTGATCACTCTGAGATTTTTTCCATCTAATCAGATTTTTTCTAAGATTTTCATAATTTTGCATGTTTAATCATATCGAATGCCTTCACATAATCTATAAAGCAAACATAAGAGTCCTTCTTCATCTCGATTGTCCTCTCTGACAGCACTCTCATGATAAAAATAGCGTTTCGTGTGACACAGTTTCTATGAACCCACACTGTTTTGCGAATTTTTTCTGTTCCAACTGATTTTTTTATTTTAAACATCTGGAGTACAGCTGTTCGAACTTAAAAACAATAGGATTCTTTGACCCTCTTTTTCATTCCTCAAGGCTGGCATTCCCCTTCCGTTGTTGAACAATTCAGTGATATATTTCTTTTTATGATCTCTTCCTTTTCCATTATAATATGCCATCTTTTGATTTGTATGTTGTACACACTCTGTTCTTACACATTTCCCAAATGTTTCTGTGCATTTTCCTGGGTAGTGGATTATTTGCTTCTCAATCCGAGAGCATTTTTCGCCCAACCATGATTCCTTAATTTGCTGACATTATTTCTTATGATACTATTCACTCTTGGTATTTTTGTTCATATTTTTTACCTTTCTTTTGTCGACGTTGTTCCAATCAAATCTAGGTTTTTCTTCTGTCACCCATTATTTCTTTTCCAGGATAACTACTTTTGCTGATGTAAACCACTGCTTCTTTGAATATTTCCCATTTATTTCCTCCTTCTTCTCTATCTAAGACTTCAGACCTGTTCTGACTTTAATATTGTACTTTTCTTTCCTTTCTTTATTCTCCAATACTATAGCATAGTGTAACCTTTTTGTGCCTTTCCACTGTATCACTTTCTTTAGTTGTACATGTATTGTGCAGATGACTGGATTGTGATCGTTGTTAATATCAGCGCCGAGTAAGTCTTTGATGTCTTATTGCATTAAAATAACGCTTTCTCACTGCAATGTAGTCTATCTGACTTCTAGCTATACCAACTTGACTTTTCTAAGTATGCTTCCTCTTCTGCGGTTGCTTAAACGATGTGTTGGTTATTGTCAATTTATGCTCATTACACCAATCAATCCATCTATCTCCTCTTTCATTCCTTTGGCCCAAACCCTGACACATCACTGTAATTACAAGCTTTCCTGTCTGGCTCCCGTCCTCTAGTCTGCTTACTCTCGTCCCAGGAAAACGTCTGCTGGATCCTCTGCTCTGCTTTTACCAGGCCACTGTAGTGGCGGGAGCGTCAGCAAGACTCTAGCACTGTTCAAGCAGGCATAGCAACAGGGAGTTTCCTTGGTGACGACGTTATCCACTAATCGGCTACACTAATTCTTCTATCTGCTCTGCTGGATCATCCCACCCAACCCTTCCACCTTTATTCCAACTAACTGTGCCAAAATATGAGCTCAAAAGCTCAGGCTGAAGCTGCCACGTGCTCAGCCTCTCGTCTCTCTCCGTCTCTCCCATCGCTTTCTATCTTTGTCTCCCATAGCTTTCTTGTCAAATTCGGATTACGCTATGCGAACGGTTCGTGCGTGTAGCAATACTATCTGATTGATAGAAAGTGGTGTTGAGTGATGAAAGTACTTCAGACCTGTGGGGGGAACTTTAAAGGTCGTGCCTCTCCCCAACAAAACACAGTCAACACAATTAAACATGTCATGGTTTGGGATTCTTTCATTGGAGTAAGGCCAGGTGATGTCTATACTTTCAGCAATTACATTAAAGTATTAAGAGAATGTTTGCCTGTACTTTGGGGATTTCATGAATATGATTATTTTATGCGCGATAACACCCCTTGCCACCAGGCAGAGAGTCTAATAGTTTCTAAATGACAGTGGAATTTATGTACTAGAGTGGCCAGACCTTGACACTTGCTAAATCTATGCCAAAATAGTCGTAGATGGTATTGTAGCAGAATGGGAACATGATCAAGTACTAATTGTAAGAAAAAGCGTACATTATTAGTCAAGGGAACAAACTGTTTTCCAAATGTCAATGTAATTTTTTTGTGGGAACTTGTGTATGTATGTGTGTGTGTGTATAAGACCCATTTCAACACACTCCAAATCTCTCCCCAGGGAGGCTCACTAATGGATCCTAAAAGTTTTCACACAACTTTTATTGCTAGAGGACCCCCCTTGGACCACTCGTAGCAGACTCCTTCCCTTACCCTACCAGTGCCATACATACAACATTATTAACTTATAAATATATATTTAATACAGTAACACTAGCCTCTACATACCAAACCTTTGCTAGACACGACAAGGGAGGCAACGTCCGCAGCCTTCTGCCCCGTGTACACGATCACATCCTTTTCACATTGCAAAACCCCTTTTGAGTTTCTATCTGTTCAATCTGTATAAAAGACGGTGGCCTGCGAGCAACATTCAGACAGCCTACAGCATGCTGACGGGACCGAACCTCTGTCCGTCAGTTGTACCATTCTCTCTCTGCGATGATACGATAGAGATTTGCAAAGTTCTAGCTTCGCCTGGGCCTTCCATACATGGCCCGGCCTGTGTTCAGCTTTTTATGGCTGTCTCATTTTGTTTTCTGACACTCGGTGCTTACCGTGGCGGTAGGATTTTCCAGAAAGGTGTAAGCATACCACATAATCTCTTTACCAGCACGACGGCTGTTTTTCGGCGGACCTGTCTCAAGAATTGTGTGTGCTCACAATTCTCTAAGTAATGTACGAGTGTGGCGTTTGGCTCTCCGCAATGCATTCAACACCTCTCTTCACGGTCTATTGTCTCTATGATCTGCCATGCACAGTGGGAAAACCCAGGCGCATTCTGTGAAGAATAACTTCGGTACCTCTGTTGATTATTTCAGAGAGTGACGGTGGGTCCATAGACTGTGCCGTCTGAGTACCACTGGCCGAGGGGGAAGATCTCGTTACATCTCGTTTCCTCTCTGTGAAGCTGCATGAGGAAAGGGACGAGCAGCTGCAGTAAAACCTCTCCTTCAGTAATTTTCTGCTAGGTTGTATGACCATGGATTTTAGGGGGATACCCCTGCAATGTCGGCTAGTCTGTCAGCAAGCTCTTTCCCTTTTGATGCTAATGTGGCTGGGGACCCAGTTTATGATTATTCTTCTACTCTGAGCAAAAATCCTCTGTGCCATTGTGAGGATAGTAGTCATAAGGTAGATGCTGTCTTTGGGTGAGCGCTGCTGGAAAATAGTTGATGGCTGCCCTGGAGTCTGTATATATGACCATGTTTCTTTCCCTCAGGGACGCATGGGCTAGGGCTCCCTGATTGCAACTGCCTCTGCCTGTATCAAAGGGGGTTTTTTCTGTTACCCTCTTGGATTTTGTGGCATCCCCTGCTGCAAAGCCGGCACCTGCAGTGTGGCTTAAGGAATCGGGCTGATCCATCCGAGAAGTAGTTCTACTACCCAGAGTGATGGCTGCAATGAACTCTCTGGGCTTCTGCCTTAAACTAACATGGGTATTGACTCTTTTTCATTGACAGGCCCATGATGAAAACCCTATCGAGGTTTGTGCCATGGGGGGGCTTCGACAAAGTTTGGGTGGGGGCAGTCTGTTCTTTGAGCTGATGGCGTATTAATGACACCCTGGCTGTATGAGACAGCCAAGAATTGTTGGCAAAGAGCTTGTTGTCTTGTTCTAGGCATCTGACTATTTTTTGTCTTAGGCTTGTGTTCCTGGGAGCCTGGATGACCTTTCACACGAACTGTGATAGGAATTGTGCTGCCATCGATTTGTGAGTCCAGGGGAAGAAGGTTTGCCTCCTTGGGGAAGGTTGAGAACCTTCGTCCACCTTGGGGCACCCAGAATGATCCTGGCAGCTTCATTTTGGACTGTCTCCAATTTGTCTTTGTGCCAATCACAGCAAGTAAGGCATAGTCCACAATGAGCCGGACAGCATGTACATAAAATGAGTGTAGTACTTTGTGTCTGGCTCTTATGTGTCTCCTGCTCATTTCTTTCATGACAGACAGTCTTGTTTTTTGGTTCGGTCAACTAGGTACTGGATCTCCTTTTAGAAGGACAGGGTCCGGTCTATATCTACCCAAGGTAGAGGAAGTCTTGAACCTATTCCAAATCCATTCCTGGATTTTCAGACTTGTGCCTTGAACTTGATGTCTCAGAGCCATGGCTTTGGGTCTGGCCCGCACAGATCTTTAGTCCTGTCCTACAACACTCCTCAGACATGAGGTCCAGACAACACTGGGCTTTATTTAGGCAGTATGGTCCAGTGGAGATGATAGCAAGATCGTCTGCATAGGAGATGATCTTGCACCCCACTGGGAGGTTTATGTTGAGGATGCAGGACAGGTGTTTAAAAAGGCGGACTGAGAACCTCACCCTGTGGCGTTCCATTTTTAGTGGGATGTGCTGTGATAGGTGACCTTGAATTTGACTCTGGCTGTCCTGTTCCTGAAGTAGTCACCTATCCAAGCCAAGAGCTTTCCCCTGGGTTCCCTTCTGGATCGGCTCTCCTGAATGGCAAGAGGACTTGCTAATTCAAAAGCCTTCTCCAGATCAAGGAATACTATGACAGATGTGCTTATTGTGCTCAAGAGCGTGGCTTTTGCTGTGTGCGTGCTCATACCCTGGTGAACCCATGGAGGTGTTCATGAGCCGGCTTAGTTCCATCGGCGTCTTGGCCAGACAGCTGAGGAGAGAGATGGGGCGGTACTTCCCTGCTCCTTTGGTTTGGGGATGGGAAAAATATGGTAGCCCTCTTCCAACTCCGGGGTAGAGTGGACGTTTCCCAGGACTTGTTGATGAGATGCAGGAGTGCAAGCTCCCCTGATGGGGTGGTGTGCACTGAAGTCTCCCCCCTATGATCACTCGGTCATGTGCTGCAGAAGCACAGACCCTTTGGGTGAGTCTAAGCTCCTACCCGCTTGGCTGGCTGTACATATTGTACGGTTTAAGGGCCCCCCGGCCAGGTTTAATATCGACGGCAAGGATTCAACATCGTCTCCACAGTGCTTTGCATCGGATATTGCGGAGCAGGGGATTGTTGCTCTGACAAGAGTGGTCAGGCCTCTCTTGCCATCATGTGTGGCGGATGAAGACATGATACCCCGAGAAGCGAACAGGTCCCGCTTTTTAAAGTCTGCTGGAGCATGACAATTTTTAATGCTCCTTTATTGCACTATTGCATGGAGGATGGCAATCCTTGCAAGAGAAGCCATTGATGTTTCCACTGTAGTATGCTTAGCTTGTGTCATGATGTTACTTGGCGACAGTTACATCAGTACATTGTCATATTTGGATTTA
>NC_051411.1:19964246-19985108 GCF_015228065.2 Penaeus monodon
ACAGGCAGAGGCAGTTGCAATCATGGGAGCCCTAGCCCATGCGTCCCTGAGGGAAAGAAACATGGTCATATATACAGACTCCAGGGCAGCCATCAACTATTTTCAGCAGCGCTCACCCAAAGACAGCATCTACCTTATGACTACTATCCTCACAATGGCACAGAGGATTCTTGCTCAGAGTAGAAGAATAATCATAAACTAGGTCCCCAGCCACATTAGCATCAGAAGGAAAGAGCTTGCTGACAGACTAGCCGACATTGGCAGGGGTATGCCCCTAAATCCCATGGTCATACAACCTAGCAGAAAATTACTGAAGGAGAGGTGTACTGCAGCTGCTCGTACCTTCCTCATGCAGCTTCACAGAGAGGAAACGAGATGTAACGAGATCTTCCCCCTCGGCCAGCTGGTACTCAGACGGCACAGTCTATAGATCACCGTCACTCTCTGAAATAATCAACAGAGGTACCGAAGTTATTCTTCACAGAATGCGCCTAGGTTTCCACTGTGCATGGCAGATCATAGAGACAATAGACCGTGAAGAGAGGTGTTGAATGCATTGCGGCGAGCCAAACGCCACACTCGTACATTACTTAGAGAATTGTGAGCACACACAATTCTTGAGACAGGGTCCGCCGATAACAGCCGTCGTGCTGGTAAAGAGATTATGTGGTATGCTTACACCATGCTGGAAATCCTACCGCCACGGTAAGCACCGAGTGTCAGAAAACAAAATGAGACAGCCATAAAAAGCTGACACAGGCCGGGCCATGTATGGAAGGCCCAGGCGAAGCTAGAACTTTGCAAATCTCTATCGTATCATCGCAGAGAGAGAATGGTACAACTGACGGACAGAGGTTCGGTCCCGTCAGCATGCTGTAGGCTGTCTGAATGTTGCTCGCAGGCCACCGTCTTTTATACAGATTGAACTAGATAGAAAACTCACAAGGGTTGCAATGTGAAAAGGATGTGATCGTGTACACGGGGCAGAAGGCTGCGGACGTTGCCTCCCTTGTCGTGTCTAGCAAAGGTTTGGTATGTAGAGGCTAGTGTTACTGTATTAAATATATATTCATAAGTTAATAATGTTGTATGTATGGCACTGGTAGGAAAACTCCCTGTTGCTATGCCTGCTTGAACAGTGCTAGAGTCTTGCTGACGCTCCCGCCACTACAGTGGCCTGGTAAAAGCAGAGCAGAGGATCCAGCAGACGTTCCTGGGACGAGAGTAAGCAGACTAGAGGACGGGAGCAGACAGAAAGCTTGTAATTACAGTGATGTGTCAGGGTTTGGGCCAAAGGAATGAAAGAGGAGATAGATGGATTGATTGGTGTAATGAGCATAAATTGACAATAACCAACACATCGTTTAAGCAACCGCAGAAGAGGAAGCATACTTAGAAAAGTCAAGTTGGTATAGCTAGAAGTCAGATAGACTACATTGCAGTGAGAAAGCGTTATTTTAATGCAATAAGACAATCAAAGACTTACTCAGGCGCTGATATTAACAGCGATCACAGTGCAGTTATCTGCACAATGCATGTACAACTAAAGGGATTGATACAACAGAAAGGCACAAAGAAGTTAGACTATGCTATAGTACTGGAGAATAAAGAAATGAAAGAAAAGTACAATATTGAAGTCAGAAACAGGTCTGAAGTCTTAGATAGAGAAGAAGGAGGAAATAAATGGGAAATATTCAAAGAAGCAGTGGTGACATCAGCAAAAGTAGTTATCCCTGGAAAAGAAAATAATGGATGACAGAAGAAATCCTAGATTTGATGGAACAACGTCGACAAAAGAAAGGTAAAGATATGAACAAAAATACCAAGAGTTGAATAGTATCATCAAGAAATAATGTCAGCAAATTAAGGAATCATGGTTGGGCGAAAAATGCTCTCGGATTGAGAAGCAAATAATCACTACCCCAGGAGAAATGCACAGAAACATTTGGGAAATGTGTAAGAACAGAGTGTGTACAACATACAAAATCAAAAGATGGACATATTATAATGGAAAAGGAAGAGATCATAAAAAGAAATATATCACTGAATTGTTCAACAACGGAAGAGGGGGAATGCCAGCCTTGAGGAATGAAAAAGAGGGTCAAAGAATCCTATTGTTTGAAGTTCGAACAGCTGTACTCCAGATGTAAAATAACAAATCAGTTGGAACAGAACAATTAGCATACAGTGTGGGTTCATAGAAGACTGTGGCACACGAAACGCTATTTTTATCATGAGAGTGCTGTCAGAGAGGACAATCGAGATGAAGGACCTTTATGTTTGCTTTATAGATTATGTGAAGGCATTCGATATGATTAAACATGCAAAATTATGAAAATCTTAGAAGAAATCTGATTAGATGGAAAAGATCTCAGAGTGATCAGGAACTTATACTGGGATCAAAATGCAGTAATACGAATTGGAAATGATGTAGGAGATTTTGTAAAAATAAAGAGAGGTGTGAGACAAGGCTGTGTGTTCTCACCAGATTTGTTTAATATCTATGGGGAATGCATCCTGAGAGAAATAAATACCTAACCAGAATAGTCATTGGTGGATGTAAACTGAATAACTGAAGATAGGCAGATGATACTGTATTGATGGCCAGAAATGAAGATCTCTAAGAGATTATCACCAAGGTAGAAACAGAAAGCAAGAAAATGGGCCTGTTAATCAAACACAAGAAGACTAAAATGAAATCCGCCCCGACCTGTACCATACAGAGCGTGAGTAACAAAATAAAGCAAATTGATACTTTTCATTATCTAGGGAGTCATATAAATGGATGAACGTGTGAAATAGAAATTCGGAAACGGATTGCCTTAGCAAAGGGTACTCTCTGGGATATGAAGAACGTCTTGTGCGACCTCACACTATCTATGGCAACAAGTTACAGACGCAAGACTGTTATGTAACTTAGGGGAGTGCAAGTTAGACTTTGAGTAAGATGCTAGGAGACAAGATAAAGGCAACAGAAATGTGGCTCCTAAGAAGAATGGCAGACTTTCTCCTTTCATAGCTTCAGTGGGTAGAAGCTTCACAGTTATGCGCCAAGGTGGGCGTCTAGTAACGAATTTCTGGTTTGGTTTTAGGTTTGGAAGAGTTTAAACGATGACCTAAGATAACACAACTCATTGCGCAAAACCTGAACGCCTTCCCCGAGCACTGGAAAAAAAAAAAATCCAAAGTTTGGGACTTCCCTTTACACTGTATGCTCTCTCATACAGTATACAGTTACACTTTTCTTTTTTCCTCATCTACATCAAGACAATTCTCACTTTGGCAGAGCATCTGCCTTGTCCTTTTCTAATAGTATATAAATCAATTGAAGTATCAAACTAAACTCATAAATTCCCTCACTTCACAACCATTACTGATGCTCCCTATGTCTGACCTCTGTTCTTTGTTCTCAAGACTGAATTCATCCAACCGAACACCACAGCCACACCACAGTCCATAATGTTCTATAACTCTTGCAAACTTTATTTCAAGCTGAAATTAAATCCTTTCACCACAATGTTCACTTCATACACATCTACATGGATATGTCCTCAACCACTGTCATTGTTGTGATTTGCAGGGCTTGTGGATCACGCCATTGCCACATTCTATGAGTCTCCCCTATGAGGCCATAGAAAATGGGATCCTCCCTTTAACGAGGGGGAACGCCGAGAGAGGGCAGTGTCAGCTTGCCCCTCAGAAAGAACCAAGGCTGCAGCTTCCATACCAGGGAGAACACAAATACCCCGGGAACCCAGCAATGTTTTTTTTTTCACACACTCGTGGTCGAAACACTCGTCACTCGTGTCTCAGCTTTTGCCGAGCAAACACCTTGTTAACGCAGTAACAGCAAACACAGTCTTGTGCCACAAGATTGATTGATTGATTATTTAAAATTATCTGCCGCGTCAACAGCTAAGGTCATTAGCGGCGAATACCTTGTTAAACAGAAATATTAAAATGTTTAAAACTTTAAAAATCTATCAATAGATATCTTATAAATAAACAATAAACAAATTAAAAATCAAAGCATAAATATTATACTCTAAGTGTATAAAATTATTGCATAAACATTATGCATAATTAAATTTTATTAAAAATATTAGTCTCCCTAAGGAAACTAATAAGACCCTCTATGTCACAATCCTCCCCCAATACATTCTTCAGTGTATATGGGGGAGACAAGTACATACGTCTTTGGTCTGAGAATGTTGCACATCTTTCCACTACATGTGCGATTGTTAAGGGCTCTTGGCATCCCTCACAAAGTGCCTGATTTTTAGCCATCATCGGCCCATGAGTCAGTCTTGTGTGCCCGATTCTTAGCCTTGTTAATGCAACTTCCACTTTTCGGTTGGGATGGATGCTAGTCACCCAACTGCCAAGGTCATCCCTAATCTCTCGCAGTTTATTTCTGGAGATATGCCTCCATTGTTCCTTCCATTTATCGCGAAGACAACTCCTGATGCTGGTTTCAGGTCGGTGTGTGGGAGAGGAAAACGAGCATCACAAGGCTGAGCGGCAGCTGCCTTGGCCTTCTGATCAGCTCGCTCATTCCCACTGACACCAACATGCGCTGGCACCCAACACAGAGTTATCTTTTTACGTGTTGACATCAGTGTAAGCCAATCTTGAACCTCCCTCACTACTGGATGTGATGAGTTTAAGCTCTTGATTGCTTGCAAGGCACTACGAGAGTCACAATATATCACAATAGAATGGTTCATAAGATCTCTAGTCATCTTAACTGCTGCAAGGATGGCATGTAACTCTGCAGTGAAGATCGAGGCTGCTAGAGAAAGACTGCCAGATGCAGTCTCCTTCTGCTCACTGCTGCAAAGCCCACACCATTTTCAGATTTCGAACCATCTGTATATATTGCGTCCGATCCTTGGTACTTAGAAATGTGCTGAAGAAATCTCTCTCTGACTTCTGCTTCAGATCTCTCCCCTTTCCCAATTCCGACCAAATCCAGCTCGACTTGATTAGTCCAAGGGGGGAATTGGGGAATTCCAACAGCCAGAACCTTAGTGAGACTTAAATTAAGTTCTTCTACAAGATTCCTCATTCTCCTACCATAGGATCGGCTATCCTCAAGGAGGTTGAAAACCAATCTGGATGTAGGAGATCCCGGAATCCTTTGTAGTCTCGTATAGTAAATCAGGTTCATGTAGTCCCGGTGTAATGAAAGAGGTGGTTCTCCACTCTCAGCATACAGGGATTCCACAGGTGAAGACCTGAAAGCCCCAGTACAGATTCTGAGAGCTTCATTATGAACCGAGTCTAACATCCGGAGAACAGTGGGAGTTGCAGATGAATAAGCTTCACATCCATAGTCAAGCTTACTACGAATAAGCGCTCGGTAAAGCCGTAGAAGCGTTGTGCGGTCTGCACCCCAAGATAAATGTGAAAGAACCCGCAAAATACTAAGTGCTTTTGTAGCCTTCACTTTTAACTGTTTGATGTGAGGCACCCATGTAAGTCTTGAGTCAAAAATTAGACCCAAGTACTTCACCTCTTGGACAAATTGCAGTGGGTTTGTTCCTAAATAGAGGGAAGGATGGAACTTTCCTCGTTTGTGGAAATGTACAGCCATGGTCTTGCTTTGAGAAAATTTAAACCCATGATATGTTGCCCACTGTACAACCTGATTTATTGCAGTCTGCATGCGTCCTTGCACATCCTGTAAGCTTCCTCCTGAGCAGTACAGTGTAAAGTCATCCACATACAGATTACATGAGACAGCACTTGGAACAACCTTTATAATGTCATTTATAGCAATGGCAAACAGGGTCACACTTAAGACACTCCCTTGTGGGACCCCTTCCAGCTGGTCTTCCAGGTTAGAGAAACTGTTTCCCACCCGAACTCTAAATTTCCTGTTAGCAAGGAAGCTTTGTATGAAGGTAGGTAATGCTCCTCTTAAACCATGTCATACAGCTTCATGAGTATGCCATGCTTCCAAGTAGTATCATAAGCCTTTTCAAGGTCAAAGAAGACTGCTAACATGTGACGTCGCTGTGCGAAGGAATTCTGTATAGCAGTTTCCATCCTCACAAGTGCATCTGTGGTCGATCTCAATTTTCTAAAGCCATATTGATATGGGGTCAGCACGTTTTCTTTTTCTAGCAGCCATGTCAACCTGAAGTTTACCATTTTCTCCATCAGCTTGCAGATGCAGCTGGTGAGAGAAATTGGTCTGTAATTTCCTGGTGTGGAAGTATCTTTGCCAGGTTTAGGAACAGGAATGATTATAGCCTCTTTCCATGTGGATGGCACTGTGCCCTCCCTATAGATCCTATTGAACAAGTCCAACAGGAACTTCTGGGAACTCTTACGGCAGAGCTGCAAAGCAGAGTCCATCTCCTTGCGCAAAAATGGCAAGTTGTATGGAAGTTCTGCTGCAGTCCTACTGAAGAACCCTTTTATCATCATTATTGTTATGATTAATAAAATTCTGGTAATTATTATTATTATTACCCTAATAATTGCCGAAATCACCAAAGAAATCGAAAAAACGTCATTTTGGAGTATACTCTCAAAAGACTATATTTCGCTAGATTTTGCCGCTTTTTCGACTTTTGGGAATGTTTTTCTTATACCTTTTTTATATTATATATGGACACAATTCCTCTTATTATCATCATCGTTATCATGATTATCATCATTATTATCGTTATCATCATCATTATCATCATTATTATCATTATCATCATCATTATCATCATTTATTGCAATTATTATCTATCATTAGTGGCAATTGTTATCATTTTTATTGCAATTATTGGAGTTATAGTATATATTATTTGCATAATACTATAACCCAACATAATCATAGTAATCCAATAATAATAACAATAATAACGATTTTATAATAATTATTTAATTCATTATCTTATTATATCGTTATTACTGTAATTATTACTGTTTATAATAATTAATTTTTGCAAATATACTACAGTACAAATAAAATAGTGATAATAATAACATATAATACTACTAACAATATTATAACCACTAGCATTATTATTATTATACTATAATACTTTTATTATTATTGTATTATTACAGATATAAATATTTGTTTTTTGGCAATGATACTAATAATTAAGATAAATAGTAATAATAATAATAATAATATAATAATAATAATAATAATGAATATAATAATAATTTTAAAATATTCAAATGTTATCCAAAATTCTCTTTATTCTCACTTTTCATCATTATGTTATGATTAATACAATTCTGGATTATTATCATTTAATACCCTATAATTTGCCGAAATCACCAAAGAAATCGAAAAACGTCATTTTGGGAGATACTCTCAAAAGGCTTTTATTTCGCTAGATTTTGCGCTTTTTCGACTGGAGGGGAGGGGGGAATGTTTTTCTTATACCATTTTTTAATTATATATGACATAATTCCTCTCTTATCCTCATCGTTATCATGATTATCATCATTATTATCGTTATCATCATCATTTCATGATTATCATCATTATCATCATCATTATCATCATTATGCAATTATTATCTCATTATTGCAATTGTTATTATTATTATTGCATTATTGGAGTTATAGTATATATTTTTGCATAATACTAATACACAACAATAAATAATAGTAATAACAGTAATAATAGACAATAATAACCATTTTTTAATAATTATTTATATCATTATCTTAATTGTTCGTTATTACACTGTAATTATTACTGTTATAATAATTATTTTTCAATTATACTACAGTACAATATAATAATGCTAATAATAACAATAATAATACTAATACCAATATTATAACCACTAGTCTTATTTATTATTATACATATAATTATTATTATGTTATGTTCTTATTACAGATATAATAGATTTTTTGGCAATGATAATACTAATAATTAAGATAATCGTAATAATATAAATATAATAATAATAATATAATAATAATAATAATAATAATCATAATAATAATAATAATAATAATAATAATATTTTAATAATAGTTCAAATGTTATCAAAATCTCTTTTATTTCTCACTTGTATCATCATTATTGTTATGATTAATACATTCTGGTAATTATTATCATTATTACCCTAATAATTCCGAAATAACCAAAGAAAATCGAAAACCGTCATTTTGGAGTATACTCTCAAAGGCTATATTTCGCTAGATTTTGCCGCTTTTTCGACTTTTGGGAATGTTTTTCTTACTACCTTTTTTTTATATTATATATGGACACAATTTCCTCTTATTATCATCATCCTTATCCTATTATCATCATTATTATCGTTTCATCATCATTATCATCATTATCATCATTATCATCATCATTATCATCATTATGCAATTATTATCCTCATTATTGCAATTGTTTATCATTATTATATTGCAATTTTATTGGAGTTATAGTGTAGTGATTGGTCCTTTAATTTACTTTAAATTACCCTCCGGTTAATTAGGTCATTAGCGCTGCACCCCCTGTTAATACGTCCAGGACAATAAGTGTAACCGCAAGAAGAAGCGTTAGAAGGGTGGTTAAATGGTAAAAGAGCATGCATGTGAGAGAGGAAAATGACCCAATCACAGAGTTTAGTCTGGTAGCGTGTTAAAATCCGAGGGGAGTGCGTGTCAGCTTAAGGGCTGATAGAGGTGGGTCAATGCTGCCCAGGTAGCCAGTCTGGTATCAGTTGTCTCTTAATGAGAAGTTTTAAGTAAAAGTAGGAATTTCACTCACGAACTTCAAAATATAACATTTAATTAAAACATTCTAAAACACAAAAACAGGTTAAAACACCAACATTAAAACATACCGGGAACCGAACTACAAACAAGACAAGGGAGCACTCAGTTCTTATCATAAAAAATGAAAAACTTTAAAATATCCACCTTACTGCCGTTAAAACCTCGTCTTACGACCGCAGGGGGAACAAAAAGAAAAAACACGTCAATAGCTTCCACCGGGTGTACATCGGCCGCTTAGGACGTTTCAACCTATTCCCCTGCCTACCCCCGCGCAGTTTTCCCGGCTATATATAGCAGACCCCAGCAAGGATTTTATTAGTGGGCGCTAGTACCTAGCCCCGGAACGACTCTTTCGTCTCTCTCCCTAGATGGCGTGCAGGTTTCCCGCCGAAGAAAGATAGCTTTTCTTTGCTAATCACAGGGTTAAATCCCTAGTCCTATAAAACAAGCATTTGAACAAGTAAAACTTTTTTATCAATGCTAAAAGGAAAGTTAGTCAAGCTTTTTACCCGGCTTAAAAGAGTGCATAGAAAACGTTAAAAGACATGGCTTATGGTTTCCATTAAAATCAAGGATAGAGTACACGACAAAATGCATCCTATATATAAAACATAAAAATAAATATAAAAAAAGTATGAGTAAGAGGCATCGTCCACGTGCGTGTTGCGCAGGCATTCTGGGGTCGGCTTCTTCAGGGAGACTCAGGCATTCCGTGCTCCGGCGCTACTTGGCTAGTATGGGTCACTACACTCCTCCCCACCAAAGTTCGTTAACGTCAGTTTGGCGAACTGAACCTGTTGAGCGAGAAATGGCCAAACTCTGGAAGAAAGTACAGGTTAATATGGTCCCTTATGCAGACGGGCTAATTTAAGGCTTTTCAAAATTTTATGAATAAAAAAAGGAGTGCACAACCGAAAACCTAGAATTGTGATAATCCCCAAGAATCTGCGACAGACTCCCCATAATCGCGACAGAAACTCCCCTTAAAAATGTGTTACTGGCCATTTCTTGTCTAACCTTACTCACGTCTCTTCATCTAACCCCGATTTCTGATTTCGGAGTCCACTCAGGATAGGACAATCTCTCTGTTGGGCACATAAGGACGCATTTGATTAATATTATCATTCACCTCGCTTTGTGGAGGGTCAGGTTCTCGAATCAGGAATTCACTGGACCAAGCTCTTCACAATCCTGGCAGGCTTACTCCATCTGGGCCCAGTGCTCCGCCTGGACCACCATGACGAAAAATACGTAGCAGTACGAGGTCTCCTTTCCGCTGGGTCAATATCTGCCTCAGTCGCGATTGTATCTCGGGGCCCATCCTGTTTGGGCCTTCCTTGCATGCATCCTTGGCGGCTATCCTTGCATCTCGGTAGATTTTCCCTCAGCACTGGGCCGTCTCCTCGTCGCCGTCAATCTCGTTCGTAACACCTGTGGGAAATATCCATCCTGCCAGTCATCAGATAAAGGGTTTGTTGACCCCGCTCCTGTGCACAGCACTGTTGAGGGCAAGTCTTCAAACGTAGCTTCTCGTCCCAATCATTAGGATGTTTCTCCTATCAGGTTGCCAAAAGCATCTTTCACCACCCTATTGCTTCTCTCAATCATCCCATTATTCTGGGATGATACCGAGTCGTGTAGTGTGTCCGAGTTTGATGGTCCCTACACACCTGAAGAAAATAACCTATTTATAAATTCTCTTCCATTATCTGCACCTAGTAGACGGGTGGACCGATAGAGTAACCTACTCCCTTGAATACAAGCATTAGCAACTGTTCTGGGCTTCCTTATAGTCAGAGGAATCACTGCAGATATCTGGTGAAGTGATCTATAATTGCCAGAACATACCTATTCCATGGGTAGATCCACGCAAATCTATAAGATCCAACGATACTCTCTCCTGGGATGTGTACCTTCTGGCATGGCAGCTAACGGGCCCTTCTTCCTGCACGGCCTTTTCTCCGTTGCCAGAAGTAAGGACAAGAGTTTGACATATCTCTTCGTCGCGGCACATTTGAGGAAAAGTAATAGTGATCCCTGGGCGACAGTAGGTTCTGAAGATTCCTGGATGGGCAGCACTACATCTGCAGAACAGCATCCAGAGCTCTAGTTCTCAGTGTACGAGGAATCACTAGTTGACTAATTACTCTCCCCAGGGAGGACTCTCAGATGTTTAAGAAAGATCACCTCTTAGTTTCAAATTCCTCGAATTCAGTCGGATCCTTTGCCTAGGCATCCGGCGTTCTTGCCAATAATCACGAACTTCATTCCAAAGAGGGTCCTTTCTTGCTGAGCGGCGGCAACGGTCCTGTGGGGTTTTCAAGATTTCATCATGGGGGAAATCTTTCTGCTCAAGAGGTCAGGCATGTAAGGGAGCACCAGGTTTTAATTTTAAGGTGTAACTATAAAAAGACAACTCATGGCTCCATGCGACTTCATCCTTAATTCTTGGTCCTCTGGGCAAAACGTGTACAAGAGGACGATGGTCAGTGATTATCTTAAAATGCCTACCATACAAGTGGATCAAAGGTTCTAACTGGCTTCAACCACTACCAAGGCTTCAATGTCGATGGTAGGAAACTTGTTTCTCCCCATCACGTAACTTCCTGGCAAGTAAGATACAGATGGGTTTACGCGTTCTCATCTCGCTGGATGATACAAGCGCCATAGCTACACCAGAGGCATCGCAGTGTACTTCAACAGGTGCGATTAATCGGGTTGTTCAGATGTATCTGAGCCAATTTGCCCTTCATCTTCAAATGCAGTCCGGTTGTGTCCAGACCCCAGTGAAATTTCGCTTGTTTCTTCAGCAAGGCAGTCAAGGGAGCAAACGTGCTCAGAAGCGTAATCTTTCACGTGTTTTCCGAAAAACCCAGTGGCTCCAAAAATTGTCGAACTTGTTTACGTTTACAAGGGGCTGTCATTCATGAGTAATCGCTAACCTTGTCCGATCTGGAAGTACACATTGGAGTAATTAGATGACCCAAGAACCTGAAAGTGTTTACCGCAACGTACATTTCTCAGGTCAGCCTGAAACCTGCCTTTGACACAGACCATTGTTTCGGCCAGATGGTCCATATGTTCTTCAAAAGCTTCCAGATGCTACACGACATCATCTAAAAAGCAAGTGTGTGTCTTCCTAACACTGGATGTAACAGCGTTTGTAGCCCCTGGAAAGTGAAGGTGCTGTGGCTAGACCAAAAGCATCCTCTTGAACTGATACAACGACACCGTCGAGAAAGCATTCTTTTGGCGATCACTTTCTTTAACCTCTACAGTCCCATTAGGGCGATTTAGCGTCCTATGCAGTAAACCATGGGTACCTGCTAACTTGTCGATGGTCTCATCAGCCTGGGCATCGGTAGGTACTCAGCTAGGGTGTCTTGTTAATATTGCGGAATTCAATGCAGAACCTTATGCCTCCATCCTTCTTCCTACCAGACTACATGGATAACCATGGCAGGTCGAAGGCTCAATGATGCCATCCCGCAACATTGCCTCCAGTTCTTGTCGTATGGTGTCACGGCACTTTTCAGGTAGCCTCCACTGTCGTGTACGGATGGGTCCTTTCATCGGTAGTTACAATATTATGATGAATGTTATGGACACAACCAAGGGAGTATCTTCTGTTAATAATCGCTATAAACCTGGTGGTTTTTTTTTCTAAGTAGTAAGCAATTTCCCTCTGCGCACAGATCCTAAAATGTGCCAAGTTCTCTCTTGTGATGGTCCCCTCATATCGAAGTAGTTTTCAATGTACACACATCCATAACTTACTGGGGGGAAGACATCAAATCATACTAGTTGTAGCCAAATCACAATACCAAAATGCTTATCAAAGTCCATCAGTAATCGTCCAAGCATAGGTATTCATCTTGGTTCCCATCTCATCTGGAAGATGCACAGGATTAGAGTTGCATATCTATCATTCACGCACGTTTTACACTGGCCAACCTTCATTCCTCTTCAATAATACTGGTGGGCGCTTATCATTTACGACCCACACTTTGCACAGTTTTTTAGTAACTGAAACTACGCGTCTGGCAACTAGAATTCTGTCTGTTCTGCCTGCACTAACCCATAGGTTCATCAAACTCGCTTGCTCACTGTAGTTTGGACAAAGCGCTGATTTGAGCTGACAAATCCCCACTGACCGAGATACACATAACTCGGTGAAAAAATTATTATTATCAAGTGTTTTTTTTTTTGTTTACAGTTATTCACAAGATCTTACACCTAGAGATGATTGATCAGAAAACCAAAAGGGACCCCTCACATTATTAAAAGACATGTAATTCTGGGAGGAGTGAGATTTGCAACTAACTGAAATTAAAATTCGAATAAATCGATGCCAAGCACATCCTCTCCAGGGAATGATATGTCCTTAAAAACCACAACTGGGTGATTACATTTTAACCGTGTCCTCTGTAGAACCTTTTACATCGAACTTCACCTAGACCATGTGAATACAACACCTGAGTCACGCGTTTAAATGTTCGTTCCATAGAAGTGACAAGACGATATATTTAGCTTCTCACATGTACTCTCCTTATGTATAGTCACTTAGAGCCATATCCACAAAACATGTACAGATCTTCCCATTAACATGTAGCCCGAACCAGAAGGACGACCCCGTTTAATTTTACTCTCCAGCATGGTTATCTTGGGACCCTGCAGATTTCCTGGTTTTCGATCCCTCATCTTTGCTCATCTGGCTTCCTGAGTGAAGTCCTCACGTGCTGGTGAAGACCTCGCCCTTGCCGTGGAGGCTGCTGAAAGGCACTGTCCGTGTTCAAAGTGCCCGGCTCGGTGACAATTAAAACACTGCAGGTTCTCTGGCGTACCTGCATCTGCCGTGTATGACTGTTACCTTTGGTGATATTGGCAGTACCTTTCTACTGAGCGACCTGCCTTAAGCGCATCGGCCGTGAACTTTGATTACCTGGGACTGAAGGTCCCCTCACCTGAAAGCATTAATGCGTATATTCCCCACACACGTTGTGCTGGGCACAACATCGATGTAAGCGTTCTCATCCTCCCCTTAAAACTATAGCTTCCTGTATGCAAGGGGTAAACCTTGGCAAAAACACCCTTCTATTAATTCATCCGGCACACCAACGGCCTATTGGGGTAATCCCGTATCCTTGATAAAACTAATCCATCAACCGAAATGAAAGACATCCAACGGTGCTTGATTATGACTTAATTTGAACCATGTAAATGTTTAAAAAATTCAGTACTAGAGCAAGTCCCCCCTGAAACTTTGACCTTGCCAGAAGCTTTGAATTATCCCAGTTCAGTATGCCTCAAAACGAGAGAATTAACAATCAATCTGCCGTCCCTCTACACGAATCTCCCGCTGCGCGAATATACGCTTCATCATTAGCAGGTTTAACTAAATTCCTCTGTCCCGTAACCAGATTCTACTGCTTGCTTACGCTTTAATGGGAGGCTGCCGATATTTTCCGCTTGAATTTAGCACCGAATCTTCCTCTATTTATGACATACTCAATACGCGTTTGCTGACAGGTGCATATTAGAAGAGTATGGGGCCTAGTCTCTCTCAATAAATTCTCATATCTTTCCGTCAAGCGTAGCACAACGTTGTTCCAGCTCATTGCAACGAGCCGTCGCTCTTCGGACATTGAGAGGTCCATGTTTCACTTCGTTGCTGTTACTCTGGTTAATTACGGGTAACGTTTACGTTACTAGAATCTAAAGCGTTTAGATTTCTTCTGCACCAGCTTCACTTTGCCTTAAGCGCTTACTTCTCTTACCCGGCCATATTTTATAAACATTGGTAATTAAACTAAAAGAGATCTACATTCGCTAATTCATCACCCTGCCTTGGTTCTAACTGAATGGACCACAATGCAAGCAATTGACAGTCTCGCATCCCACCTCCTGGCACCAAAACGAGATGGTAGTTTAGTTGATTGGTCTTTATTTACTTTAATTACCCTCGTTAATTAGGTTCAATTAGCGCTGCCACCACCCTGGTTAAAACGTCCCAGGAACAATAATGTACCGAAAAAGAAGACGTGTAGAAGGGTGTACATGGTAAAAGGAAAGCATGGCATGTGAGAAGAGGAAAAATGACCCAATCAACAGAGTTAGTCTGGTAAGCGTGTAAAATCCGAGGGATTGCGTGTCGCCTTAGGGCTGAATAAGAAGGTGGTCACTGCTTGCCACAGTAGCCCAAGTATGTATCATTTGTCCTCTTAATGCAGAGTTTAAGTAAAAAGGAGGATTTCACTCACGAATCTTCAAAAGATACATTTTATTAAAACATTCTAAAACACAAACAGGTAAAACACTAAAACACTTAAAAACAATACGGGACCATAACCTAAAAACAAGACAAGGGAGGCACTATTTCTTATTCATAAATAAATGAAAAACTTAAAATATCCCACTTACTGCCGTTAAAACCTCGTCCTTTACGACCGCCAGGTGGAAACAAAGAAAAAAAAACAACGTCAATAGCTTTCACCGGTGTACTATCGGCCGCGTAGGACGTTTCAACCTATGCCCCTGCCTACCCCACTCAGTTCCCGCTATATAATAAGCAGACCCCAGCAAGGATTTTATTGTGGGCTAGTAACTAGCCCCGGGAAACGAACGACTTCGTCTCTTCCTAGATGGCGTGCAGGTTCCGCCGAAGAAAAGATAGCTTCTTTGCTAATCACGGGTTCAAATCCCTATCCCTAATCAAAATAGCATTTGAACAAGTTAAAAAGTTTTAATCAAGCTAAAAGAAAGTTAGGCAAGCTTTTACCCCGCTTAAAAGAGTGCCTATAAAACTGTTAAAAGAAAAATGGCTATGGTTCCATTAAAATCAAGGATAAAGTACACCAAAAGACAAAATCATATATATATATAGAAACTAATAAAATAAAGTTAAAAATAGTATGAAGGAAAGAGGCATCTCACGTGCGTTTGCGCGGCAATCGACCTTCTTCGGGGAGACTCAAGCATTCCCAGTGCTCCGGCGCTACTTGGCTGAGTATTGGTCACTAATAGTATATATTTTTTGCAATAATACTAAATAACACAACAAAAATAATAGTAATCACAATAATATAACAATAATAACGATTTTATAATAATTATTTATATCTTATCTTATAGTATCGTTATTACGTAGTAATTATTACTGTTATAATTAATTATTTTTGCAATTATTACTACCATACAAATAATAATAATGATAATAATAACAATAATTAATACTAATAACAATATTATAACCACTAGCTTATTATTATTATACTTATACTATTATATTATTGTAATTATTACAGATATAATCGATTTTTTGCAATGATACTAATAATTAAGACAATAGTAATAATAATAATAATAATAATAATAATAAAATAATACTTTTAATAAATATTCAAGTTATCAAATTCTCTTTATTCTCACTTTTATCATCATTATTGTTATGATTATACAATTCGGTTAATTATTATCATTATTACCCTAATAATTTGCCGAAATCACCAAGAAATCGAAAAATATCATTTTGGAGTATACTCTAAAAGCATATTTCGCTAGATTTTGCCCGCTTTTTCGACTTTTGGGAATGTTTTTTCTTATACCTTTTTTATATTATATATGGACACAATTCCTCTTATTCATCATCGTTACATGATTATCATCATTATTATCGTTATCATCATCATTATCATCATTAGCATCATCATTATCCATCAGTATTGCAATTATTATCCATCATTATTGCAATTGGTGTTCATTATTATTGCAATTATTGGAGTTATAGTATAATATTTTTGCAATAATACTAATAACCATCAACAATATACTAGTAATAACAATAATAATAACAAATAATAACGATTTATAATAATTATTTATATCATTATCTTAATTAGTGAGTCGTTATTTACTGTATTATACTGTTATAAAATTATTTTTTTAAATTTACTACCAGTACAATAATAATAATGATAATAATAACAATAATAATACTAATAACATATTATAACCACTAACTAATTATTATTGACTTATACTTATTATTAGTATTGTTTATTATTACAGATATACTAGATTTTTTGGCAATGTACCTAATAATTAAGATAATAGTAATATAATAATAATAATATAATAATAAATCATAATAATATAATAATATAATATAATAATAATAATAATAATAATTTAATAATATTCAAATTTTATCAAAATTCTCTGGGATTCTCACTTTTATCATCATTATTGTTAGATTAATACAATTCTGGTAATTATTATCATTATTACCCTAATAATTGCCGAAATCACCAAAGAAATCGAAAAAACGTCATTTTGGAGTATACTCTCAAAACGCAATAATACTAATTTTTCGCTAGATTTTGCCGCTTTTTCGACTTTTGGGAAATGGTTTTTCTTATACTTTTTTATATGATATAGGCCACAATTCCTCTTATTATCATCATCGTTTCATGATTATCATCATTATTATCGTTATCATCATCTTATCTCATTAATCATTCATTATCATCATATTGCAATTATTATCATCATTATTGCACATTGTTACTCATTAATTATTGGCATTATTGGATTTTATACTATATAATTTTTGCATAATACTAATAACCACAACAATAATACATAGTAATAACAAAAATACAAGTAATAACGATTTTATAATAATATATGTAATATCATTACTTAATTAGTATTCGTTATTACTGAAATTATTACTGTTATAATAATTATTTTTGCAATTATACTACCAGTACAATAATATAATGATAATACTAACATAAATAATACTAATAACATATGATAACCACTAGCATTATTATTATTATACTTATACTTCTTATATTATTGTTATTATTACAGATATAATAGATTTTTTGCAATGAACTAATAATTTAAGATATAGTAGTATATAATAATATTAATATAATAATAATAATAATAATAATAAGACTTAATATAATAACTTTTAATAATATTTCAAATTGTTTCAAAATTCTCTTTATTCTCACTTTTATCAATCATTATTGTTATGATTAATAAATTCTGGTATTATTGATCATTATTACCTAATAATTGCCGAAAATCACCAAAGAAATCGAAAAAACGTCATTTTGGAGTATACTCTCAAAAGGCATATTTCGCTAGATTTTGCGCTTTTTGACTTTTGGGGAATGTTTTTCTTATACTTTTTTTATTTATATATGGCAACACAATTCCTCTTATTATCATCATCTTATCATGATTACATCATTATTACTCGTTAGCATCATCATTATCATCATTATCATCATTATCATCATCATTATCATCATTATTCAATTATTATGGCATCATTATTGCAATTGTTATATTATTATTGCAATTATTGGATTTATAGTACTATGTTTTTTTGCAATAATATTAATAACCACAACAATAATTATATTATAACAATAATAATAAATATAATACGATTTTATAATAATTATTTATATCATTATCTTAATTAGTATCGTTATTACTGTATTATTACTGTTATAATAAACATTTTTGCAATTATACTACCATAACAAATAATATAATGATAATAATAACATAATAATACTAATAACCAATATTATAACCACAGCATTATTATTATTATACTTATACTTATTATTATTATTGTTATTATTCAGATATAATAGATTTTTTGCAATGATACTAATAATTCGATAATAGTAAGAATAATAATGATAATAAGCATAATAATTATATATAATATAATAATACTAATAAAATAATAATAATAATAATAATTTTAAATAATATTCAAATGTTTATCAAATTCCTCTTTATTCTCACTTTTATCAGCATTATTGTTTATTATTATACAATTCTGGTAATTATTATCATATACCCTAAGAATTTTGCCGAATCACAAAAAATCGAAAAAACGTGCCCATTTTTGAGTTATACTCTCAAAAGGCTAATTTCGCTATATTTTGCCGCTTTATTCACTTTTGGGAATGTGTTTCTTATACTTTTTTATATTATATATTGACACAAAGTCCTCTTATTTAATCATCATCGTTATCATGATTATCATCATGATTATCGTTATCATCATCATTTATCATCATTATCATCATTATTGCAATTATTATCTCATTATTGCAATTGTGTATCATTATTATTGCAATTATTGGAGTTATAGTATATATTTTTGCATAATACTAATACCACAACATAATAAATAGTAATAACAATATAATAACAAATAATAACGATTTTATAATAATTATTTATATGATTAGCTAATTAGTATCGTTATTACTGTAATTATTACTGTTATAATAATTATTTTTTTGCAATTATACTACAGTACAACATAATAATAATGATAATCATAACATAATACTACTAATAACAATATTATAACCATTAGCATTATTATTATTATACTTTACTTATTATGTATTATTGCTTATTATTACAGATATATATATTTTTGGCAATGATACTAATAATTAAGATAATAGTAATAATAATAATATAAATCACTAATAATAATATAATAATTAATAATAATATAATAATATAATAATAATAATAATAATAATTTTAATAATATGCAATGTTCTCAAAATTCTTCTTTATTCTCCTTTTATCATCATTATTGTTATGATTAATACAATTCTGGTAATTAGATCATTATTACCCTAATAATTGCCGAAATCACAAAGAAGTCGAAAAAAACGTCATTTGGAGTATACTCTCAAACGGCTATATTTCGCTAGATTTTGCCGCTTTTTCGACTTTTGGGAATGTTTTTCTCCTACCTTTTTTATATTATATATGGACACAATTCCGCTTATTATAATCATCGTTATCATCATTATCATCATTATTATCGTTATCATCATCATTATCATCATTATCATCATTATCATCATCATTATCATCATTATTGCAATTATTATCATCATTATTGAAATTGTTATCATTATTATTGTAATTATTGGAGTTATAGTATATATTTTGCAATAATATAAAAACCACAAAAATAATAATACAAATAACAATATAATAACAAAAATAACGATTATTAATAATTTATTAAATAATTATTTAAAATCGTTATTATTGTTATTATTTTTGTTATTAGTATTATTATTGTTGTGGTTATTAGTATTATTGCAAAAATAATACTAAAAACTCCAATAATTACAATAATAATGATAACAATTGCAAAAAATGATGATAATAATTGCAATAATGTGATAATTATGATGATAATGATGATAATGATGATAATGATGATGATAACGATAATAATGAGATAATGATGATAACGATGATTATAATAAGCGGAATTGTGTCCATATAAATAAAAAAAGGTAGGAGAAAAACATTCCCAAAAGTCGAAAAAGCGGCAAAATCTAGCGAAATATAGCCGTTTGAGAGTATACTCCAAAATGACGTTTTTTTTCGATTTCTTGGTGATTTCGGCAATTATTAGGGTAATAATGATAAAATAATTTCCAGAATTGTATTAATCATAACAATAATGATGATAAAAGTGAGAATAAAGAGAATTTTGATAACATTTGAATATTATTAAAATTTATTATTATTTTTATTATTATTATTATTATTATTATTATTATTATTATTATTATTATTATTATTATTACTATTATCTTAATTATTAGTATTATTGCCAAAAAATCTATTATATCTGTAATAATAACAATAATTTAAAAATAAGTATAAGTATAAAAATAATAATGCTAATGGTTATAATATTGTTATTAGAATTATTATTGGTTATTATTATCATTATTATTATTTGTACTGGTAGTATAATTGCAAAAATAATTATTATAACAGTAATAATTTCAGTAATAACGATACTAATTTAAAATAATCAAAAAATAATTATATAAAATCGTTATTATTGTTATTATTATTGTTATTACTATTATTGTTGTTGTGGTTTTTAGTATTATTGCAAAATATATACTATAACTCCCAATAATTGCAATAATTAATGATAACAATTGCAATAATGATGATAAAAATTGCAATAATGAGGATATGATGATAATGATTTATGAAAAACGTAATAAGGAAAAATTT